>NW_020271524.1:0-14476 GCF_002803265.2 Melanaphis sacchari | reverse complement strand
CTAATAAGTTTATAACAATTTAATGCGCAGTCTAAATTAAAAATTTACTGCACACCTAATACCACACCAAATATTCAGATAATGAACATACTACATAATATCACTTCGTCAGTGGCGTACACACGGGGGTGTTCCAGTCCTCCTTTACTTTTAATATACGAAAATGGTTAAAATTGTTAAATAGCATTATTTTGATAAATATAAGCAACGTATATTATTATTATTATATCCTCTTTGGGCAATGTCTGTGTATTACTCACTGTCGATATATGTTGTATTTATTAATAATATTATAATAAATACAATAGGCAATCTTATAAAAGTCCCTCCTTGATACCTATATAGCTATATGAGCTCAACATTTTAAAATTAAAAATTAAATAGCTTAAGTTAATATCCTATATTATAAATAATTTAATTATCACAAATACCTACTTTAATAGAAATACACTAACAAAATATTGTACTTCAAGTAATTATGTAAATTACATAATATATTATTGTAATTGTTAAAAAACTTTGTACAACTTTGTGCAGAAAGAAAGATTTTAGAGGCATGAGAAACCCTGAAACCATTCCTGTTTGTACTATTTGGGTTACTTTATCAGCCTTTTTATAACAGCCAATATAACACTGTTGGTGAGGTCGAATTTCGACAGACATGACATATTTAGCTCATTATCATGTAAGTTGTGAATACTTCAGAGGATAATGATGATCATGTTGTGTTTCATATAATTATAATAAAATATGCCTGTTCCAGCATCCATATGCGCACGTAATAATCTAGCGCTAAACAAAATACTTGAACTAACTTAATATTTTATACCAAAGTCAAGTCTAATATTGTGTAATGAATTTAATACAAACATTACTTTAAAATTCCATACTATACTAGATAGAATATAGATATAATCATATACAATTAATATAGTAAAAGTATAAATTACTATTGCTACGGGAGTGGTTTATCCATTTATAGCTTATAGTACTTATAAAGTTCGGAACAGATGAATTGTTTCCCTTTCTTCAGGAGCAATCAAGCAGTTCACGGTAGGATAGAATAAATATCACGAGGGAAAATCAAGGGCACACTTAGTGATAGTCAGTGCAGTTTGAGGTCAGTACATCGTTAGTTTCCATTTCTTCTTTAAGAGCATTAACATCTTCCCAACCGAAGAATCCAATCCATCACTCAGAAAATTTAATATCGTGATTCTAATATGATCATTACGTATCCTTCAAGCCTTCTATAATCTTTGACATATAAATGGTGAATTTTGAAACTGAATCAATAATTCTTTTAAATAATTCTATACAGCAGTTTGTACTAGTACCTTCTTCAATATTTTCAACTATTATTGTTTCTTCAAATGTATTTTCTAACCTCCCTAGTATAGCATTATTTTTAAATTCGTCATCGTATTTTAAATGCTTCGGTTGATTTTGATATCAAAATTAAACATTGTCATATGAATTTTGATATCTGAAAATATGGCAAGATCTGACCTACAAAACATGTAATTCAATGATCATGTGATAGAAATTTAAAATCAAGAAACTTTTTCTTCATTGTGGCTTTTTGAAAAATAAACAAGGTCGCCAATTACATTACACTAAATAAAGAATAAGTGAATTCTGTCAACAGACTTCATCTTCATTAAACGAATTCATAATAGATTCTTTCCACTGCTGTGTTGTTGAAGTTCTTTGTTCTCAACCCAGATTTATGAAAATATATTGAAATTGATGAACGAGTTCAGTATTTTGATTTCAATAACACAGTTAAACTTTCCCATGCAATGCCGCCAAACTGCACACACAAACTTTAACAATGAATGAACGTATTTTGTCTTTCTAAATTTTAAAGATATTTTACTCAGTGTCCATTAATGCATAAATATTGGTAACAATTGATGAAATTAATATTAATTATTCAAGGTATTACTGTTTGCATTATGATTTTATTACCTCACTCTTCCTCTGGCTCACTTATTCAGGTTCATGAAACAATAAAAATTAATTCATATCACCATCAGGATTAACAATTTTGCCATCCCATGAATATTGTCTATTTATAGATCAACAGACCATCCCGTAGTGGAAATTACCGAACTGGTTTCTAATTTTATTTGCAAATTCCGATTAATATCTGATTGAACGGCATTTTAATAAATCTGCCAGTGAGTTATCTTAATCACCGCAGTGTACCTCTTCAAACCAGTTCTATGATCGACGCCAAATTTTCTTTTAAAACCTGCTTCCTCTCGCGAAGCCTCCACTAAAGAGTGCCTCGTTTGCATCGTTGGCTTCCTTTGCAGTCACCAAATTTTGCAGCGACCAATTTATGGTTCTGTCGATTTTGTGAAATAGTTTATCCATTGTGGTGCTATAAATAGTTTTAGACGCTAGATAATTACTAAGACGGTGAACTTGCCAATTTCTTTGTGCATAAGTCGATGTTAAATGATTGTTAAAAGTTCATTCTTGGAATCATTCCTTCTTCGAACATATAGCAAGGAGAGTTTATTGCTATTCGTATTCATTAATACTGTCTTTTATTTGAAAACAAACACTACATCATTTTGTTCTGCCGCATATCCATTTGATGCTTTAATTTTTCAAAACGGATCTAATAAATTCTACAGGTGCCATGCATAATTTGCCATTATTACTATCAGAGGATGCCTCATTATTACCTAAAAGCATTAAAAATAAAATATTGAAGCATTAGCAAAAGCCAAAATCATAAATAAAATTAATAAATGCATAATATTGTAATTGTATAATACCTTATTCAGACACCTACAAAACTAATTGCAAAAGCAAAAGCTCATAAAAAATATATAAGGTGCCCATTCTTTAGATGTTGTATTTGTACTGCCTGCAGTTGAACGGTGAACTTTTATTAAATATTTTCTGCCATTATATTAAATATGTTACGTATATATTATGTTTGAACGATAATAGAAACATTGAAACTATAACCAGTGCCTAATCTAACAAAAGCGTTACATATCACATAATATGGTACAATCCTGAGAACATAATATTAGTATCTTTGATAACTGCGACAGTTATTACTGAACATTGTAGTTTTGCCGATGGCGGATCGTCGTGAATCGTTTTAACAGCATCGTACCTTCCCAACAGTGTAAGACGTATAAACTCGGCGGTATTCAAATGAACACAAGCGGCAGGCATCTTAATGGCTCTGTGTTCCATCATAATTTAACACAGGCTACCGTAAAGGCCACGGCTCTCTGTACGGTTGCGGCTGTGCTGAGCGCCATATTCGACAGCTGATAACCGCCTCTGTGTTTACAACCATTGTCACTGATCAATTTATTGAAACTGCCACCTACTGCAGCAGATCGTGCCATGGAATTGTATGTTAACTCGATGGTGATAAGAGCGTGACGTATATGTCTGTGTCCGGCGGCGGCAATACCTGAGTGTGCCAGGTAATTTCATCGGTGAAAAATGGTACTTTTTAGAAAGACAAAATGTTATTCCATGCATGATGCGGCTGGTAATTGATGTCAATAAAATCTGAGTTCAAACTTCAACAGTGCCTACGCAAGTCCTCCATTCAGTGTATTGTGCTACTTTCAAGCAATGTTTTATGATCATTTAATGTTTCTCCGTACAATATGAACATACTGAGTTATTTGAAAGCAGCTAATAATTGACCTATGTTGACCAAATCGTGAAACACCAGTGATACCAGCATTAAACGTAAACTTATCTTCTGCTGATGCTCATCTGTTGAGCGATACCCCAACAAAGCACACTTTTCATCAGACTCAATATATTTACAGTATAATTTTTAAAGATGACCGTAAATACATAACTCTTAAGTTATTTCGAGCATATTATGACATGTAATTCAGAATACCGAACCTGTAAAGTATTTCTTGATGTATTAAGTATTATGTACGGCTAATCCTTGATGACTCTTAGGTATATTGATGACAGTATACACGGGCCGGCGGATATGTGATGCGTTTACTGCTGTTATCAAATATGTTATTTTCATTATCATGGCGGCTGTTACCCGACCAATGATATTATGACCATGTTCCATTATAACACGAAATATTGACCATTCAGTACAGGCCTGTAATACTGACATAAACACCTGGCAAGGATTAACACAGTGTCCAATGAAAACTGCATGATGAATGACAACGAAATCATCATACAATTTTCATCTAATGTGCAAAATCGGAAAAACGACGCACTCAACAGCTTTCGGCGAGAATACAAGCTGAGCGATACTTGATTTAAAAATATGTGATATTTATCTTAAGTGAACTGACAAGTGTGCGTTGTTTGTATTTGTTACCGAGTTCCTAACTAAAAGTTAACACAAGTGAGTTAATTAATCCAATAGAAATTGAAAAACTTCATGATATTGAATTAGATATTGGAAATTTCATAACTCAAACTAACGCTATAAATGATTATTCGAAATCAGTCATCCTTCAACGAAGTAATGTTCCTAGTAATGATTTTCAATATCCATTTTCAATTCATACTAAAAAAGGTAAATCGGAAAAACGATTTTTAAGAAAAAATCACTTTGAAAAGTTTCCATACATTTTGTAAGGTTTGTGTTTTGTTTTCAACTTCAAACAAAGGGGGTATGCATAAAACAGAGCAATTAAAAAGCTTGGTTACAGAACCAGTAATTAAATTTGCAAAGCTATTAGGAAAAGATGGTATTTTAGAATTACACAATAATAATGGCTATCATAAAGATAATTTACAACGAGCAAATGACTTTTTGAATATCTACAATCATCCTGAAAAAGAAGTTATCAATTTAGTAAACGATCAACGTTAAAAACAAATATTAGATAACCGTGAACGATTACGACCAATAATAAAAACGATTGTTTTCTTAGACCAGCAAAATATACCGTTGCGTGGTCATCGTGATGATGGTTTTATTTATCAAGAAGATGGGGGAAAAGTTGATTCTGTCATTAATCAAGGAAACTTTAAAGAACTTCTTAAGTTTCGAATTGATACTGGTGACCATTTACTTAAAAATCATTTGAAAACTACTGGTGAAAGAGCTACTTACATAAGTAAACTAACGCAAAATGAAACAATCGAGTGTTGCAAACTAGAAATATTACATTTAATACTTTTAGTAGTAAAAGAAACAAAATATTTTAGTATTCTATTTGATGAGACCACAGACTTATCTAACATTTCTCAAATGTGTTTAATTATTCGGTATATTTTACATGGAAAATCTTATGAAAGATTTTTAACATTTATCGATTGTCATAGCTATGTTTATAATAAACGAAAACACCAACAATTAGATGTTCATTTGGATGACAACGATGAACCTCAAGAAATATTAAATAGTAAATTGGAACCTAAATTAACTGGAGAACTTTTGGGAAATACAGTCGTAAAACTATTGCAAGAATTAGAATTAGATTTAAATTACTGTGTAGGCATTGGGACCGATGGCTGTTCCGTTATGATATCTGCAGTCCGCGGCGCTGTCCAACAAATTAGAAAAATTGCTAAAAATGCAATACATAGTCCTTGTTCAAATCACGCCTTAAATTTAAGTATTTCAAAATCGTCTACTGTACAATCAATTCGCAACTGTGTTGGAGTAATAAAAGAAGTTACTTCTTTTTTTCATATATTTGTCAAACGTAATTACGTTCTTCAACAACATTTGACTAACCATAGAAAATTGCATAATTTATGCGAAACACGATGGATAGAAAGGCACGACAGTGTATTTCATTTTAAGGAATCAATAATTGAAATTATTGACACTTTAACTGAAATATCTGGATGGCAGGATAATATTTCTTCTTCGAAAGTTAAAATGATGATATCTGCTATTTGTAATTGTGAATTTATATTTTCTCTTTTTTCATTATCAAATTTACTAGCTGTTACTTTTCCGATAAGTAAAATTTTACAAGGCAAAGATCAAGATATTGTTGCTGCATCTGAATGTATCAAAGATGTATATTTAATACTTGGACAAAATCGTGAAAAATGTGAAGAAAAATTTCAATCTATGTTTAAAGAGTGTGAATTAATTCTAAACAAACTTGATGTTGATATTAAATTGCCCAGGATTATAGCACATCAAAAACATAGAGTTAATGCTACATCATCAAACAACCCTGTTGATTATTATAGAATTAATATTTATATTCCTTTATTGGATAATGTATTAGAAGATTTTGATTTCCGATTCTTAAGCAAGGAAAATTCAAATATTACTTTATCAATACAACGTATACCAAAATATGTTGTCAAAATGAAAACTGAAGACTACAATAGCTATTTTGCAAAAATTATAGAAATAATGACTAAAGATTACACATACTTTCAAAATGTTTCAGAACAAGCCATAGAGAATGAAATAAATATGTGGTTTACTAAATGGCTTAGACTTCAAACGGAAGGTAAAATATATATTTTAATATAATTAACTGATAATTTAATTTAATTTAAATGTATTTTTTTAGGAAAAAATATTCCAGTTAATGGGTTGGATGCTCTAAGTATGTGTCCAGAATCTATATTTCCAAATATAAATAAAATGCTGATTATTATTTGTTCACTACCAATCAGTGTCGCGACAGCAGAACGCAGTTTCTCAACACTCAGAAGGTAGGTACATGACTTACCTACTATAAGTTTACATTTAAATTTTAGTACCTATCTATTATTCATAAAATATCATATAACTTTACTTAACATAAATTAATATTCAAAAAAAATAATTTACATAATACTTTTATTAACTATTTGTTAAGTAGCCAAATCATTATTTTATTAGAATTGTTATACATTTTTAACTTTATTTTTAATCTAATTATATTAGGCTGAAAACAACAACAATTGGCGAAGAAAGGTTGAACGGGCTAGCATTACTTCACATTCATAAAGATATTCCTATAGATACAGAAAATATTATTACACGTTTTGCTAAACAAAAAAAAAGACATATGCTTTTATTGTAGATTTTTATTATTAAAACGGTTGAATAACTGTGCATCTGTGACTAAACTTTTTTTTATTTAATTGTAAGTACAAGGTGAACCTATTTTGGATAATTTCATAATATACTACGTATAATAAAAAATGTTTGTTCTATTTGAAGTATTTGCGTTATTTCAAAATATTGTGGGAAAATTATGGGCTCTCCAACGACTCATTAGTGTCCTATGATTATTATAATTTCCGCCCCTCCCCTTAAAAGTCAGTTATAACCGCCACTGGTATGCGGCAGGCCCGTGTCCATGTTATGGCGCGTATCGGCTGTGTACCGGTAGTTCGCGAATGTTCTAGAACAATAGTATACTTATATATATCACTGCGCTACAGTGGCGAAACGAGTAGTATCGTGACAGTGGTCTATGCGACATGTTCGTCCTTTACTTTTTTTTACTTTTGTAGTTGAAGAATAAAAATGTGTGATCGTACCTATATGTTTACCTTATTTTTTCTAAAAAAGGTCTTGATCGCTCGCGATCTCTGAGAGTACCCCAACAATTATAATTTCAATTTCGGAAAAAAAAATTCCCGAAATATTCTGATGGTAAAATTATTGAAGAAGAAAATAATTTTAAATACCTATGTAAATGGATTGGCGCGGGCTGTACGCGGTCGTATCCTCATAGCGTGTAGGTAGGACAGGTAGGTACTATACTACTATAATAGTATAATATGTAATAGGCATATTATTTCTATTTTTGTTCATAATATATTTCCCGGAACGTCACGGCATGGTTTGGTGCGTCCTTATCGTAGTTTTGTATAAATATAATATGTACGACGTACGTACGTATGTTAGTATTGATAGTTTAATGATATTGTGTAATTCTAATTTCTATCAGTCTTTCCACTTTTGTCATCCGTACTTGTTGTTCTTCACGTTTTAATATTTACGTATAGTGCGTGTTTTTTCTATTTAATTTAACATTCAAGTGATTTAACTTTTTGGAATGGCTAAGCGCGCGTTACCATATAAAGATGATTTTTTGAAGTTTGGTTTTACAGAAATAAAAGTTCGATCGGGATTAGTGCGTCCTCAATGTGTGTTCTGCCTGCAAGTTTTGTCAAATGAATCAATGAAAGAAAATCAACTCAAGCGGTATCTCAACACTGTTCATCTTATATTGATAAATAAACCATTACAATTTTGGAAGGAACATAAAAATGAAATAAAACGTATGCGTCTTGATTGTCCGTCCAATACACGTCTTACAGTTTCATTACAGAAAACAACAAAAGCATCATTTGACGTTGCTTGGAAAATCGCACGCTCTAAAAAGGCACATAACATTGAAGAGGAACTTATCAAACCAGCAGCTATTCTATGGTTAGAACGGTCTGCGGAGATGACACTGCTAAAAAATTGGAATTAATCCCACTTTCGGATAACACAGTTAAACGAAGAATAGACCTTATGTCTGAAAATATTTTAAAACAGCTAGTACATCAAGTGATTGCAGCTAATAAATTTTTAATACAAATTGATGAATCTGTTGATATTCATAATAACGCCCAATTGATGGTATACATATGTTATCGAAGTACTGACGATTATCGTGAAGAATTTTTATTTTGTGAGCCTCTTCTTACAACGGCAACAGGCTTAGATATTTTTAATAAAGTTGATGGATTTTTTCGGAAAAATAATCTAGCTTGGTGTAATTACGTTGGAATCTGTTCGGATGGTGCACCGGCAATGCTTGGGAATCGAATAGGATTTTGTAAACAAGTTCAGGAAGTTAACTCAAATGTTGTAATTATTCATTGTTTTTTACATCGAGAAAATTTGGCAACTAGAACAATTCAGCCAGAACTTTTTTCAGTACTTCAAGACGTAATTCAAATTGTCAATTTCATAAAATCAAGAGCACTAAATTCAAGAATATTCCATGCCATGTGTAACGAGATGGGATCACAGTATATAAATTTACTTTATCACTCGGATGTACGTTGGCTTTCCCGTGGAAAAATTCTTACCCGTGTAATGTCTTTGCGTTTAGAAATACAAATTTTTCTAACGGAAAAAAACACTCATTGGCTGATAAATTTAATGACGATTCGTGGGTCGCTAAATTGGCTTTTCTAAGTGATATTTTTGGACAGTTAAATGAATTGAATATTGAGATGCAGGGGAAGAATAGGACAATGGTCGATATTGGCGAAAAAATCTCATCATTCAAACAAAAGCTCACACTTTGGCGGGAAAAACTGTTTCAAGGAAAAATTGCTACATTTCCCCTTTTAAGTGAATTTCTTGAAGATTCAACAAAGGGAACATTAAATGACTTAAAATTACTACTTCAAGAGTACTTGGACAAATTACAGATAGAACTCGATCGATATATACCAGAAAACGTAGAGCTCAGTAAATACAGTTGGGTAAGAAATCCTTTTGAAATTTCTGTTCACGAAGTTGGTGAAGACATTTGCGGGTTCCAAGAAGAACTTCTTGACCTTCAAGCCAGTCAAGTCTTAAAAGAAAATTTTTCAAGAATGTGTTTGACGCAATTTTGGGCACAATTAAAAGATAAACCGATTTTATCAAGAGAATCCGAAAATGCATTGCTACCATTCACAACCACATACTTATGTGAAGCCGGTTTTTCTACGTTAGTTGTCATCAAAACAAAGTATAGAAACCGCCTTGACGCTCAACACGATATGCGATGTGCACTTTCAATGAATATACATCCAAGTATCGAAGAATTCGTGGAATATGTTCAGCATCAAGGAAGTCATTAAGTAAGAGTTAATACAATTAATACCATGTCAAATTTGAAACAAAGAATAAATTGCTTTTTATAATATTTTAAGACGGAAGTCACGTATGTTGATAAGTTTTTTATTTGTATTTTATAAATTTATTTTATTTAGTATTTGAAGATAGATAAATGTACCAACATATTTACCGATTTGATGTTAATAAATGAAAGTGATGTTTGCAATTATGTTCTTTTTTTTTGGGTCGCCAAAAGTTAAATTCAAAATTTTAGGGTCACTCTCATAAAAGGTTGGGAACCACTGATGTAAACAATCAAATATCGATTTGGTAAAAAGAGTCGACTATTTGAATTTAGCGGGTGATGTACGATCAGTTTGTAATAAATGTACATTTAATGCATGGCACATGTTTTTTTAGTTTTTATAATTTGTAAATTATAGTCGTAAAATTTGTAGTTGACTTTTCAGTGGCCTAGTAATTTTAAAATATTTATTCACATTGGAAAATTTATATAAATATTAAATAACACATTATATATCTATTTAATTATTTAACTATTTATACAATTTATATATTTTCATATTTTATACGCGGATTAAACGCAATTATATAAATATTCAGTGTTCTATTATTTAAAATAATACGACTATAATTATTGACTTATTAAAATGTATATTAAATAATTGTTTAAATTACATATATTTTAGATTTTATTTTTTTTTATTGATAAATATCAATCACAATCAAATTACGGCATCATGTTTTATTTTAAAAATATTTATTATACTTGGGATCTTAAATTTATCATATGATCTGTTTGATTGTCCGGTGGTTTTTTCACGTTACGAGACAATATGTTTATTTGATAGAATAATGTAAAGCACAGTACAATCAATATGATTATAAATATTTTTCGTACGGTTCGGTGATTATACACATACCGCCAACGGTCTTACACCCGATACACCTATGGCACGGAGGATAGTGCACATGTGTACAGCACTGAAATAGTCTGTATGTTTTCAACACATTTGCGTGAAACATCAATGTCGGGTACCTGATTATTAGTTCGAACGGTCTGTCACATTTTTTACACGCTGGATCGTTGCTCAAACAACATGGCTGTCTGTTGTGCGTGTGATTTGTACATGCACACGTACATTTGTAAATATTATCCACGGATAAGAAATGATCACGAATCTGAAAGTCATTTATACGATATTCTAGTTTTCGGACAGTGATCTTGTTCGTCAAAAACAATGGTAATTCGTCCGTGTTACACATCATGGTGTTGTAATAAAATATTAAACTAAACATAAGAGTATGAAATCACGAAACCGACTGATGAAACAACCATAGCGTATCGATGTTTATACAAAAAATTTATCGAGCAAAAAATTGTAAACACAACCGACATAAAAAATGAACCGTTGATGTGACAAACATTGCAAACGTTATGTTTTAGGAAAAGAAGGGGCAGATATACACAATACCTTATAAATTGAACGTTATAAAACTTAAAAAAACGTTGTTTTTTAACTATAAAATTGTAATGTCAAAGCAGCGTGTTCGCTAATCCATAAAATATATCACATGCAGAGCCGTGCCGTGGGGGGGGCCTAGGGGGCATATGCCCCGGGCGCATGGTTTAAAGGGGCGCCAAACATTTTTTTTTTATAATATTTTAAACTTTACATAAATAAAATATATGAGAAAGATTATTGTTTACAATTATTTTGGACCATTACAAATTTTTTCTGAACAAATTTCTGACTATGTTTGAGGAGTAACAATTAGTCAACCAAACGTTTTATTCTTGTTATATTATTGGCTTTATAATAAATTATCGTATTCTTTATCTCAAAATCGACTGCACGCGAAGTGCGATAAGCGTTAGTAAATAAAAACCAGATACAAATTATAAATAGAAGTATATAACACAAAATAATATAATAAACAATATTCTTACGTGATTCCTTATCCATGATATGTTTTTAGTTGTATAAAAATAATGAAGTGTGTAAACGATGATATGAAAATGTGAAGTGGAATTATTTTTAACACGATAACAAAAATGAGCTACAATTAACAGGACGACTGATTTGATAAACAACGACGATCAAGTGATAGCTCTGATGGAAATGATTGGCAGTGTAAAAGAACAGGACGACAATGCCGTTCATCCCGGAGTGATACTCCTGTTGATTGGAATATTTTGCACAGCCCACGTCGAAACACTTATGAATCCAAAAAAGTGGTTGCACCAATCTATACAGAAAGTATGGACGGAAGCGATGTTGAATTTGGAGGCGGAAACAGTGACAGCGATGTTGATTTGTTTGAGGAAGAGTTTGAAGACATCTTACAGAGATATGCCCGTTCAGTGCATAGTAAACCTGTGTCAGGAGTACACCGTTACATCAGTTAAGTTATTGTGCCCCTTGGACCTAACGGAATTGATAAGTGTTTATAAGAATTTGAACGAACAATTGAACGATAGCCACCTAGCCATTGGTACATCATCGCTAGTCACGGAGATCATATCCACGTGTCCCACATCTGCTCCAGTTCAAACGGCTCTTGTCGATGCAGTTGGCTTCAACGGTGTAACGGATGGGCGCAATTCGGAAAACGTCGACTTCGTCGAATTACTAGAGCAGCCGCACTCACGGTTCCAGATATCGCCAACATTTTGCGATACTTATCTGAAGGCACTCGACGTGTCGAGAGAGTTGGTGGATTCACAGAAGATGAAAGATTATCTAATCGATATCAACATTTATCGGCAAGTATTTTTATTAAATTATTTATTGGAACAACGCAAAATATTTTTAAACGAAAAAATTTTAAGACAAAATACTTTTCGATTAATTAAACGTCCATTAAACGTACAAAGCTTATACAGGCGAAAAGATATACCTAAAAGAGGTAAAGGTTATTTAGAATTGACAATTTACAATTCTTTATTTATTAAGAACGTAACCAGAGTACTAAATTGTGCTGAACAACAAGCTTTTAACGTTTGTAAATTATTAATAAATTTGGAAGAATATATGATTCGTAATTACGGATAGTTTGAGTCATCAATACTTATTCATTTCAACGAATATAAATATTGCTATAGTCGTTGTATGCGTTGTAATTATGTTCATAATGTTATTGATGATAATAATTTACGTAATGACATTAAAAATACTTATTCGTTGTTACATTCAAATCAAATTGATAAGATTATGGAATGTAAATCAATAGTAAAACCATATTTTTTTCTTACAGCAAAGAAGACATAGAAGATCGGGACAAGCAGGACTATTGGATGGGAGCGGAGGTACGAACTCGTATGACTTTCAATGCGAAAAACCCGATCGTCGGTCAAATGAAACAGATGGTGAAGAAATTTACTCAGGAAATACAAATGTCAAACACGGTAAAGTTAAGAAAAAAGGAAAGAAGTCGTTATCAGCGGAGTACGGCCCGTTAACCATTAGTCAACTGCTATATGAATACCCAACGTGTCCCCCTACAGCATTTTATCATACAAAAGAATTTTTTAATAATCCTAATGTAAATGATACTTTAAGTAATTGTAAATTTGCTGAACGCGATATGCGTAATTGGTGTTCAAAACTCAATTGGTGGACCTTAACCGATTATAAAAATTATTATAACGATCAAAAAGTACACCCATATTTCAATGCTTATAATCGAATACATTCCGAGGTTTATTATTCAGTAGATGCATCGGTCGACATAGCAAATAGATTATTATTATATCAATACAATAACAATACCGAATGCGTAGCCGATTTTTTACAAGATTTATTAAATGTAATAGATAAACGCGTACCTAAATTAAATACTATAGCTATACACGCGATGCCAAACGCTGGTAAAAATTATTTTTTCGACGTTGTGTCAGCGTTTTTCATTAATTATGGTAGTATAGGAACAGCTAATAAAAATAATATGTTCGCATTTCAAGAGGCCGCCGGTAAACGTTTAGTTTTATGGAACGAACCCAATTACGAATCATCGCATATCGAAAAATTAAAGGAATTACTAGCGGGCGATACAACACGTGTACATGTAAAATATCAAGGCGATGCACCATTACAAGGTCCACCAATTATTATATTGACAAATGATAGCTTATCTATATTCGGTATGTCAGAGTTTAAGTCGCGTATTAAATTACATCGTTGGCGTACAGCTGAGTTTTTACGTCAATACGATAAAAAAATACATCCATTATTTTTATTACCATTATTTGAAAAATATGAAATAGAACAGCGGTTCTTAACCTTTTGTAGAACACGGACCCCGATGAAAGATTTTTAGAGATCGCGGACCTCCTACCAATTTTTTTTCAAATACCTACCTTTTTTTTTACAAAACATATCAAGTTATCATAACCAAAATTATAATAACTATTTTATACTACAAATTATAGAAGTAGACATAACAAAATGTACACATTTATAATTATTACACTTGAACATCATTAAACACTTAAATTTAAAAAAAAAAATTGTAATATAAATTATTTTATTATTAATTATTATTATTATTATCTTATTCTTAATATTCTTAACCCTTTCAGGACCACACAGTGATTTAACCAAAATCAAAAATTTTTGACAATTCTACTATATTAGAGTGTTTTAATAAATAAAATGAAAATTTTTGTTATGGAAATTGGGA
>NW_020271523.1:0-6400 GCF_002803265.2 Melanaphis sacchari | reverse complement strand
AAATAGCAATACAACTGAACGAAGTACTGAGTTTTGAAAAATTTTATTATTATGATCAACGTTATTAAAATAGATAACAATAATTAGTTATTATATTATAAGTAACATTTTAAATGTGAAAATAATATTTTTTATTTATGATATACTATTATTTAATGAATTAAATTAAAAATTATCCAATACGGAATTTTTCTAGGGCTCCGGCATGTTCCTATAGTTTTATATAGACGTTGAACGGTTGAACCTTAATAAAATGGAACTTTCCTAATGCGGAAGCGGAACGATTTTTTAGGTCAAATACAAGCAAAAACTTTGCATAAGCCGGAAATATGACACGCGTCATGTTACGTTGATATAAATATGTAGGTACATCGTAGAACGATAATTAGCACAAAACTGCACTACATAATATATTAGTTAAATAATTTGTATTTTTGGTTAAAGTATCTACGATACAAACTTATTGCGTATGTATGTACAATGCATAACTGTGAAACAGTGCACTAACAGACTTACACTGAACATTTTGCTTGTAGTGATGTCCATTAAAATACATATAATATTGGAAAAATAGCAACAACAGTGACAAAACAAATAATCTACTTGATTTTTGGAAAAGCTAAATATTTAAATGTGATTCTCAACCTTCATACGTATGTAATATGTACACATTGTTAATAATTTTGTAAGAAAATAAGTCTATAATTAATCTAAAATAAGTTATATAAAGTAAAGTAATAAATTCAGTTTATAATTAATCTCGAACTCAAAAAATAAAAATTATAAATGTTGTAAACTAATTTTTAATGTAAAAAACTGATACGAATTTATAATCTGAAATTTTTCCGTATTATTCAATAAAGTGGAAAACTGCTTAAAGTGGAATTTTTAATTGGTCCCATGCTATTCCGCATTAGACAGTTTTCGCTGTATATATATATATATATAAATAAATTATGTATTAATATTCATGTGAAATAATTTAAATTAAAAAAAAGCTTTTGAGTATTTTTGTAAAAGTTTTAATGGTTATTTTTAATAATGCTCTTTTATTTTGTTGAAAAAAAAATGATTTTATTTCTTATATTGTTTTGTTTTAATAAGTTTTTATGGATAAGAACTACAAGATATCATTTTTTTCAAAACAGGTATAAAATGTATACAATTCTATAGCGATATTTTAATCTAAGTATGTGTTTGAATTGCAAAGTATAAATTTAAATATTATTCATACTATGGCAGTATAGTTGAAAATCGTGTTTTAGATGTAATAAACATTTTTTCTGTTAGAAAAAGTTCACTACTAACGTTATAATTTCTCGTGTAAAATATTATGTATGTATCTTAAAGCTTATTGAAAAGTTAAAAAGATTCTTTTTATTGTACTACACTCATATTATAAAAGACTTAACAAAAAATCTTTTAGAAATATTCATTGAAATAATCCTTACTTTAAAAGTATACATTTACTTTTTTTTTTTTATAAAATTATTTAAGTGTTATAAGGTACAAGGTGTTCCATAAACTTCTTTCAAACCACATGTTTTTTAAATTTATAATATACAATGTCGTAATGTCATCAGAGTTCATTATATTTTTATTTTTATATTATGTCTTAATACTTTTTTAGATTTTATGATACTTAATATACAGTTTTTTCGAGATATTTTTAGTGTAGAGTCTTTTGTAACATTATGTTAATGTGTTTTTCCATACTAATATTAAAAATATTGATACTTATAATAATTTATATTTTATACTTATGTTGATTTGAGATATTTTCAATTTAAAATACGTTTAAGTTAATAACAATCATAGGTTTAATAATATTTGAAAACGAATATTTATTTAATCAATTTAGAAATATAGGATTAACTTTTTATTGATGAGGTAAATGTACGCAACTTTATTTTTAAGTGTTAAAAAAAAAATACTCTAAGAAAATTTTGTATTGAAACATTCTTGTTTTATTTTAATTTATAAAGTCGGTTTTTTTTGAATTTTTTTCGTTAATTGTAAAAGTGTTTATATCTATGTTAATGAATTTTATATAGATTTAATCTCAAGAGATCACTATATTATTTCATATTTGTTGCGCAAACACACTTTAGTTCAATTTATCAGTTACCACATGATTCAATTGAATTAAATTATTTATCGATAAGTATCAATTTTTAGTTAGATGGAGTTTCTTATAATCCTAATGAACCATATAATATGTAGAATGTCGTACGTATATACAACATTAATAAATACTTATTAGTTTATTATGGATCAAAATTTAAAGTATTTAAACTTGGGTCAAGCGAAACAGCATAATATATAAAATGTATATTAAATCTACTTCCTCAATAGTTGGAGAAATAAATGATAATGAATTAATCATGTCATTTAAGATTAACCTGCTTTATTACAGAAACATGGACAATATTTTCATATAAAAAGCATGTATATTTATATTTAAAATTAAAAAAAAAAAACACATAATTTAGTAAAATAAATAAACTCTATAATATAGAAAAATAAGATTGTTAATAAGTTATTGAAACCTAACACGTTATTATGATGTTTAAATTAAAAACAATTATTAAACTTAAACTAATTGATTCACTATAATTCATTTTTTTATAAGAATCGTCATTTTAAATTAACAGTTTAAACTATTTTTATGAGATGTTCTTTTATATTTTTTTAGTATTTTTGGAAAAACCTAATGTGTTTTCATAATATCATTTAAATTATGTTATAATAATATTAGATAACTTAAAGGAATCATTAAAATAATATTAATTTAAAAAAAAATATGATGTATTAATTGCAACTTTTGAAAACAATTTTGTATGAATATATTGTTACCATGTTGATAATGTTAAAACAATAGTCACGATTCTAAGCTAAAATCGATGTAAAAATGTTTTTGACTTTGATTAAATTAGTATTTCATACAACTCAAAATATCTATGTGCAATAACTAATAGGTGTTGTTTATATATTATGACAGTTAACAAAAACGGTTTAAAAAAAATTGATTCTATATCAATTTAATCAACGGTTTGAAATTATTTACTCTAATATTAAGTTTTTTTTTAATCTAACGATTCTATGTCTTTTTAATATAAATTATATTAGATTTTTTTGGGGTATTATCATGTTAAATGCGTTGTAGAGTTTTAAATTTTAAAATTATGTAATTTAATTTAACTAATATAATTTTAAATAATTAAACTTTGTAATTTTATTCTGGTGTATGGTCTGTATGTAAATAAATAAATAAATAAATAAATAATATTATATAAACACATCGGATTGATCTTGTGATTTCGAATCAACAGTATGTGTGAGAAAATATAAACATTTGATATTATTAAACACACCAGTATAATATGTACAATACGTACATATTATATAGTATATTAACACATTACTATCTACATATTTTATTATGTATGAACAAATTGAAAATTCGATAAAATATATTAGAGACATTATGGTATATCTTTCGTAAATGGTTTAATGAGGACGGTATGCTTTGAAAATACTGTACACTTGCTGTTCTCTATTTAAAGCTTTCTCGAGCATGGCAAATATAACTACAACTCACTTTTAGGTATTGATTATGTGCGCTCATTAATAGGTAGAATGTCAATGATATTATAATAATTTTTAAATTCATGGAAAAATTCGAAAATTGTTTAATATTTTACAAATAATTGCAAACGTGTATTGCAAAATTTGTAAAAAAAATTATTTAATTACCTACGTATACGGGAAAATAGTTAATTTGCAGTGTCTGGTAGAAATTCTCAAACATTAATTACATATATTATTATGTATTGTTATAATTATTAAAACAAATAGTACCGAATTTGTTAAACAATTATTTTTTAATGTATTTCAAAAAGGTATTTGAATAATAGAATGAAAAAAATAAACATTCTAATGAGTTTAAACAAAACACTACAATACTAACATTTGTTTGTCTGCGGGAGTTTTTCGGGACCACAATTAATTGTCTATTTAGGTAGGTATTACGTGTTACGTTTTTTTTTTAGAATATTATAAATACGAAATCACAAGACACGTAGTACTTGGCGTATTACGAAAAAATCCTCTTTTTTTTTTTTTTTTGTTGTTTTTGGTTTGTTAATCGACGTACACCTAAAATCTTACACACGCTCACGAAATAAACGGTCAGTCGTAGGACTACGCCTCGAACACGTCGATAATAAAATGATATCAGTTATTTTAGAATTAGAGCCTACGGGTCAGGCGCGGTAATAAGCGTGATAACATAATTTGCGATAAGTCTAAACACCCCCTCCCGACCCTCCGACCACCCCAAGCAATGAGTACGGTTTAGGGACGGTACGCACCTGTAAAGCATACGCTCCTGTCGGTCGGCCTCCTGGTAGATGCGGTAGTACGTGAACAGCATGATGACGCCCGGCACCCAGAACGACACGCCGGACGACACGACGGCGTACTGCTTGTTGACGACGAACGAGCACACGTCCGGGTGACGGGCCCGTTCGCGGTCGTGCGCGGCGGTCGTGTACCAGCCGGCGAATATCGGCGCGAACGATATGAGCACGGGCGACACCCACACGGACGCCAGCATGACCACGGTCCGGGCCTTGGTCATGATCAGCGGGTAGTCCAGGGGCTGGACGATGGCGTAGTACCTGTCCACGCTGATGCAGCACAGGTGCAGTATGGACACGGTGGAGAAGTACACGTCCATTGAGTTCCAGACGTCGCACATGAACCGGCCGAACAGCCAGCGGCCGGTCAGCTCGAAGCTGGCGTTGAAGCACATGGCGAATATGGCCACCAGCATGTCGGCCAGGGCCAGCGACACGACGAAGTAGTTGGTGATCACGCGCAGCTTGCGGTGGCGCATCACGCTCACCATCACCAGCAGGTTGCCGAACAGCGCCGCCACCACTATGAAGCACATGGCCGCGCACTTGGCCACGTACCCGCAGAACCGCGCCTCGTCGGCCAGGTCGTCGAGCAGCCTGTCCACCGCGCCGCCGAAATCGCGGGTCGCGGCTCCGGTGGCCAGAAGCGTCGGCGCCCGTCGTCGCGGCCGCCGTGGTCGCCGCCGCCGCACTGCAGGAGTCGTCGTCGCGATCGTGGCCGGCCTGGACGTCCCAGTTGTCGCCCGCCGCGGCCGTCGCCGCGAACAGCGCTAACGGTTCCTCCTGGCGGACGCGTTCAGCAGTTCTGTCACCGTCACCGCCTGCATATTTCTCGGCCACTGACTACGTCGTCCGACCGTTTCCGTTCCAGGCTGTCGCACGCGCACCGTGGCGCATGTCGGCCGACCGTCGCCGCCTGTTGACCGCGTCACCGCTGTTCACTGCCGTTCGGCCACTCGCCGATCGGCGGTCGTCGATCGACCGCGAAAATCGCAATCGGTCGAAATGATTTCGATTTTGAGTTTAACATGAAAATCAATCGGATTACACTAAACGATACGCCCGTGCGAATCCCGTGGCATCGTGTCGTGTTTGCTACGGTAATGATGTGTGAGGGAGTGTGGTGGTGTGGGTAGATCCACGGACGGAGCGCTGTGATGTCCCTGCCCCTCTCATACCTCGTCGAATCATTTTCTGACATTTATTTGTTTTATACAAATATTCTTTACGATTGTCAAATTCGATGATGAGTGTTTTTGTTTGATCAGGTCGGACAAATCAAAAACTACCTTATGATTTGTCCTTCCCAGACATGTTACCAATGAAATATTATATAAATCATTGAAATAAATAATGGCTGCGTTTAACAGATTTATTAGATAAAAATATTTTTCCAAACGGTTGCACGAAGTATATTTTACTTGTTTTTCTGTTGTATAAAGATAATATGATGTATGATATTGATGTATTATCTGATTTACAGAAATAATTTTATTCCAACGAACTACAATATATCATCACATGATCGTTTGGGAGTTTAATAATTGCGCTTAAAGTTACTATTTATATACAATTGCGTTCCTACCTATACATTTTAGGTCGATAGACCAATTTCGCTCAAAACATTTTAAAGTACTTAACGAAACTTATTAAATTAGTTATTGTTGTATAATAAATTAATAACGTGTTATCGATTATAGTTAGATTTTAAAAGCACCGTTTCACTTTCATCAAATAATACATTTTAAGGACACGATTTAACTGTACATCTTCACTTAATTCCATTTTTGATTTAGTACATTTTCGAAACTTAAAATCATCGAAAAGTAACAATGGTTTACCTTCACTAGTAACTTGCTGAAAATAATCCATATTGTAATGAACAATTCAAACTAATACTAAACGTAAGAGTGTGGCACTATTATGCATCATTGATGTATTATCCATATAGCAATACGTAACTGAACGAAGCATTACCA
>NW_020271522.1:0-9346 GCF_002803265.2 Melanaphis sacchari | reverse complement strand
AAAAAAAAAATTATATACATTTAACTGGGATCACATAACTTACAAAACAATGTCAATACGAAACCTACCAAGACGATTACAATACTTAATGATGGTACAATACTCACTCATACACAACGATCACGTATACAGACGCGTGCTAACCGGCGACGAGCCAACATGTCTAACTCACCATATGACAATAGCGAACGAACATTTAGTAAACCCATATACACCGCTTGAATTAAAGAGTAAAAGAAATAATTAAGAAGACATTAGAATTAATAGCAATAGTGCGTGAGGTGCGTGAACCAACTTGTTCACAATTAGCAATATTAATGGATGAAGTAATACAGGCAGCAGCGGCCGCCGAGGAATAAATTAGGATAAAAATAGTATAAGGTATATATTAATAACTATAGGTAATAAATTAATTATGTTTTACAGTGACCAGATTAAATTTATCATAGTGGATTTTGAATTCACTATGATAGAACGGAAAAACCTACTACTCGTATCAGGGGCGATTTCAAACAGTTTGAACAAGTATAGGCCGATAAAATTAGAAGGAAAACCGATTATCTTAACCACTGATAACAAGTTGAAAATGTTAAAACAAAGGGAGGTCAAGCAGGTGATGCAAAGTGTTGGGCGGATATTTAGAAATAAGCCAGAGTTGTTACTACCATTACTGGGGCAACTGGAAGCCAGTATAAACCTTGAGGGGGAAACAACTCTGTCAACTACTTATCTAAACCAATACTTGCATGCAGACCATAGAGCACCCATACTTGTATACTGGAACGGAACAACGGACAAACAGATAATAGAAAGGTTAAGGTTAAGGATAAAGAAACTTTTAAATATAACCGCATATAGTGATGATAATGATAATTTTTTTAATCTTAAGTTAATAGATAACACAGGTAATATAAACAAACTCTTATATACAGAAAGGATAGGATATCAGGAAAAAAACGGTCGAATGTTAAATTTAATGGAGACACATGATTTAGTATGTGAGACCAATCACAATATTACACACAGTCACGATCCGGTAGCGGACGTGATCATAACAAAATGTATTTTTAATTATATTATTAAAAAGTTAGGACCTATACAGTTATATAAAATCTGCAAATTAAACTAGGAAAATTATCATAATTAAATACTTGTAACATTTTAGAAATTCAACGAAAAGCGTGGAGTTCTTGATGAACCTCAAGGAAGCCATAGAGCAAGGAGGCCATACCTATATCCGGGAACCGGGGGGAGAAACATTGCCTACTTGTCTCATTAGGCATGTCTTGGACGCAAATGGAAGATTTTTTGAACCTTTTGATAATCAATATATATTGCGAGCTATATTAAATTTACAAAAAGTAATGGAGGATTTCGGATCTGAAACTGGACACTGTCAGTATTTGGCAGAATTAATAGATATAGTACCGGAGGCATCCGATTTATTAAATTATGCAAATAATAGTTAATAGGGCAATATTCAATTATGCAATTATACCAATACCCAGGGATGAGTGAAGGGGTTTTTAAAAGAATGTGCATAATTGTGAGCAACCTAACTAAATAAAAAAATTTTTAATAAATAGTTTAGTTATATAATAATTTAATTTAAAGTAAAGTTTCTGTAATAACACTATGACCAGAGAGGGTATATAATTTGTGTAAGTATAACTACTTTATTACAGGAAAAGAAAAAATGTAACCATGATTAAATGAAATCATGGACAGTTATAAAAAACTGTTTTAATAATGTATTATTAATATTATTAACAAAATTGTATTTTCAGGAATAAGAAAATTTAACTTCCATGTATGAAATAGGTGTAAACACGATTGATTAAAATCGTGTTAGTTATTAAGAAATTTCTTTTATTATAATTGCTAATAAGTAGCAAAATAATATTTTATCATAAACCAAAATACTAATACTAATATTAAGAGAAATTGTAACAAAAGAAAAAAAAAATGTGAAACCACTAACACTTAAAAATTAAGATAATACGCAAATTTTTAAGATTTCTGTTTCTTACAAAACATAAATCTTTTTTTTGGAAGGGAGGTGTTACGTACCGTGTTATTTTACACATATATATTATACGAAGAGGTGATGTGTATACCGATGGAATAACATATTCAAACAGTGTAGTATCGAACGGCTATGGCGATCACCTGCACATCGTGATATTTAATACAATGAATAAGACATGATCACACGTCTTGGACTTCTCAGAAATGATGAGTAAACAACAGTGTTAACATTGTACGATTTAATTTGACAATTAAGACTTGATCACACGTCGTGTAATTCGTAGAACCGATGAAATCGCAGGAAAGGCACCCAACTGAATAATACATTTAATTTAGTGAGCTCCTTAGGGTCATCGGAAGTCACCACCTCTTCAGTCACTACTCTTGACGGTTAACCATATATAAGGGAGACCAGGGCAAGAGCTCAGCAGACGGTTAGGGATATTCGAGACGCTCAGAGGCAGGTCGTAACACCACTCACGGTCTCGTCTATCAGTATTTCAGAGGCAGGTCGTAACACCACTCACACCATCTTGTGCTTATAAAATTGTATTCTTGTTCGAGTTAATTGTATTAAATAAAGACTTAATCTTTTAACTTGCAAACATTAGTATTTCTATTTCTACGTTGATATATGTATCGACGTTGACATAACGGACGCAACATAAATTAGGTTTCGTCAAATAAGCATATCACAGAACCTACCTATCTATTTTCGAATTATGCATAAATATTTCAATATAAAATGTATTCAACTGAAAAAAAACAGTATTTATTTCAAGTATTTTGAATATTTTTAAAATTAAGTATTTTATTTTAAATACAAATTACACCAAGTATTTCAATGCGTATTCTTACCAAGACTGTTATTAGCTATAAATAGATACACTGGAAATATAATACGTATAAACCTGCCCTTGTGGCCTGTCTCTGAAATAAGCAAATACAACAACTGGGATGGTCACTTCGTCCTTTTGTGTTAATGTCAATATAATTTTTATGACTCTATTTTAATAAATTGGATAGTTTAGTATTCGTATATCTGCAAGACTACAAATAGCACATTATATATTATAATATACGCATTATTTATAATAGGTATATTTTTATTATTTTATGTAAGGAACGGATGAAATTTATGAAAGCTCATGGTTTGCCTTCAAAAGTTTGGCCTTTATTATGGATAAGGACAATCTACGACCTACATTAAACACGGTAAGTAAAAATGAAAAATGTTATAACATTATTTTAGATTTTGAACGGAGTAATCACCTAATGTATTGATATTACTACCTATGTTTTTTTTTTTTTGAAATGTCAATAAAAAAAATTAGCTACCCAAAAAATGTTGAAAATTTAATACAATGTTAAACACGAGTTGAATGTATTATATTTATTAAATGTATGATAGTAATGTTTGTATTAAAATAATAATAATAATTTTTTTTAAATAAATAAAAAGTAGGTACCAAAAAAAAAAAAAATAAAATAAAATTATGCATAGTCGCTTTGCCATGAAACCGCCCCTTCATTTACAAAATAATCTGCAATTTCATTTCGAACTTCTTTTATATTCAACGGCGATCTACGAGGCATATTCCGGATTGGTAATAAAGAAGTAATATTATTGTTTTCCGATCTCCAATTTCCTGCAGTTATCTGTCCACCAACTTCTCTGTCAAATGTTCCACTCGGAGTATAAATGTTCACCGAATTTATACTTTTCCGTAAAAAGTTATGGAGGTGTGCTACAGCCATCACAACAATCTCTGCTTTTTCGGGTTCTAATAGCATAGGCTTACGTAAAACACGAAATACCGAAGATGAAATTCCAAAAACGTTTTCTACTACACGGCGGGCCCTGCATAAACGATAATTGAAATTTCTTTTGACTGAACCTTTGGGATATACACCAGAATACACTTTCATTACATGTTCATTTAGCGGAAATGCCCCATCGCCAAGTACAAAATAGTGCACGGGTTTTTCTCTTCCCGGTAATGGTATTGGGGCTGGTATATTCAATGAGTGGTTTTCCATTTTTTTATTTAACTCACAATTTTTGAAAACTCCGCCATCTGAAATTCTACCCTGACATCCGGCATTTACGTATATAAAGTTATAGTTGGAATCGACGAGTGCAAATAATACAATACTAAAATATCCTTTGTAATTATAATACTCGGTTCCACTATGAAATGGAGCTTGTAAGACTACATGTTTTCCGTCCATTGCACCTAAGCAATGAGGAAAATTCCAACGATCTTCGTACCCCTTTGCAATAGCTAACCAGCCTTCAGGTGTCGTAGGAATCTAAACATTTTTAAATAATAATATAGATATACAAGTTATTGAATTATTATTATAGAAAATATTAATTACTTAAATTTTATTTTTCATATTGTTTTTGTTCAAATATTATTTATTATATCAATAGCGTTTGACGTTTAAATATTGACAAAATTCGTAATAATTAAGAATATTTACTAACTATTTTGTAGTTTAAAAAGTATTCAATTTCTTGTCAATAGGACGCGGATTTTTATGTAATAAAAAAATAAATATTTATGTTCTAATTTTTGGCAAAATATATTTTAAAAAACCTGAAATATTTTAAAAAATTACAAATTTACATTAGGAATTGTAATCTCCCGCTTATAATTATATTAGTTATCTGTTATTTATAACCACTCCGTAAATCAAAAGCTGATAGATCAAAATTTCCCAAATCCAATATAATAATTTTATTAGGTATAAATAAAAATTGTATACCTAGGTATGAAAAAGCGAAATATTTACGAAATATGTTGATAATATTAGTAAAATATTTAAAAATATGGATTCACATCAAAATATGTGAAAAAATGTAAAATAAAAAGTCTCATTTTATTCAGGGTGTAATGAAACGTGCTTATTTTAAATCAGAACTGAGAAATTTGTATTCAATAAAATTATGTTGGTATTTACATAAAAATCCACGCCCTATTCATCTATAATATTATGGTCTACGTTATCAAAAATTTTTAGAAATATTTTAAATATTGCATTTAACATACAACATTTTTCGTATATAAAATATGTAATATCAATATCTATTTATAATTAGGTAAAACATAGCCATGTTATAAGATGACAGAGTTAGATGGCTACCTATTTATTTAACTTTTACTATGTTATTTACAAAAAAAACACTAAATTCAAAATTGTATGTATTGACATTAAACAAATAATAAACATACAACTTAAATACATATTTTAGGTGAACTATTTCTAAAATGTTTAATTTACAATATTGTTGTCAAAAAGTTTTGTTAAGATTTTTAGAATATAAATTAGTTATCTAGGTTTATAAAATCAATATTTACACGTACTTAATTTTACGTACATTTCAGTTCGTTGAAGAACGAATGGACACTGAAGGTAAAAATAAGGAAACCGAAGATTGTTTTACAGTCCACTACAAGCCAAGATGATTCGGTCATTTTTAATATTCCATCAACTCGTCCAAAAAAAAAAAAAAGAACTGATGATGATTATATGCTTGACCAAGCATTTTCAATTTTAACTTCTGCGGCAAAACCCGTAAAAGAAACCGAATGCAGTGCGTATGGAAAGTATATCGAAAACAAATTAAAAAGTTTTTCCCCACAAACAAGAAATGCTGTTCAACATGAATTTGGTAACATCATTTTTAAAGCTTGCCAAGGTTTCTACGAATATAACTATCCTAATAGTATAAATCAAATCCAGCCTCTTTATTTGCAACCATTATTATCACACAATCCCAATACATCGCTTTCTAGCTACAATCCTAGTCCTATATCTTCTACTTACATTTCTAGTCCTTCGCCTACTACCTACAATCCGAGCCCTATACCTTCTACTTACACTGCTAGTCCTCCACCTTCTACCTATGATCCGAGTCCTTCGCCTCCTACTTACATTCCTAGTCCTTCGCCTTCTACATAAAATCCAAGCCCTTCGCATTCTACGTACAACACTAACCCTTCCCCCAATCCTACTGCCTATGATCTTAGTTCTTATAATTCATCTTTCAATTAATATTAAAATTAAACAACATTTTAAAAAGTTACAATTATAAAGGTTATTATTTCTTTTTTTATTATTATTATTTGTTATAATATTTTATTATTATGCTATTATTATTATTATAAAAAAAGAGACTTGTATTATCAATATTATTTTTATTTTTATTATTAATACTAGTAAAAATTGAACAGGAATAAATTATGTTTTATTTTTAAATTATGTTAAAAAGTGTTAAAATATAATTCAAAATATTCATATAACAAGTTTACCTGTATATTTTCTTTTAATGCTTCTACAATTGCTTGGCATACCTCGGGAACAATCTGTCCAATAACTTGTTTTGACATTTTAAAAAGGTACTACAAACTTTGATAGGATTCACCGGTTGCCAAAAATCGTAAGGTAACAGCTAACCTTTCTTGCACAGGAATGGCTTTTCGGAAATTCGTATCTTGTTTTGAAATTTTTGGACCAATCAAATTTATTCAAAATTCAAAATCAATAGATGACATTCTAACGAAATTTCTATATTGTCCGCTTATTTCCTGTTGCTGAAGAAAATTTAATAAATCTGATCCACTACATATGTCCCTAGACTTCATTAAATTTGTTTGCCACTATCTTCTTTCGCTTTTTTTTTATTTTTTATTTTTTTTTATAATAGAATGAATTAAAATAAATGATGCACTAGCGACTTGTAAATTAATAGGAGACATTGCTACGATGTGAACTCAAGAACAAACTGTGAATAACTGATGGATAGACCAGCGAACAACCGATACACAGTAGTGCTCGGCTTAAAACGTACATACTGGTCGTTGTAACATCGTAACATTCAAGCGAGCACGAACTTTGTTACATTACACCTAAATGCTCCGGTGTGTACATGTCTTTACGCGTAGTCGATGAAGAGAAGGCGAACCATTTCGACTCGTTGTTGGTGACGGATGGCGACAACACACACTACGTGTATATATCAAATTTTTCACAACTTGTAAGACGTCAAAAAACAACACATATTGAAAGAGTCGTGTTTTGTAAACGTTGTTTCACGAGTTTCGACGACAGGCGTCTTGAATACAAGTTGAGCGGGCAGGAGGCTTTGAATCAGCATAAACTAATATGTGGAATACATAAGTCCATATTACCAATTATGCAAGCAGAGGGGAGTAAGTATTTTAGAGTTTGAAGGTTGGGGTAAAACATAACGATATCCCGTAGTCATTTACGCAGATTTTGAAGCTATTGTGGCGATATCGTAGTATCACCACTACTACGTTAATATTGTACGTCCGAATTATTGTACCGCGTACCCAAATTATTGTAAATAAATTATTGTAACGCTCGCCGAATCATTGTGTCGCGACTAATCTCACGTGCCAATCGCATTCCCCATTTTGTTACCACGCTCCCCTGTTCAATCAGCAGTGTCTTAGTCAAATATGTACCAATAAACCAGAGGCGGACTGGCCAGGGGAGTTGGGGAGATTTATCTCCCTGGGCCGATGAAAATTATCTCCTTGGGCTGGTGTAAATGTTATTATTATACCTACTATTATTTAAAATTGTTTATTACATTCGTTGGTTTGGTAAATATACGTACTGAGTAGTGAGTACAGTATATTGACAGTGACAGAATACAGCATATAATCATTAATCGTGTTTGGAAAGCCTGTTGTTATTATTTTGTTATCAGCGAACAAACAGCAATCTAAATTATTAATAGACATACCGTGCGGTGTGCGATTGTGCCTTAATGTGTAATTTCAATGCATTGCTACATAATATTATAAATGTCTTATCATGGTAGTATATGGAATATCGAATAGATTAATGATTTTATTATTTTACAGTATTTTGATTTTCCGTTAGCGAATAACGAAAATATACAGAGTACAAAGTACCTATACGTTTTACGTTTGTTTATTGATTTGGCGACCTATTATTATACGAATTTAAGTTGTCTGAAAAAGAAAAGGCAGATGAAAATTACGAGAAAATGAAAAACAGCTTCAAAATGATGCAAAAATGTGTGTGAAGCATTTAGAACATGTTTACTAGAAGCCAAAGGTTAGTATCCCATCTACCTATTTACAATATATTTTACTTATTTAAATGGTTTCCATCTGGTTGTTGCGCTTAATGTACACCTTATCTAGGCCCATATCATACTATTAAATAGTTTAAAATAAGTATATTTAATATCTATAATATTAAATACTATTTGTATTAAAAATCATATTAAATGCAATACAACAACATAAGTAATCATTAATGCAATATAATAATTATAATTATATATATATTTCATTTAGATTAATAAACCTAGCATAAATGTAAATAATGAACAGAAACAGGATCTGAAAAACATCAAACAACATTATCAGGAGTAATAAACATTTAAATGTAATTTATATATTTTATTTGATAAATAGTAATCTTTTATAATTTTAAAGGATGAAAACCCCGATAACCCATGTAAGTTAAATAATGAAGATGATTCATTTGTTAATAACATATTATAATGTAGTATTCATAATACTATAATTTAATTTAAAACTAATTTCAACCTCCATCCAATATTATTTAAAGTTTCTTTATAAATAATAAGTATAGTAATAAGTGTACCTATGTTTAAGAATAGAAGATGATGGTGTATGTACAAACAACCATAATTATATTATAGCGTAAACCAATGGTTTTAATAGTAAATTCTTATCATGTTTAGTTTGCTATCATATTTAATTTTACTCATATTTTTAATTTTTATTGATTATAACTTTCAAAGAATAATCTTAATTGGTGATCAGATTCTTATAATAAATATAATCATTCAGACCATTTTAAATGTTGACTATTGTGAGTACTTTAAAATATTTAAGTAACTAGTTATTTCTAATATTTATTTATGTTATATTGTGTTGTCTAATCTTGTTTTATACTTTATAGAATCATTAACATTAGCATTGGAATATATAATTAATTTGGTATGTAAATCAGTAATTTAATAATTGTAATAGTTACAAAATATATTAAAGATGAAAGATAAAAATTAAATTTTTCAACAACAATATTCATAGGATTTACAAATTATTCTAATGTTTTAGATACACTAACATTTGTCTGTTAGTTCTACTTGTTCTGCATGATAGAAAAATTAATTTAACTGCACAAAAGTTAATAAGTTAAATAAAAATAATTAACTTCATTAATTTAAAAAGTTTAAAAATAAAACTTATAACTTAACTTTAACTTTTTAGAAGTTAAT
>NW_020271521.1:0-8808 GCF_002803265.2 Melanaphis sacchari | reverse complement strand
CAAAATTATTATTTATAAAAATAATAGGTAATAACTAATTAACAGCTTATTATATAGCATATCATTATGATACAAAATGCTATTCGAATTGCATACCTATAATATTTAGATATGTTCTGTATTTTAATGTATAAAACATTAAAAATCATTTCATTCCCGTCTCACAGGTTATTATTATACTCAGAGATGCGAAAATACTTTAAAATCAATATCACCATATTACTTAGATACTTTTGTTGAATATTGTGATAATATATAAGATACTCGGTACATTGGTAAAATAAAAGTACATGAATTTAAAATGTATACGTATATGAATATATAGTATATTATATTTATAAAGCTAATATAGAAGATAGTCTATATTTAAAGTCAATATTTTAGTGGTAATTATATAATTACAGGATTTTTATTCGATGATACAATTAAAGAATACGTAACTGAACGAAGTACAACAGATGAGTTGAATGTAAATTTCGTGCTGGTAAAACGTAAGTACTTCTCTCCCCTCACGGAGATATACCAAGAAACTCTACAATACAACTCGTCGGGGTTGAATTAATTGTACTGTGTGCGCCGCAGTCCGAGGGTGCATTTCAGCAAGAAACATCGATTATTTCAGGGATTTTTTTTTTCAAACGACCATGACAGTTAGATTAGAGTATAATACGTATATACTACAATAGATTAAATTTTAATTATTTTCACTATAAATATTTTTAATTGTAGTTTTTAATGAAAAACTAAATGATCGAATACTGTCGGATATACGATTGTGTACAAACTCAGCAGTATTACGTGATATATTTGAAGGGGGATTTGATAGATTGCCCTACACTGTGGATATTAAGCATCTGCCTTGTGTATGTAACTTGTCATTAAGTTTCCAATAATACAGTTGTAAAATAAATATAGAATTATGAAAAAATATAATATTAATGTTAAAAAAAAAACACTAATTTGATTTTAGTGCTTAGACGTTATAGAGGGAGAACTGTGTTCCTAGGAATTTAGTGGGTCAGACACTAAAATGTTTTTTTCACACCGCATTACAAAAAAAAAGCTTTATAAATTTATTACAATAAATTTATAAATTAAATAAATATATTTATAAACTAAATAAATATGTTTATAAATTATTTTTAAATGTATTAATTTATTATTTAATTTTTTTTTATTAATCATAAAAAGCTTTATTCGTTTAAAAAAATATAAATATTTTTAGAAATATCGTAAATTGCTCATTTTATTTCGAGGCTTATGATATGTTAATTATTTACCAACATTTAAATACATATTTTACCACCCAAATATTATTTACTTTTTTTCGTAATTATTCATTAGTTTAAACGAAATCTAAATTCTTTTAATAGATTTGATGTAAATATATCGAATACAATATCAATATCCATACATTCACTCCTCCCTCCCCGCTAACCGATAGAATTACGGCTATGGAATTATACATTTTCGCATAAATTTTAGTTTACCACAACACAGATTCACATATAAGTAAATAATAACTTTAAATAATTTAATTGTATAATGTTCATTTCATCTAGCTCTAACATTTAATCGTGTTAATGTGTTATTCTATTATTCAAATTATGTAAAAAATTTTTATCATGAAAAGGCACGTTTAAAATTAGGATATGTGCTGCGTTTCTGTGAACGAATTACGTTCAAGGGACTCACGTATTTAAAACATCGTATCATTGTTATACGCACTATTATCCTAAATACCAGGAATTAATTTATATTGATGTTATATCACTTATATCTTTCTCATAGTCTGCAGTTATAAATTATATTTTAAAACGACATGTCTATAAGATATTTTTTACTTTTAGTAACAACTAACAAAACATATTTTGTGTCTTTCGCACAAAATGAAATTTAATCGCATTTCGGTGTCATGTTTTCTTGGATGGGTATTTCACCTATTAGTTATCTATTAAAATTAAAATAGTCGTATAGACGAATGTTAAATAGCAATGTCTAAACAAGTGATTAACATTGATAACGCTTGAAAGTTTTTAGAAATTTTATTTTTATATCGAACAATACTCATTATTTCAAAATCTAGTAACGTTTTTAAAAATATTTTTTTTTTTTTACAAAATTTCTAGTCAAAATAAAATACACTTTTTAAATATTATTTATCGCTAGAATTCTTCAAGTTTTTTTACTTATTGAATGACTAACATACACTTTTAATTTTATATTCCGACGTAGAATATTTTTTTTAAAGTATTTCTATACATAATAAACATTATGTTAAACATCGACTAGCTATAAATAACAAATATTATTTATATGAAATCAACTATTGTAGATAATAAATTAACTAAAAACTTAATATAAAATTTAATTTTTTTTTTAAATTTGTACACGGTTATTAAAAAGATTATTTTTGTTTTTTGCTTATGTGTTGCATTCGATTGATATTTTGCGCATTTAGGCGACAATAATTGAAATACTATCGAACTATGGCACTATCTCAGTTTTCTTCGTGGAAATAATGTGAAAAATAATTATGCGGAATAACACGTGCCATAATATGCCACATTATAATATATTATATATATTATTATTATATTTCAGAATATCGTCTATGCAGCAGTGTACCTATATAAATTATAATAATATATACTGTAAAAATGATAATATTTAAGACATTACTCTGTTGTCCTTTTTACCCATTTCTGATGAAATATAATATTATTTTATAATCTATAGTGTTCCTGAACACACAGTATTTTATTACGACGCATATACACCACCATCATGTAGACTGTAAAGTGAAGACACACACGCACACTCGCACACATTTACCTCTTCACCCTTCATTCACCCTTGAAGCTATAAGCTGCGCCGAATATGTGAACATCTGTCTTTGTAGCAGGGACAATAATAACGTAGTACCCAAGTAGGTTCTTTTTTGTACCGCCAAATGTCAACGCACAAAAGAGACAGGCGTGCAAAATATATTACACGTAGGAACATGTGTATATACATTGTGTGTGATGCACTGTGCTCTGAGCAATAAATGTAAAAACGAAAAACGAAGAATCCGAAGGTCGGGGTAATGGAATTTGTCACGGTGAAACGTACCAGCACTACAATAACAAATCGTGTAGCGTGTACAAAGGAACGTATTAGTAAAGTTATTTAAAATATTTTACTTGAGAATATGTACCAGAAAAAAAAAAATCCTCGTTTCTGTTTGATATAATAATATAATATTAAGCGCTGTGCGTGTTCGCCGCCGCACGAAGGGATTTCAAACTCATACGATGTTACCGGAAATGATAATGAATTTAATTATATAGTGTACTGCGTGCCTACATGGTTTTGATCGTTACTTACAATTTATAATATTTTATAACGGGGGCGGCCAAACAGTCGATCGCAAACGATTTTAAAGTCGATCATGTTAGAATTTATTTTTAAGTTACGCACACGAAAATTAATTTTAGTGGTATAGTAACTTAATAATAATAAAAACTTTTTTATCGAAGTCGATCCTCAAAGATGAAGTAAATTTTTAGTAGATCGCGGCTGAAAAAAGTTTGGTCGTCTCTGTTTTATAATATAACTGTGCGCAAGATAATTTTTTACGCGTGCGCACAGCGACGTTTTCCGCGTATAGGTACTGATTATGTGTGTGTGTGTGGATTACTTGTGACGAAAAAATAAACAGTTAATCGGTGATGGAAAATTTCTGAGAATATTTAATATTGCACAAAATATAAACCGCCAAACAACATCCGTCCTTAAATATCGTTAATGATGGATGGCATGTACACCAGCCCATGTAAATTCCACCGATTGCGACCTTTTTAGACCATTTTTTATGTAAATTCCACTAGATTGTTTTTTTTTTACCTTAAAAAAATATGTGAATTCTACCGATACAATTTTTTTACCCGAGAAAAAAATGTGAATTACCTAACCGGTACATTTTTATTTTTATTTAGATATTCGAGATTTACCCTTTTATATTTATAATAAATTAATTAGTATACAGCATATGTTAGTTAAGGTTAAATATATAATAATTAATAATGATCACTATTTTAGTTACTTATTTTACCATCAGTGGAGTTTACATGTTTTCAAATCAAAAAAACGTTCTGGTGGAATTTATGTGTTTTAAATTCAACCAAAAAAATCAATTACCTATAATTCGATGGAATTTACAATCGCCTCACGTACACACCTATTATGCGCAGTAATTTATTGACAAACAATAATATTCGTTTTTCATAAAATATACCGATCTCATCACTAAAAGTTCAACGACGAATGCTTAACTGTATAATATCAAATCGACTCACAGTGACACAGTCCTTAGCTGAAGCATAAAATAACGACTTATGCGGTTGGTGATCAATATTATTAGTATAGGTAATAAGAATTCTTCCATTTTATGAGTATTTTGACCATTGATTATTAAAATTTCATATTATTAATTTATTATTAGTAGTGTATAGAAACCATAATGAAACAATGATACGATCCAAGTCAAGTTTATTAATAATAATTATTATCATTATTATTATTATTATTATTATAGACGTCTATAACGCATAATTTTATTTATTTATTATTTTTGTGTGAAAACCTAAATTTTATTAACTTTTAAGTTAAACTAATTTCATCACTTTAAATTCTGTACCAGCGTATATATAAAATCTAAGCATTATTTGTAAATTAGAATATTAAATCTTATAGACCTGGTATTTATATAAGAAAAAAAAACTGCGTAATAAATAATATTTTACAGAAATAAATATCCTATAGAGGACGAAACGAAGGTTATTGATGTCATTGGGTTAATAAATATAATATGAAAACGTGTCTGTTTCGCATACGACGTGTAAACGATTAGAAAAATAAAATATCAGTTAATAAGCTATTCAAACTAGAAATTTAAATTAAAACATTATACTACATGTATAATATATATATATATAAATTGAATATTGTTATTATCGTTAAACAGTTATTGTTATTAAACATTGTGTAATTAATTAATAATACCATTTGAACTTATTTTTTAAAATATTATACTTATAAGTTATAACCTTCGTCGGAACGAAAAATAATATAATTATTATAAGACATAAACTCACGGGATTTATCACTTAATTATTTCCTGTCTTTGTTTACACGTCATAAATGTTGTTTATTTTTCACCTTATTGACACAAAGATTATATTTGTTAATCATACAGTAGACATGTACTTTAATGCCAAAGTACACCAGACAAAAACCATTTATTATCTAAATTATTGGCATATCTAATAATACATTTTAATGGAACTCTGGATCATATTAAAATAATAAGACATATATTGTTTTTTTACTTCTCAGAATTAAAAGAAATACAAATTTACGTATTAGACTTATCACACTACATAATATTTTACAAATTCAATTAATTTTAACATAGATATTTTTTGAAAATTTGATATTAAATAATTTTGTACTTATAGGTATATTGTATATTATGCAAAATAGTACAATGTTACAGTGCATATTATGTAATACCAACAGCCAAAAGCGAGAATAAAATTATAAGGTATTTTCTTATTATATTTATAAAATTATATGATGTATCGGTAAAGAATTTTATAATTATTGGAAATCGTATTTTAAAAATATAGACAAACATATTATTATAATTTATGAAATATTTCAATACCTATCGTTCTTGTTGTATTAAAACATTATAAATTTCACACACTTCCTATTCAAATGTCCAATAGAATGTTTAGTAGTAAGGATCATAAGAATTTTTAAATTACAATACAGAGTAAGACGATACTAATTAAAAACGAGTGTGCTGCGTTGCCGTTGCTACTATTTTATTGTATAATATAAAATACGGACAATATTAAAAATATCTAATTATCGTGTTCATTTCTCATTTTAGAACATTCCTCTACTAAAAAATATGATTACAAATTTTACTATAAATAAAAACGAATAAAAACAAACAGAAACATAAACGAATAAAAAAAAAAACAAAAAGACTATACTGTTTGAAATTTTAAATTTGTCTAAAGTTAGTATATTTAAAGTAACAAAAAAGTTAACAATAATAATGTTTGTCATAAAGTTTATTATATAACATGGACACACTTAGGTACTACTATTCTAGGTAACTTGATATAAAATATTTTTATAACTTTTAAACTTTGAAGCCGCAAAATAAAAGTAAAACCATCATAAATCCTTTCGTGTTTCATAATAATTAATATAATTTATCTTATTAAGTTATATTTAGCACACATATTATTATATTATGCTTTATAAATTATTTTTACATACGAATGAATACCACGTAAGTGTTACTTTAAATTAAAATACCTTATATATATATATATATATATCAAGATTTTTCCTTCGTAATATTGGGTTAAAAATGATATATAGGTGCAGAAGTGGTTTTCAATCTTTTTATATTCCAATGCCCAATTAGTAATTACTATCTACAAATTTTAAAAACAATCTTGCAATATTATATTAAAATTCGAAAGAGAATCCTTATTTTCGCGTGCAAATGTAAGTTACAGCGAATTTCTAGTGGGTTGAATTTGTAACGTAAAAAAATCAATAAATACATTTTTGGTCTGCGAAAATAAACTTGGTACTAATTAATTACCGTAAACTCAATCAATATATTATATTATTATAAAAAAAAGTAAAATCTAAATTTCTTAATCATAGATATACAGTGTGATCACGATTTATGGTAACACTAAATATCTCAGGTGCATGACCTTGTATTGAACTGGAGTTTTCGGGAGGTGATAGGGAGCACTTAAATACATATTTTCAGACCAGTTTCAAATTTTTAGCTCACTCGGTACGCGCATGCGCAATACAACTTACTTTTTTTTAAATGGCAACCCCAGTTTTTTTCTGCAGATTCAGGTAGAGTATTTTTTTTTAAGCATTTTTTGTATCAACAGTTTTTTTCTGTTTTCAAAATTGACCATGTTAGAGTAAGTCAAAATTTAGATTTATGCATAATTCGTATTTAATGTATGGTGTGGGTTAGTTGGTGGAAAGCTAATAGGACCGTTCTTTTATGATGGTACACTTAATGGCAAACGATACCTTAATTTTTTAACCAATGAACTACCACGACTGTTGGATGATGTTTTATTTGACACACGAGAACGTATGTTTTTCCAGCAAGATGGAGCACCAGCCCACAATGCAATTATTGTTAGACGACATTTAGATCAAATATTTCCGAATCGCTGGATTGGAACTTTTGGCGTCATTCCTTAGCCTGCACGATCCCCAGATTTAACGCCATTGGATTTCTTTTTATGGGGTTATTTGAAGACTGTGGTTTATGCAGATCCACCTGTCAATCTTCAGGACTTAAAAAACAAAATACAAGCAGCATGTGATATTTTAAGTGAAGAACAAATCAAGGCGGCAACTTCGACTGAATTTTTGAGGCGACTTGAATCATGTTTAGAACATAATGGCGAAAATTTTGAACAATTCATAAGATAAATGTATTTAATACATTTTATTTTTTATTTAATATTAATATTAGGTACTATTAAATTGTAATCGTATTATAAGAGTTTACTAAACATATTGTAAAAATAAATTATTATTTGTAAACAGATAAAGTAAATTAAACATTTATTTGGCACTTATTTTATTATTTCCAGTGGTTATAAATAAAAATTTCATTAAATACGAATTATGCATAAATCTAAATTTTGATACTCTAACATGTCAATTTTGAAAATAGAAAAAAACTGTTGATACAAAAAATGCTTAAAAAAAAATACTCTACCTGAATCTGCAGAAAAAAACTGGGGTTGCCATTTAAAAAAAAGCAAGTTGTATTGCGCATGCGCGTACCGAGTGAGCTAAAAATTTGAAACTGGTCTGAAAATATGTATTTAAGTGCTCCCTATCACCTCCCGAAAACCCCAGTTCAATACAAGGTCATGCACCTAAGATATTTAGTGTTACCATAAATCGTGATCACACTGTATATTATATTTAAATATACACAATTTATTAACAATAAAATCTAAATTTGGCAACTATACGAGTATCGAGTATGATTAGATATGATCGAGAAAATTTAGTTTTAAGCTATATACATTTTACTAGAACAAACATCAACGTTACAAATTTATCATTATTATAATATAACAGTATATATACGATGATAAGAAATATTTAAATCTAACGTTTAACTACCCAATAAAAATGATTATCTTCGTCACTAAACGCGTTGTATAGTTAATTTTCGACTTAAATTTGAAAAGAAATTTGTGACAGTATAATCAAATTCATTTTTTATCTTTAAAATAATTATTAAATTAGTCAAAAAATAATTTGTGAGGAGTTGACGTTTATTTTTATAAAAATCCAAAATTAGTACCAGTGAAATACCATCCTATATTATAAGTAAGACAATCGTACCGATAGAAATTAAATACGCGAAATAATTGGGTATTATCGGTGGAATTTATAATCGCTCAATTTCATTGGTATACGAATATACAATTATATCATTATGCGAGCAATGTCTATAGTTCCCCGCACCTTCGCTATAGCGCTCCATCATACAACACCACAGCTGCACGGAATATTATATGGACCGCCGACTATGTTAATAATAATTATCACCTATCGGCATCACTCGCTAACACGCATAATTTTGATTTGATTGATTTTAATGTTATAATAATTTCGATGCATCTGGTTTGCGCACATTTCAAATACCTTGAAATTCCTGAAATTCAACGACTCGTT
>NW_020271520.1:0-4998 GCF_002803265.2 Melanaphis sacchari | reverse complement strand
ATCGGACTATCGATCAAAAACAGCACCTAGAACTGATGAAAGAGTTAGACTGATGAATGAAATAATATCAGGTATACAAGTGATTAAGATGTACACATGGGAAAAACCGTTTGCATTGCTAGTACAATATGCCAGAAAGTATTTGCTTTAGAAACACTTTATTATTATTGCCTCATAAAATAAATATGAATTATTGGTTTGTTACAGGATGGAAATTAAACAGATAAAAAGAGCAACATGGATAAAAGTATTTTTGCAATCATTCAGAATATTTCATTTTAGATTTGCGTTTTTTATTAGTATTTTATCATATATATTATTAGGAAATAACATAAGTACACAACAAGTAAATATAGTAGTTAATAACACTATTATTTCACAATACTTTTATTATCATTATTACCTAACTTATTTTATAGGTTTTCGTTATAATATCATATTATACTATGTTAATGACAACAATGACAGTATTTTTCCCTATGGGTATTATAACACTAGCTGAGATGCTAATATCCATTAAGCGAATTCAGGTATAAAAATAATAGACCATCATATATTCTAAAATATGAAAACAATATTAAATATATATATGAAAATAAAATAATAAATATATAAATAATCAATTATAATTACTTTTATTGAAAAGTCATTTTTACTACAAGATGAAAAGGACAAAAACAATAAACTATTCTTATTGAAATCAGAAACAAAAACAAAAAATGACAAAGAAATGTTAAATATTAATTACGACTATAACACAGAGAACAGCGATGGTAATGAAAAAGATACGAAGCAATTGCATAGTTTTGGAATAGACGTTTCAAATGCAACGGCTAAATGGATACCAAATCAACCCGATAACTCTTTAAATAACATTAGTTTATCTGTTAAACCAGGGCGATTGGTTGCAATCATTGGACCCGTAGGAGCTGGAAAAAGTATACAACTGCGCTTTAGAAAACCATTAAAATAATGACACTATAAAACCTTCTTTATTATGCAGAGTTCATTGATTCAAGCGATTTTAAGAGAATTACCACTCAGCGAAGGAAGTATTACCGTATCCGGTACAGTATCATACGCATCTCAAGAACCATGGTTATTTAACGGTTCAATTCAGCAGAATATACTTTTTGGTTCGCCGATGGATTATAATCGTTATAATGAAGTATTGTTTTCAAAATATAAATAAACATCATAACAATAAAAATCGAAAATTTCATGAAAGTTAATTTTCAGGTGATAAGAGTATGCGCGTTGAAAACCGATTTCAAACAACTTCCGTATGGCGACAGATCTTTAGTAGGAGAGAGAGGAGTTTCACTTAGTGGAGGTCAAAGAGCGAGAGTAAATCTAGCGAGGCAAGTAGGAAATTAGTACTGTCTATGATAATTTCGAATAATCGTTTAATATATTATTTGTTTTTTTCAGAGCTGTATATAAACAAGCCGATATTTATTTATTAGACGACCCTCTGTCTGCTGTTGACACGCACGTCGGAAAACATTTGTTTGAAAAATGCATTAAGGGTATTAATGTCGTATATAATTATCGTTAGAACTCTTATTTAATAAAATATGTTTCTAACTTACAGATTATCTCAAAGAGAAAACTTGTATTCTCATTACTCATCAAATACAATACTTGTCGAGTGTTGATCAGATTGTTCTGATGGAAAATGTAAGAATTGTTTTAGGTTGTCGATGTGGAAGTTAAATTTTTTAATAATTATTAATTATTGTTTTAAAGTCTAATATATCAGCCGAGGGTTCGTATCAAGAACTTCAATCTTCTGGCTTAGACTTTACACAATTGTTGAAGTCATCGGAGGAAACAACCGATAGTGAAATCGATATTAAAAATGTAACTAATAACAGTCTGGAGCAGCATTCGAGTTTATCTCGCCATGGTTCTATCATAAGTATTTCGTCGTCTATTGATGAAAATAAATTAAACGGTACTCAGTCAGAACCTATTGAAGTAGCTGAAACTCGATCTTCTGGAAAGATATCACTTAGTATTTATTTGTCTTATATTTCTGCCGGAGGAAATGCTTTTAAAATATCATTTTTATTATTCATATGTGTCTTCACTCAAATTCTTGGTACTGGTGGAGATTATTGGATAAGTTATTGGTATTTTTACATTTATTTTATTTATCAGCTTTAATTCAACGCTAAAAATTATACAATTTGTTTAGGGTTAATCTAGAAGATAACGTATTTCGTAATACTGAGAGTAAATCTACGAATATCACTAATTATATTACATACTCATTATTTGATACGACTTGGATAATATCTCACCAGTTTTGTGTTATAATATACACTGTTATAAACATAGCTATGATTATAGCTATCTTCATGAGATGTGCTACACTCGTATCATTTTTTATAGCTACTTCTATGAATTTACATAACAATATGTTCAATGCTATTACCACAGCAACAATGTATTTCTTTAACACAAATCCATCAGGTATCACATTTTTCAATAAATTTTTATTATTTCATTCAATAGATAAATAAAATTAATTTTTAGGTCAAATTCTTAATCGCTTTACCAAAGATATTGGAGTTATTGATGAAATATTACCATTACCTTTATTGGATTTCGTGCAGGTAATTGCTTATTTCATTTAATTTGCACATTTATGTATTAGTGTTTTTTTTTTACTAGCTAACATTGCATATTCTGGGGACTCTTGTAGTGGTTGGTTTCATTGATTTTTATTTTATTTTACCGACTTTCGTCATAGGATTGACTTGTTATTATATTGTTTGTTTTTGTTTATCAACATTACGTAGTGTCAAACGATTGGAAGGAGTAAGTAAGTGTAGAATTAATTATTCTCTAAAATGTATAAACTGCAAACATATTACGAGTGAAAAGAACTTTGAGACAACACATTTTTTTTTTAAATAAAATATAGATCGAAGTCCCATTTATGGATATATTAATGCGTCACTCCAAGGAATATCTACTGTCCGTGCATTTGAAACTGAGGAAATTTTAAGCAAAGAATTTGATGAACACCTAGTAAAGTTAACAAATTGTTTCATAATAAAATTTTAGTATTTTATTTATAATTTACAGAATATACATACCTCGACTTGTTATTTATATATGACATCAAGTGGAGCATTTGGATTTTGGTTGGACATAATATGCTTGATTTATTTATGTATTTTAACTTTTAGTTTCTTAATCATTGACAATGGTAATATTATACAGATCATTTTTTTTTCTTTGTTTAATTTCTTTCAATTTTTAGATAGATTAGGGGGAGATGTTGGATTGGTCTTAACTCAAGCAATTAGATTGACGGGAAGTCTTCAATTTTGTATAAAATACTTATCTGAATTAGAAAACCAAATGACATCTGCCGAAAGAGTAGTTGAGTATACTAACATCCCTCAAGAAGCTGCTCTTAAATCTCCTGTGGGTAATAATCATTTTATGTACATAACTTAATGTTAAGAACTCGTTACTTTTATGTTGTCATGCTTAATGGCCTTTAAAACCGTAGTGTACGTTAATATCTTAAAAACTTTTATAAGGAAAAGTGAATAGGTAAAATATAAAAAAAAAGTTTTGGAATGTTCATAAGTACTATTCAGTTGTATGAATTTTATAGTACAATATTTTAATAATATACTGATACTTAAAAATAATATTCATGTACACTATCTTTAGCTTGTTATGCCTATTAATAAGTAAAATAATAATTTATAGTTAAACATTAGTCTTATATTTTATTCATCATAGTTAACAAACTATGGTCAGTGCTGATTTTAATGTAAAATATTTAACAAAAATTACAATATAATTGTTAAACAATAAATATTTCCTTATATTCATTTTAGATAAAAAACCACCAAAAGAATGGCCAGATAAAGGTCAAATCGCCTTTGAAAACTTTTATCTACGTTACAGTTCAGATACGGAACATGTTTTAAAAAATCTTAATATTCAAATTCAGGCAATGGAAAAAGTATTATAAACAATTACGTACTCTTATGTCTTATTTATTTTATCTTAACAGCTTTGGGATTCAGATCATTTTTTTAAATTTAGATAGGAATTGTTGGTCGAACTGGTGCAGGAAAATCGTCGTTGATAGCAGCGTTATTTAGATTAGCTTTCAACGAGGGCAATATCACTATCGATGGTATAGAAATACACGAAATAGGGTTACACGATTTACGTTTCAAAATTTCAATAATTCCTCAAGAACCGGTTTTGTTTTCGGGATCAATGCGAAAAAATCCTTGATCCATTAGACGAATACCCAGATCATGTCCTCTGGAATGCTTTAGAAGAAGTATATATTTTTAATTTTAATTTCCAAACACAATTTATCAATTTAAAGCTAAAAAAAATTTGTCGAGTTAAGTTTTATTGATTTAATACTGTTTAAGGTAGAACTTAAAACCGTCGTAGAGGATTTGCCCGACGGTCTTAATTCAAAAATGTCCGAAGGCGGATCTAATTTCAGCGTGGGTCAAAGACAATTAGTGTGTTTAGCCAGAGCTATAGTGCGTAGTAATAAGATCCTCGTTCTGGACGAAGCTACTGCCAATGTCGATTCACAGTAATTCATACAGATCATATAAAATCGATTGCAATATTATGTTCTCGTTTAATCGTAAAACCGCGTGTATTGTATTATTTTTTATTTTCAGGACCGACGCTTTGATTCAAAACACGATAAGAAATAAATTTCGGTCTTGTACAGTGTTAACGATCGCTCACCGTCTGAACACGGTTATGGATTCTGACAAGGTGCTCGTCATGGACGCAGGGACAATGGTTGAATTCGACCACCCTCATAATCTGTTGAAAAATAAAGATGGATTTTTTTACAAAATGGTAGAACAAACGGGAACTGAAACGTCTGATTTGTTACATAAGATAGCAGTTGAGGTACAATCTGAAGCTTATTTTATAGTGTTTATCAAATTTATCACATATAATGTGCTTGTATATATATATATA
>NW_020271519.1:1763286-1786567 GCF_002803265.2 Melanaphis sacchari | reverse complement strand
CTCGATCACAGTGGTGGTTTTTATGTCTACAGACGTAGCTTCGTCTGGGATTAATGTAGCTTCTTCGGGTTTTACAGATTCAATTTCGGGTAAAGGTTTTGTTTCCTCATCATCAAGCTCAGTAATTTCGGGTTTCGATTCAATCACCTCTACATTTTCAACTCCGTCTTTCACAGTTTTAATCGTTTTCTTTTTGGTAACCTTTTTCTTTCCTCCCTCGATCACAGTGGTGGTTTTTATATTGATTAAGGTTGCCCTATCAGGAATTATAGTGGTTGTTTCAGATTTATCAGACCGAATTTTGGATATAGGCATTGTATCCTCTTTTTGAGGTAATTTATCTAATTGACGCTTGTGTTGTTGTGTGTGTTTTATTTGTTTTTGTGTCTGTGTCTCCGTTGTTATTATTTGTTCTCCATGTAGTGCTGGCAATATGTCATCTGTAATATGTTTTAAAAAATTGTGTTTATGTGATTGTGTCATGTACATTTATTACTCATGTTTCTTATTTCTATTATGTGTGTGTTTATTGATATGTTATCTTTGTATATTGTTAAATGTTATGATTAATTCATTCCTTCTAATTTGTTTAGTTTTTACTTATTATTTTATCAAATACTGTTAAATTATATCTTCTTTGTTCACTATTTTGTTAGTGTTAGATGAAATTATTATTATTATTATTGTTTTTTTATTGTGTTTTTTTTCATGTTTTATTTTTTTATTTTTTTTTTATTTTTATAGTTTTTTTATAGTGCTATTTTATTGATCTTTTATCTATCCTATATTTTTTTGTTTTTTCGAATTTCATATTTTTCATTTCTTTTTTTTTATCACAATAGCCGGTTTTTAGTATATGTACCGTAGTTTATATTTATTTTACATTTTACATTTTTTACCTGTGCTCAATTGTATGTCAGTGATTGTTGCTCTTTGTTGGTCTATTTGTTCTTGTCTTAGGTTATCAGCAGATTCTAGTACTATATCTTCGTTGACTTTGATGCTATTATTTATTTGGGATACACCCTTCCTTGCTGTAAATTGAACTATCTTTTGATTTTCTGATGGAATTGGTCTTGTCTCCGATTGTATTTGATGTGATTCCAATGGTATTAATTCTAAAATTGTTGGCGTTATATTAAATTGAATTGGATTTGTTTCTTTGATTTTTAATTCTGTTTCGCTAGGGATTAATTCTTGTATTGTTAAGTGGTTTAGTTCATTTAATTTTATCTTGGCATATTTATCGAGAACTATGCTTGGGAATGTCATTTCTTCGACATTTGATAATAATTGTGCCTCTGTTGTTATTAATGGTTTTAATTCTTCCGTAGATATTAATGCTTTAGATGCACTTCCTATCTGCGTTTTATGGAAATCGCTTTCTCTATCACTACATATAACTTCAGAAATGATTGTCCCTAGTTTAGCATTTTCAATTGAAACTGATGCATTTGATGTTTTTGGTTTTGTTTCATATCTCGTAAATTGCTCTTTTTCATTTACTATTTGTTCATTTTGTATTAAACTTTCAAAATTTTCTGTCACCAATGTCGCAGTCGAATATATTGTATTATTAGTTTTTAAGTTTTCTTCTTTGCATTCAGGTATTACGTTTGAGACTACAATTCCAGACTGAGAGTCTTCAAATGTAACATTTGCAGTTTCATCTTTGGGTATTTTAATATTTAATGTACCTTCTTTTTCAGAAACATTTTGTTCACTATTAGTGATTGCTCTTAAATTTTCTAATGTAATTTTGGCAATTGAACTTTTACGTTTTGGTCCTACAGTAAATGCAGACTCTTTATCTTCACTTACTACATTCGAAATTATAATACTAGATTTTTCTTCCTCTAAAGAAAGTTGGGCATGTCTCAAATCATTTTTCTCTAAATCTACAAATATTCCCTCTTTTTCAGATATCTCCGGTTCTGTAATTACTACATTTTCTAATGTATCAGCTTTTACTGATGCTTTTTCTTCTATACTTTTAGGTTTTTCTAAAAGTCCTTCCGATTCTGATACTTCAAGCTTTGTTTGTATTATGCTGTTAAATGTTGAATGACTCGCTTTAGCAATGTTATATTCTGTTTTACACATTTGAGGTAAATCTTGAACATTTATACCAGCTATAATTTCTGTAACATTTGCAACTGGCTGTAGTATTAATTCAGAAATAGTTGCAGTTTCAGTATTTTGAGTTGGTGTTAAGAAATCACTTTCAGTTTCTATTATATTTGCTTCAGACACCTGAACATTTATATTATTTTCAAATGATATATTAATAATTTGTTCTTTTGGTACTATTGTTGATTCAAGGTTTTTTTCAGATTCAATCAATGTATGTTCTGATATTGAAGCAACGTCAAGTGTTGACTGAATCAATGATGCTTGTTTTTCTAAAACTTTATTTATTTTTAATGGCATTTCATTATAGTCTAATACGGTTTCACAAACATTCAATGATTTATCTTCTTTAAACTTAATTTCTGCTTTAAAATTGTCAAATTTAGGTGTTTTTGTAAACAGTTTTTCTTTTTCTAACGTATTTATTTCAGTTGATATTGCTGTATCATGTAGTTCTGATTGTGAAACTAATGCGTGATTTGTATCAATTATAGGAATAAATACATTACTAGTTGTACTTGATAAAATAGTTTCTGATACTTGTGGTACTTCATATAATTTTGATATCGATGTAATAAGTTTTTGTGGTTTTTGTTCTTTTTCAATATTTAACTTTTCGCCATTATCATCAGTTATCACCTCTGTAATTGTTAAACTATTATTAGGTATCATTGTAAGCTCAGCTTCATTTGATAATATATTAACTGGTTCTAGATTTTTTTCACTCTCCTGTACTGTGGTTTCAGTTTGAGATATATTAAAATGTGTTTCGAGTACAATATTAGCTGATTCTTCGTTTGTTTTATATTTATCAAGTGGTCTTAAATTTTCATCTGCTAATACAATAGAAGACTCTGCTGCTTCGTTTTGTAATATAGATTTTCCAGCTTTTTTTGTTTCCGGTAATTTTGGAGAAATATATTTTCCTTCTTTATCTTCTACAATTACTTCAGTAATATTTATGCTTTTTGATTCTTCAATATTTATGTCAGCCTTAGATTTTTGGTAGATTAAATTAGAATCAAATGGATTTTCTTTGTCCTCTGTTATTGTAATTGTGGATTGAATACTATCAAATGTATCTCGTATCGGAATAGCAGTTGATGATTTAGTTACAAAATCTTTTAAAGAACCTAATGCAGTATCTGATATTATTTCTAATTTTTTTGCTACCTCTTGCCCAGAAGTTATTTCTATTTGAGCATTTTTAGTAGATGGCATATCTAAATTCTTAACTTGACCTTCCATTTCATGAGTTATAACCTCAGTTATAGTTTTCGTCTCTTTTTCTTTTTCTACGTTTATGTTAGCATTAGAAAGTAATGGTTTGTATTCTCCTTCAAATATTTCCTCTTTATCATGACCTAAATTTTCAATAATAACAACACTACGAAGAACTTCCTGAGCTGGTATTATTGTACATGTTTTGACATTTGGAACTTGTAACTCACTTATACTATCTTCTATTTTTACTTCAAAAGCTTCACTAACTGGTTGACTGTCAGTTATATCGATTAAAGCTTGTTTTGTTATAGGTTTTGTTAAAGTCGTATAAATAGATTCCTTTTCACCTGTAATAATTTCTGTTGTATCAAGTAAATTAATAGTATCTATGTTAATCACTGCAACTTCTTTTTTCTTGTTTTTAGTCATTTTCAATTCACTCTCTTTTTCTAATGGACTAATTTCCATTTGATTAATTGAATCATAAGGAATTTGTGATGATTCTAAAAATATTTCATTAGGTGTAGTAGTATTTAAATCGATTAAACTCGTTTCTATAAAATTTTCTTCTGATTGAACAACTTTCATTGGACTGTAAACCGAAGAAACTTGTGCATTTTGTTGAATTTCTTTCTTAGATTCATTTAATATACTTTCTTTTTCAACTATAATTGCAGAAGTCACATTTAAACTTTGATTTTCTGGCAATATTTGTGAAACGTGCTTTAATAAAGGTTTGGTTTTTGTTTCATGTGGAATCTCGAACTCTTCTGGCCTAACTTCAGTTACCATGATTCCTAACAGTGGTTCTAACTGTTTCGTTGCACTTGATGGATTAAGCACATTTTTAGACAATGGAACAATATCGTCAGAAGTTTCTATTTCTTCGATTGAAACAGACTGATTTTCATCAAATACTATATTGGCTTCTAAACCTTTATTTCTTTCAAATATATCTAATGTTTTCTCTGATTCATTTGTTACAATTTCTGTTATCTCAATATTTTGGTCCATTTGAATTGTAAAATTGCAAGTCTTTGATGTGTTTTCGACAGATTTAAATGGAGTTTCAGATTCTTGATACATGGTTTCGGTCACTTCAAGACCATGAGTTTCCGTAGATTTTGGAATTACGGAAATGACAGACGGAAATGATTGGGCACGTAAATTTTGAGTAGAATTTTGAGAAACAACTTCAAAACTAGTTGCAACTTGTTGGGTTTCCGTCATATCACTTATTGCAGTGTGGCTTCTTGGTAATAATACAGAAATTAAATTTGTTTCTGATTCTCCTAAACATACTTCAGTTATTCCTAATGTTTGTTCCATTTCGTATTTTAGAGAGGCAGATTTTTCTGTTGATTTCGTAGATTGTTCAAAAGGAATTTCATTATCTTGAAAATTGACTACAGTTGTACTTATGCCTTCTAATAGTATATGTTCAGATGAAGCTTGATGGACAGTTTCTCTTATTTCTTTTAAAGGTTCAGCACACTCCAATGTATTTTTCTCGGATTTTTGAGGAACTTTATAATCAATTAAATTTGAAATTTTAGTTGCAATTTTTGTATTTAATTTATCGATTTTAAGGTCTTTTTCTTTGTCATTAATAACTGTAGAATTTATAATAAGTCCTACGTTTTCATTTAAACTTTGAACTGCATTTTTTATTCTTGGATGAATTAATTCAGGTAAATTATATTCAGGTTCTTGAACATTTATTTCAGATATTTCAATACATTCGAGGGGTTCTATAACTTGATTGCTTAATTTTGTTGAGTAATCAAAATCAGTTAATTCCTTTTCGCAAATTGAAATATTTGTTTCGTTAACTTGCAATCCTTCGTGGCTTAAAATATCTTGTTCAGCATGACGATAAATAGGTTGAGATTTTTCTAAAAGTTGGATTTCTTTTTCTTTAGGAAATATTTCAGTTACCATATAAGTTCCTGAATTATCTTCAACTAAAATATTTACTTTTTTTATATCGCATTTTTTATTATCATCTAATGAAGATTCTGTTTCTTGTATGACTATTTCAGATACTTCAACACTATGAACTTCATTTGGTTGAATAGTCTTAGCTGATTTTTGTTTTGGGAATTCTATTTTTAATTCTTCAATAGGACTTTCTACTTTAGTCTCGAATGTTTCCGCAACATCTTGTCCTATGATTGTTACATTACTTTTTTTATCCATAGGTTTATCTTCAATGACTAATTCTTGTTTGGTGTCTAGTTTAACTTGTTCAGTTATTTGAATACTCTTTATTTCTTCATATCTTAAATCCGCATGTCTCTCTGAAAATATATGATCGTCTACTAAATTGCCTTCTTTTTCAAGATGAGCATTTTCAAGTGACTCGATTGCCATTTGAGTGCTTTTAGATGACAAAGCATAAACTGATTGTGGTATAATTTCATCAAAGTCACTAGTAGAACTACATACCATTGTTTGTGATGTAACTCGGCATTCTTCTAAGATAATTTCTTGTTTGTCCAATGTATGTAAAGGAGTTTCTTGAGTTGTAAAATCTAATTCTTTATCTTGTGTTAAAATCTCAACAACATTAATAGGAATATCTAATTCACTGTAATTAGTATCCGCTTTTTTTGTATCTGGCATCACAAAATCGGACAATTTATTTTCTGAATCTGTTAATATTATTAAACTTGTTTCTAAACTATGATATGGTTTTTGAGATATTTGAGCCACTCCGGTTATTGGACTTTTATTTTTCACCGTCTCTACATTTTCACAAGTCGTTACATCTTGACCCACAAGAGGTTTAAGTGGTATAATATTAGCTTTAGCTGTTTTTTCTTGAGGTAATTTTGAAATAAAAATGTCTTCTGGTCTATTGTCAGAAATTATTTCTGTAATTTCTATTGCTTCATCTAATATTAATGATTTATTTGCAGAGCATAATAATGGAGTTTTGTCTTTAGTCATTTCTTGTTCTTTTTCAGATACATTAGTCTCATACAAAATTACACTTTCAAATGTACTAGTTTGATGATTCGCGTGCATTTCAGAAACTTCTGGTTGTATCAAATCCATAGTATAATCTCCAGTAACAATTTCCGAGCGATCAGCAATCTCTATTGGAACAAATTCAGTAATAGCTTTTTTACTTTTAAATACTTTTTGTTCAATTGTCTCATTTTCTTTTTCATAAAAAGGCTGTTCTGTTATATTTACACCATAAGCTTCATCAATTGTAATGTTTACATTTTTTAGCTGTTTCTTTTCTTTTTTCAGTAAAATATCTTCTGACTCATTTACCGATGCGACTTCTGACATTATTGCTTCATATGGTACGTGTTCTAATTTTGCATTATTATTCTTATATTTTTGTATATTTAATTTTTCAACAGCATCATTTGATATTATTTCTATTGTTTCAGCTACATCATGGCCAGTAAATACTGGAACAGCCTTTACATTTCCTGGTTTACTATCAAGTGATAAATTAGTTTCTGATTCATAAGTTGAAACTTCCTTAACAATAATACATTGGTCATCTACAAAATTGATTTGAGCTATTTTTGATGCATGTTGATTATTGTCTTTATAAGTATCTTCTAATTGAGTAACACAATTCTCCGGTGTAATTTCTTCAATAACTACAGCTTGAAGAGAATGAGATGGCACACTTACGGAATTGTGTAACTCTTGTGGTACTCTTAATGACAAAAGTTGCTCTTGTTCTGCTGCAATTGTTTGTTCTACAGTTATGCTTTTAATCGGGGAAAAACTTGTTTCCAATTTAGCTGAAATAGGTTTAGGTGTTTCATTTAATGGAATGTTATTCTCTTGCACATTAATTTGATATATTTGTTTGGCTTCTAATTCTTCAAACTTCGGTTTGGCCTCAAATGTTTTGTAATTCAAATTTGTTAATAATTCCGTTGAATAATCATCAACTGTGGTTTCAGTGACTATGCACGAATTATTCTCAGTAATACTAGTATCTGGTAATATTTTTAATGCTGATTGTGATGTAAAATTGGATTCTGTCTCGTTAGGTATAATCTCAGTTACTTCTAAGCCTAATATAGAGCTTTCAATTTGTTTCATTTCTGGTATTGCCGAAATTTTTAAATCAGATTCTGCTTCATTGATTTCTATTACTGAAGAACTACACACTTTATTCGCGTTGTTTATTGTTAGTTTTGCAGTATGTGATTGAGGTAAATGAGTATTGAATTTTTCTTCGTTTTCTTCTTGATTAACTGAATTTACAATTAAACTTGATTGTAAAATTATATCAGAATTTGCGAATGACTTCTCTGGTACATTTTCTTTTTCTAATTTAGTTTCTTTTTCATGTATGTTTGACTCACTTACTTTAATATATTTTTCAGCGATGATCGAAATATCTGCTTTAAATTTATTGAGTGGTTTCGAAGGATTATATTTTGCTTCTTTTTCTGAAGATTCTATTTGGAATGCAGTAATAGCATTATTTGATGCTACTATTATTTGTTCGGCGACTTCAGTAGGTACAATTATTTCTGGATAGTAATTTTCAGGTTGAATTTCTGAATGTGATTCACTGACAACTAATTGTTCGTTCAGTGGATATTCAACTGACGATTTCGCTGGTGTTGGTTTAAAATCATCTAGTAATTGACTTTCAGTGTGTGCTTCATTTACTTCCACAACATTAATACTTTCGTGTTCAATATAATCTTGTCTAGCATTTTTTTTCTGTGGCATAATTTCTTGTTTTATTTCACCTTCCTTTGTAGAGGCAATTGATTCTGTAACTACTTTTTGTGAATGTGAAATTATAGTAACCTTAGCTTCCTCATTTTTAGGTTTATAATCGGTTTCTTTGCCAAGACTTTGATTTGGATAAATTTCACTAATTGTTATACTTTCTTTAGGTATAACATCTTTTATCGCTAAACACGGTATGAATTCAAATGTTTTAACAATTTCTTCAAGAGGCGATTGGGCGTCTGGATGATCCGTAGAAAAACTTTCGTTAAATTCAAAAGCAGAGTTCGCTTTATGTTTTTTTATTTCTATTGTTTCTTTTCTGATTTCTTCTTTCTCTTCGTCGTTTGTTATTATGCTTTCCGCAGCACTTCGAGTTATTATTCTAATCTGAGCTTTTTCCGGTACATTATTAATATCTGTTGATAGCTCTACAGCTTCTTGCTGAGCAATTGTTTCATTTAAATATGTTGATGTTTTCAAAACAGTTGGACATATAGCTGGATATTTTTCTATATTGAATTCATATGTAATTTCTTCAGGAATAATTTCTTCTGCTGTGCTCGATTGTTCTACTTTATTAATTTTTATTATTTTTGTTTCTTTAGTGATAATTTCTTCTTCTTCCTTATCTTCGCGTTTACTTATATCTTCAATTTCTTTTTTTCGTTTCATAACTTTCTTCGTTTTAATCGGTTTATTTTCTGATAATTCTGTTATTGTAGTATCCGTAATATCAGTAATTTTAATATTGCTCTCTTCAATATTTTTCTGTACTTGTTCATTTTCTGTGGATAAACCAAAGTAATCGTCAAATACATATGCAAATAATTTGATATAGTACCAATTTCTAAACAATCCAATAATAATAAAAAAAAAAAATAAAAAAAAGTGGCCAAGACGATAGATATAGTTGAAGAAAATGCTGAAGAAGCGCAATTTAAGAAAATAGCGTAATAAACAACAAACACAAAGACTAAAAGAGAACATTTCATCATGATACATTGAGCACCTTTGATTTTAGTTATTACATTATATAATAATTTAATATTTTTGATATATCATTTAATAATATATATTTTAACTTATGATATTCATATAATTAATAAATTATAGTCGGAAAATTAAGATTTATATGGTAAAACCGTATTTTACAATACAAAGTTATATGGTGGTTTTTCAAGAAGTTTTCAATAAATTTTATTATGAATTTTTTTAAATTGATTTAATGATTTGCAAAAATAATTGAAAGCATGCATTTTATGTTTCTGTAGTTAAAATTAATGATAAAAAATATTTTATAAATCATTTTTCAATACAAAAATTAGAAAAATATACTATACTAAGTTTTACTATTATTTTATTGTTAGCAAAAAAAAATTTAAAAATTATTATCGTTTTAATCTGTTGGTAGGTTTACAAACTATAACAAAAATCAAAGTACACCAGTAATTAAGAAATGCATGTATTAATTTAAAATAAAGGTTTAAATTATTATGTATAGTTTACAAACAAATTATTTTGTTAAATAAATATTAATTGTTATCTATTAGTATAAAATATATAGTAATTAATAGCACCGATTCACAATAGGATTACTTTTGAAGTTAAAAATACTGAATAGACTTACCGTTAGTATAATCAATATTTTTAAATCGCCAATAATCATTTATCAAAACACTGTTATTAAATAGCATTAAAATAAGCTGCATTTTTATTTAATGATAAGAGCTATTTAAAATCATTTAAATAGTTGACTGAAGCTGAAATATTGAAGCTATATGCGTTGTATAATAAGTGTACATTATAACATGTGTATATCATATAAATTATAGTGTATAACATAGTTTTTATAATGAAACAGTTGAAATAAAAAGTATAATTCTTAATTATCGTGTTTCAACTAATAAAATTGAAATATTAATAATAATAATAATAAACTTACCAACTGTCAAACTGTCATTGATTGTTTTGGTTAATCTCTTTGTTGAACGTGTCTTATTCTTAACTTCTTAAAAAAAAAACAAAAAAAGCATAATATTACCAAAATATTAAAATTAATTATATCATAGTATAATACTAATTTGATAATTATTATAGTAATAACTAATAATATAAATGCAACAGCTAATGCATTTCAAAAACTATTTAATTAAAATTTATAAAACATAATTAAAAATAATATTTTTATTGTGGGTACTTATTAAGTAAAGTTCAACGTCGTAAATATTAATTTGAAAAATAAATAATATTAAATTTACCGTTTATTAATACGTTTACAGGTTCACTAATTTCAGCTGTATCGGTGATCGTGTCATCTGTAGTAATTTGAGATGCGTGCTCGAAATCCCAGGTGCTGATTTGGAAATCTTCTGGTGTCAAGTAAGTAATTATCTCTTCCAATGTGCTATGTTTTAACTCGACCATTGTCATAAATGCTTTAAATACTTCGTTGACTGTTTCAGGTATGGTGGATTCTTTGGTGAAGACGTCAGCCACCAGTGATGTGTATCCTTCACGTTCGATGAGATGCACCATGGCTGACTGAGCTGGCGCAGTCCTCAACGCAGGGAACTGACCAGTAGTGTACTCTTGGATCACCTAGAAGAAAAACAAACACCGTGTAAACACTTAATGTTTCAAAATTTGAATAAATTTAAGTTTTTAATATTATTTAAAATTAATATTATATTTAAAATTAAAAATATTTATTTAGAAACATAGAGAAAAATCAAATTAAAACTTGTCAAACAACAGAAATAAATAACTCGTCGTATTATTTAAATAAAAAAAAAACTAATTCAACCTAATTTAACTTTTTTAATTTCTAATTTATTAGACTAATAATTTGCTATGTCTATTATTTGTTTACAGACAGAGCTATTACCTGTTCTGTGGATATGCCATGTCGGGTAAGTATATCGATTGTAGCCAGTTCTCGTAATGGATATTCAGCCGGTCCAAACTCAGCCAGTTCAACTTGATCTAACACTTGGTCAACTTCATTGACCACTGTGGGCTTCCGGATCTTGAGTGCCGTGAACAGTGCAGATTCTTCGGATAGTTTTGCACGAGCGAATTCGGGTCCGGGAACTTCCCTGACCGTCTCGTCCGAAATTGTTTCTGACGTAGACAACGGTTCGCGTTCCGGTAACGACGGTTTCTCCTCTACCTACGAACACAACATAAGTATTATTATTATATATTTTGCAGTGATAATTAAGTTCCTCCATGTACAAAATCCAAAAATTCTTATTCAATTAGTTGAATTTAACTAACTTTTTTATAATAAAAATTTAAAATGGCTCTTATTTAGTGAATTTTGAGCTTAAAACTATTGTTGAAAATAAATCGAAATGATTTAAACATAGATAGACCAACTTTAATTAAGCATTAAAAATATATATTACCATTTATAAAAAAAAAAAAAAATTGTACAGCACGCATATGTACGCTGTCAGTGTTAAATATTATTAATTTTCTAGTAATAAATTAATATTTATTTACAACCTTAGTTGATAATATATATCAAATAGATCAAAATTAAATCTCCATGAACAGACATGGAGTATGAATAATTAAACAATGATTAAAAATAAAATTAATTTGAAGAATATAACGTATTGGTAAAATATTATAAAATAAATATTTATTTATTGTTAAAAGTATACAATATTTATAATTAATTTAAAAATATAATATAAAAATACATTTTTTCTCTCAAAAATGTTATAATGCGGATAATTGACACTTCACTTTATATACCTATGTCCTATTTAATATTTTTTTGCATTATGGAAATGTAGAAATATAAAGTTAAACTTTTATAAACAAAATCAGTCTACAAACTAATGAATGTTAAATAATTAATCTAGTAGATCTTAAATTTAAAAACAATTTTAGATATTGATGAAAATAAAATCTAAGAATACTATTTGTAATAAATCTCTCACCTTATTATTACAAAATAAAAATTATTACTCATCGAATAAAATTAACAGAATAAAAATTAATTCAATAAAAATAATTTAATAATTACCGTTTTAGTAGTTGTAATACTATGTGGTTCTTTTATTTCTATTTCATTGAATGATCTATAATATATGATAAGAATTGTGAATATTTCATATTTAACATAGTTTAACACATTTTGCAATACTTACTCAAATTCCTTTTTAGATTTCTTCTTTATAGTTTTCTTTTTTGTCTTTTTCGTTTTCTTCACTTCTTCTAATTCTTTTTCTTCAACTTCTTCTTCGGTAGCCGTGAATGTTTCATCTCCAAGTTCTAAACATAATTATAAATTTAACTCAATTAAACATTTTTAACATTTTTATATGTTTTTTTTTTTTTTTAATCGTTATTACTTTTAACATAAAGTTTTGCTTTATTTTTAGCTTCTCCTAAATTACTGTTAGCTTTGCAAATATAGACACCTTCATCTTCCTTTGTTACTTTTTTAATAGTCAATGTTGTTTTAGTGTCAGTGATTTTAACTTGAATATTAGATGAGTTCCTGACAATTTTGTCATCGCGATACCATATAATCACTAAATTCAAAAAAAGGTTATAAGAATGTGTATTGTATAATATTACGGGACTATATATTCATACCAGGCGTAGGATTTCCTGAAAATTGGCATTCAAACACAATCGTTTCATTTTCAATAGCTCGTTCGTCCTTTAATTCGTTTACAAAGCTTGGTACACTTTGGAAAGCTGTAACAGTAATTATTTAAATAGATTATATAAATTATTTAATTAAATTTATTATGATTTCTGTAATGTTTAACATTTTTGAAAAAGCTTACCGTCTTGCTGACTGCTGTAGGTTGATATAAATAATGTAAAAATTATTTAAAAAGGAAATTAGCATTAATATTTCTACGAAGAACAAAATATTTATTTTTGATTTATTATAAATAAATCAATTCGATTTTTTCGCAAGTCGTCGTTATGTACCTAAAATATACTCAGTTCGTCGAAAGATTAGACCACCCCCACTTTAAAGAAACTGGTGATAACTGATAAGTAAACGGGCCGTAGCCATCATGTGATGTAGTGGGAAGGGGTGGGGGAGAAACGACGAGTGTTCGTCCATCGCGCAGGTCTGGTTTGTCGGTGAATTAACTTAAAATATGGTTTATCTATGGTTTAATATTCTGAGTGATGCGATAAATGTATTGAATTAATAACCATATAAATATTATTATTTTTTTTTGCCTATTTGTATACGATATATAGAAGTAAAAATGTTTTGATTTTATTTATTTATTTGGTTTTTTTTTAAACTTCTAATTTTTTTCTGGTAGGAAAGAAAATCTAGTTATGACTTTTAGGAGATCAAAATTTAAAATGTCAAGTACTTTTCTTAATGATGGGAAAAACAATTGGAGAATAACGGAAATTTGTATGACAAATATTTTTTTATTCGTTTGTCTTTAAAATAAACAACCGAAAAAACTTTGAAATTTTCACGAAATGTTTAAATTTGTAAATTCCATGTATGGTTGATTTTTTAAAACATTTTAATTTTTAAAGTCAAAATAGACATTAGACTTTCTTTATGATAAGTATAACATTAAAAAAATATTCTCAAAGCTCGTAAATTTAATACGTGGTTCCTCATGATTTATTTTTGATGCTATTAAAATATATAAGCGATTTATTGGTACCTACGACTTTTCTTATAAGCATTAAAATATATGCATTTTTTACAGTATAAGAGATAACGAACATATTAAAATTAATTGGTACCTAAAATAACATTGGCATTTTTACTGTCTATTATTATTTATTATTTAACTAATAGGTTTTTAGTTTATGTATACAATGATTTATTATTGAATCCAAATTAAACATATACGTGGTTGGTGAGTAAACGGAAGTGTCGAAAGAGTAACCTATTTTCTACTCATTTTTAAAATTATTTTCCAATTATTTTAAATACAACACTTCCAGAGTACCGACTTTATCCAATTTGATATTAGAAACCACCTTAACAGTTAATTATGAAAAATTTTTTTTGCTACTTCCAAAAATTATATTCTATACAAAATAAAAAACATGTATATGTTGTGGAACCGATACATTCGTTGCACCATTCAGAATCGAGTGTATAAAATCATATAATATCCTACTAGTATTAATATCGATATAATATTTTTAATTAATTATTAATACGCTATGTTATATTGCATATTTTTGTACACTATTTATTATATTGTTATATTTCTTCAAAGTCAAATCTAATTATCTACCATACCCATATAATTATTATACAATTTATTTTTGTTGTTACGCGCTTATATTTTTACGTGAACACAATACGATCGTTGTGTACATAGATAACATGATTCTATTAATAAAATTCGCTTATTGTGCTTACAACAATACAGCCACATTAGTGTAGATATGAGTTCTAGGCACCTATAAGTATAACCAATGTTTATATTTCATAACTATTTACCATTGTTAACACTTATTTTAACTCTTAATTTATAATTTGGCTGCTGCCATAATAACTTGTATCTAGGTACATATTGGCGGATCAGGTAAATTTCAGTGTCGAGGAACAAAAATAAATAAAAATTTAAGTATAAAAATAATTTTTTTTTTTCATTATAAATCAGTACGAGTATAGCAATTAATCATAAATTACTGATTATTAAATAATTGTGTACTCAATGCTATATATTTAATAAACGATAATAAATTTTAATAAAATTAGTGATTTTTAGATGATAATATTATAATCGTTTTTATAATTTCACAAAATTGGCGTATTGAAATTTAAAATAGTAATATTTATCATCTTCTTGCATATCAATATATTATAATGGTATAAATTAGAAAATATCGGGTGATATTACTTTAATATTTGTGCGAATAATAATTAAATTATAATTGAAACTAGTGATAAAATATTATGGCATTTAATAAGAAGAAAAGTAAATCATCACTCTTTTGTTTAGTGTTATTTAAAATGATCGGAAACGAAGATTTTCTGCTTTTGTGTAACACATGCGTATCACAGTTTAGATGCGTTTTTGATTTTAAACTATCAAATGATATAAAATCTAAAAATATTTTAAATTTATCATTAAGTCTACTTGAGATGAACTCTTAACATTTTTATTTATATTTTTGAAGGAATGAAAGATATTTTTTTTATTTTTACTTCTGGTATATATATTTTTAACAGATTTAAATCAAAATATAAACAATACAGGACAAGTCTATTGTATGTAGGACTTCACGAAAAATCCAAACTGGTATTCAGATATCATACTATTTTACTATAATTGATCGTTACGTATTCTTTAAAGAATGTCAGTCAAAAACGGGAAACCATCAGTTCTAATCACCTTCAATTAAAAAAAAAACACTTTTTAGGTGGTAAATTGATTTTAAAGTAATTCTTGACTATATCATAATAATATTATTGCCAGAATAAAATACTAAAATACAAGGAACTTTAAATAGGCAATTTCACTACACCACTTACAATTTAAATAAACCTTTTTTGTTGCCCAGTACATCATGTACGCTTTGAAAAGCAAGAACCAAGATACAGTTATTAGAGTTGTGATTAATTTATATTTTAAAAAAAACGTCAAAATCAAAACGTCCGCGGAAAAAATGTCCAGATAAAGTTCTTACCGTACCATATTTACGTTTGTGTATAAAAATTAAATATAATGACAATATACTAATGGTAAATATCATAATACTACATTATGTTGTTAAAAATGAAAATATACTTGTGTGGTACAAAATGTAGCTATAAAAACTACATAGTAGTACCTGTATTCAGTGGCGGCTCGTGGGTTGGACGACGGGACGATCGCACCTCCTACTAAAACTATTTAAAAGGAGAAAATTTATATTCTTAATTCTATATTTCCAAAAAATAATTGTTATTAAAACTGCAATCTTTGAACTTCTAGTAATATTTTGTTGTGTACGAACTGCGAGCATTAAATTTGTTTCCCTCAGATACCAGGAGCATATGGGTACGCATGCACACATTGCATACACGAACAGTGTCTGGACGACCGGCAGCGTCGTCCACATAATAAAATATTAGTATAATGCTATAATCGGTAATTTATTTTTAAAATTAACTGTGTGGCTGTATTTCACTATTATATACATTATAGGCTGTATTATCAAACTATCTCGAACTGGATTATCACTTAACTTCCCGAAAATGTTTCATATTTATCGTAATTTTTTTTAATGTTATAACTTGAATTCAATTTTTGTTATTTTAGTATAAAAATATTTTAATAATAGTTTTAATAGTGAAAAGTTATTACTTAGTTTTTGCCAATATTTATATCTAAATATTTTTATACCTTGAAGTTTTAACTTAAACATTTTGATTGTAACTTGAAGCTATTTTTATCTAATACAACTAAATTTATCTGTAACTAGTGAAATAATATTCTTTTTTATTTAGGTACCTACATGTTATTATTAAAAAATCTTTACCTCATCTTTTTTTTTTTAATACAAAACTGTCTGTTGATAACGCAATGAATTCATTTAAATTTGCGTGCTGATTGTTAAATCAATTGCATTAAATATAAAATATATGATATATATCATTAAGGATAAAAAAAAAAATGGTTAAAAAAAACACAAGCACTAACAATAAAACTAATATTATTTCATACAATTACAAACAAACAAAATAAAATAAGAAAACACACTTAAGTTAATAACACAAACATAGATGAAGTCGCACCGTTTCGTTTCATCTGATTTTGAAAATAAGTAAACATCAAAACTCAACGATATCTATAAATCTATGTTAACTACACTGTAGATAACATAGATTTAAAGATTTGATATATATTTTAATTATTGCAGAAAGACACCGTCAACTCATCACCGATTAATCTTTCCAAGTCATCGATAAATAAGTAAATTACTACAGGTGTATTTTTACAAAACGAAACCTTGCGATTTTATAATTTATAAAATATTTTAATTCGTTAGCTAGCTCACACAAACTAAAACACACGTCACTACAAGACGCATACAAACCATTCTGCGATGATGAAAAAAATAAAAATAATCGGTTATAATAATATTATGAAAATTCACGGGTTTCAGTTAGTTATTTTCTCGGTTTTTCATCGACGAATGCCGCGTGAAGCCCGCCGTCAGTGGACATGCATTGGCTCTCCAGTAACAGAAACTCTTGGAGCTCGTCTTGGCTGTCAGCCGTATGCAGCTGGAAGAACATTTCCGGGTCTATTTCGCGGGGCTCCAGCGGATGGCCAACATACTTGCGGCGGTTATACGCAGCCACCGATTCGTCAGCATGCGTCCTTGGGTAAGTCTGGCTGCGGCCGGTTGGATCTTCGGTCTCTGCCGCCGAAGAGGACGACACCTCCTGGCAGGACAAGGACCGAACTCGATCCGAGCCGCCGTCAGAAGAATTGGGTTCACTACGCTCTTGTATGGGGCTCAGGTAGAACGCGCTGTTGACGTCATAATCGGCAAAGTACGTACCGTATCGGAGGACCGTATCGTCCCCGTCGTTTTCATCCGGCCGGGTTTCGGGACTGTACACACAACAAGCGTTTAAACTATCAGCGATGCATTTACCTTGCAATTGTTCCCGCAACTCTTCCATCTGGGTCACCCACGATGGCTTCCTATAGGCTTTCGTCCCTTTGATACCTAAACAACACGAATACCACATTATTTAGTAATTATTTTTTTTTTTAACAGCATTTTGATAGCGTCTTTTATGAAGGGTGTTTATATTTATATGTGTAAGTTTAATGTTTATGAATGTGTGAGTGTGCAAGATAATAATCAACAAAATATGAATCAATAGGAAAGATGGCGAAGATAACGTCGGTCGAAACTGAAAAACAAAACAAACTATATAGTTTTGAGTACACACATGTCCGAAGAACATGCTTAATCGTAAACCGCGTGTTTTGGAATAGCCGGAGTTATTACCTGGAATTACTAGAGTTCTGGTTGTAACTGTTCCGTGCTCGTTTGTAGCTTCGCACGTAATTTCTCGTGCGCTCTCTGTTGGCCTTTTCTTGATCGTTAAAACAGATACTCCTTCATCGTGTTCTTCAATTTTGAATTCTTCGTTGGGCGTTATTTCTATACCACTCTCGTACCAACGAGTCTTGGGCTTGGGAGTACCTTTTACTTTCACAATAAGGCATATTGTGGTTATCTTTTCTTCTTCTTCCTCTTCCTCCTCCTCTTCCCAAACTGTTTCGGTTTGTAGCTCCGTTTCGAAGTATGGCGCTTTTCCGGTAGTAGCAACTTCTTTTTCGATCGTCTCCTCTACATCTTCTTCATCTACAGAGAACACAACATTTGAAAAATATATTTTATATAACATATAGGTTTGTTACATTAATGCTGTTATTAATAACTAGGGAACGAATTTGTATGAAAATGATTATTTTCATTAAAACAAGGCATTTTAAATTTAATAATAAATGTTAACGACTTAAATCATTCTTATTAAAATGATGCAAATTGTATTTTACACATTTTCACATATTTTGGTATAATTACATATTCTTACATATTTCACTAATGTGTAAATATTTTTAAACATATTTTATTATTTAATCATTCATACTTTTAACGCCATGTTGCAGTAAACAAAAACATCCATTTATCCAGCCAAATTTTTTCCATATACATATTTTGATGTATTTAGCATATATTTTATAAATTAAACTTCTATATTTATGCACATATTTTTGTTATTTTTATAAATCCATTCCCATAAATAACATTATTCAAATATTTTACCTTCAATCAATACTGTAGTTGACGTCTTCGCTTCCCCACGATTATTAGTGACCACGACTTCATAACGCCCACTGGTCTTTTTAGTGATTTTCTTTATGATTATTACGGTTGTGGTCTCAGTTATAGTTAAGGTACGCATAAACGTTTTTTTATCGGTGATGTCTTTACCATTGTGTAACCACCGAACTTTTAACTCGGGAGTTCCTCTGAAATGTACGTCTAACGTTACGCACGAATCTTTTTTTGCTATGATTGGTTGCAAAGGTTTCGTTATGCTTGGTGCTTCCTCCTCCAACGGTTTAGGTATTTCTTCAACGACTTCGTCTACGTAAAATAAAATATATCATATTAAAAATAGGTTAGTTTTAGTCAAACGTTTACGATGTAACTTAAATTCAATTTCGAGCATTTTGACAAAGAAATATATTTTTAAAAATATTTCTTGAAAAAAATATCTAAAAGAACTATACAAAATCAATTATTAAAAAAAAAAAAAACTTTTACTCAAAATAATCTAAATATTTGAAACTTAAATACGTATAGAAAATAATTATTTTATTCGGAATGTTTCAAATTTAAAGTTATATGCTACTACGGAGTACGGGGTAACACTTCCCCAATCATAAAATTAATTATTATTTATTAAATTATCATTTTACTGGTTTCATTAATTAACCTCCCTAATTTTGAGACTAATTATTCAATTTATTATTTATTGTCACTTTTCAAATTAAGTTATTGTACACAACTGTATAAATTGTGTATAACTTTGATAAAATAAAAATAAACTTTTACCTATAATCAAATTGGCTCTGCACTGGGCCACACCAAAATCGTTAACTGCTTTTACTGTGTAATCATTTACGTCTAATTCCGTAGCGTTACAGATCGTAAGTTTGGACTCGCCAGTCTCCGGTATGTAAGATATGACATGACTGTCATCTGGCACGATTTGTTCATCGCCGCGACACCATACGACAATTGGCGTTGGTGTTCCGGAAACCACGCAACTTAGTTCTACAGTTTCGGTTGGCTTGGCAGCTTTAGGTTTAATCGGGACAACGAATGCAGGAGCAATTCCGGTGTCATATTTTTCTGTAAATTCAATATCATTAAATTTTTTTCTGATTACGAGTGGAGGATATAAAGCTAAAAAAAATTATTAAGTTATGACACTAAATATAAGTTTTGAATATTTAAACAAACGGCATGATATAATATTAAGCATTAACACATACCATACTATATAAATACTATATTATTATACTATGTAGTATGTATTAAATATGACAATATTATACATAAGTCTTCATGTATGGTCGCATTAAAATTGTTATGATATGATAATATTATGTTAAATGTATATCATATAATATTTATATATAAATAATTCTTAGTTGTTCTTTTCAAGTAAAAATCTTAAATGTAGTATAACAAATAATATATAGTAATATAAGTAGGAATAGAACATATTTTATAATTTTCATAAATTTTTTTTTTAGTCATATATTATATTGCAAACCTAAGATTATTTAAGAGTTAAATAATTAAGGCAATACACATCCTAACTCTATTAATAATAAAGTATAATATAGTATTGGTATTTATTTATAGTATTTATTTTTAAGACCTAAGGAGATTAACTAATTTATAATTATCATTTTTAATTACTGATTACTAATATTTAAAAACGACACTAATAAAAACATTATATTATATATTATAAATTATGATATGTAATCATATAGAATTTTAGATAACAAAAAGTATAGATTTATTATACTATTATTATTAATATTACGCGTTAATAACTTATTAAAATAATTGTAATATTTGACTCACCTAAAACTAAATTAGCTCTGCATCTAGCTCTTCCAAATTTGTTAATTGCTTCAACAGAATAATGCGCTTCGTCAATTGTTGTTGGTTTTTCTATGGTCAAAGTGGATTCTCCAGTTTCTGGAATAAACTGAATTGTATGCAAATCATCAGGAACAATTTCGTCTTTTCCACGACACCAAACCAAAGTTGGCACGGGATTACCAGTCACCAAACATCGTAAAACGGTTGTTTGGTCTGGTTTTGCTAATACGGGCTTTATGGGCTCAACAAAGGTTGGTGCTACACCGAAAACGTCTTCTTCTGTAAATATTGAATTTATAATTTATTTTTTACATATTAAGATCATTAATATACATTTTATAGTCAATACATTTATTTTATAATATTACTTACGTATAATTACATTTGCCCGACATTGAGCTCTGCCATACTTGTTAGTTGCCTTTACAGTGTACGTGTTTTGATCAACTTCAGTCGCCTTTGAAATAATAAGTTTTGATTCACCCGTCTCTGGTATGAACGTTATTGAATGAGTGTTATCTGGAATTATTTCTACTTCACCTCTAAACCAAACAACCGTTGGTGTAGGTATTCCTCTGACCAAACAATTTAATTCGGTGGACGTATTAGCTTTGGCGATTTTTGGTTTTATTGGTTCTACGAACATGGGTGCTTCGCCCGATTCGTCTTTTTCTAATCAAAGGAAAACGTAAATAATCAACAGAATTTATAACATTTTTTAAAATTTACTTACGAATAATTAAATTTGCACGACATTGTGCTTGGCCGTATTTATTCACAGCGTTCACGGTATAAATAGTTTCATCAATTTCGGACGGGTTTAAAATTGTTAAAATCGATTCTCCGGTTTCCTGATGGTATGTGACTAAATGACTTTCATCGGGAATGATTTCTTCGTTTCCACGACACCAAATTACTAACGGGTTTGGTGTTCCTCTTACGGTACATTTAAGTTCAGTAATTTCATTTGATTTGGCGATTATCGGTTTTACTGGTTGTACGAATGTCGGTGCCTCTCCGAGTTCATCTTTTTCTATGTAAATTTAAAAAATGAGCAATTGCGTTTATATAATATCATATACAACATTACTCACGAACTATTAAATTCGCTCTACACTCAGCCCTTCCAAATTTATTCGTCGCATTAACTGTGTACGTTGACTCATCAATATCATCAGGATGCAGTATTATAAGTTTAGATTCTCCAGTTTCAGGAATGTAAATTAGCGAATGACTTTCATCTGGTATAATTTCTTCGTCATCGCGGCACCATACAACTGATGGTGATGGAATACCTTTGACTAAGCACGTAAGTTCAGTTGTTTCATTGGCTTTCACAACTTTCGGCTTCAACCGTTCTACAAACTTAGGCGCTTCTCCATATTCCTCTTTTTCTAAAATTTAAGAATTTAATTATTTATTTTAAATCGAAATTATTTATAATATATTACCAAATGTAATATGTGCCATGCATTCAGATTTCCCGTGAATATTCACTGCTTTAGCTAAATATGTTGATCGATCAACATCCATAGGGTTTATTAATGTTAAAGTGGCTTCACCAGTTTTCGAATCAAACGAAGTTGTGTACTCGTTTTCATCCGAAATTATTTCTTCATTTTCACGACACCAAATTATTTCAGGTATAGGAATTCCTTTCACAATACACCTTAGTTCAATAGATTTTTTCCCTCGGACTTTTCTAGGTTTAATAGGTTCCACAAAAGTTGGAGCTTCGCCAACTTCTTCAGAATCTAAAATAATTAAAAAAGTGTAAGAGAAAATAAATTCAAAATAAAAAATCTTATCTAATAACCTATTAATTTCATAAGCTTAACAAACAATGATATGGCAAATGATTAAAATTATTAGCGCTTATTTTTAATGTATTTTATAAATAGATTACATTATGTACAATATTTAAATAAACAACATCACACAAAAATGTTAAATCACTCGAGGACATCACTGACACTCTAATTCTACCTAACACCACTAGAAGTGCAGTACAAGTTGAAATGCCAGCTGAATTTGTAGCTTGGCAAACATAAACACCAGCCTGTTCCTCTGTAGGCTTAGAAATCCTCAATGTAGATGTGTTCTCGTAAACAATTATTTCGTAAACATCGGTTGTTTGTAGTTCACGATCATCCCGGTACCATTTGACTTCAGGTGAAGGGACTCCCCCCACAGAGCATGTAAAAGCAGTAGGCTTTTCATGTTCTGCTACTAATGGTTGCACTTTTTCAATGAAATAAGGTGCTACAATTTCACTTTCAGCCGCTTTATGTTCAGGAATTTCCTCACTTCTTTTTATACTAACTATTTCAAGATCTCGCAAAGGGCTATCCACGCTTACAGTTTTCGGTAAGGGTGACTTTTTCGATTTCGACTTTATGTCAATTTTAGGTGAATCATTAGTTAAAGGCTTAGGTTTTTCTATTTTATCATCATTAATTTTATTATCATCTAAAGGTTTTTTTATGGGAATAGGTTTTAATTTTATTTCTTCAGGTAACTCTGGCTCTGG
>NW_020271519.1:1494507-1763276 GCF_002803265.2 Melanaphis sacchari | reverse complement strand
TTTTTGGTGTGTCTTCAACTTCCTCGATTGTCGGTTTGTCGTCGACAACCTCCTCGGTTTCGATGACCTCCTCCTTTCCATCAGACCTTGTTTTCTTGACTCGTCGTTTTTTAGACTTTTCAACCACTGTTTCGACTACTTCTGTAGTTTCTGTTTCTGGAGTTTCCTCGGTTACAGTAATATCTTCTGCCACAGGTTTTTTAAATGGTTTGAGAGTAACCTCTTCTATCTTTTCTTTGGCCAATGGCTGCTTTTGGGTTTTGGTTTTCTTTAGATTAACGATTTCTTCTGTCCATGGAATTGAAGTTGTTTTATCTCTTGGTTCTTTTGTTTCTTGTACATTTTTAATGTTTTCTTTTTGTGATTTTGAATTATTGGTGATTGTAGTAATATTCTCATTAATTTTGGATTTTTCAGGTGTTTTCAAACTTATATTTTGTTCTGTCCAAGGAGTTATTTTTTTGGTTTGTTCTTTTTTATTAAAGTATTCATTTGATGTATCGTTTTCATGTTTTGATATATTTTCGTGTTTTTGTGAATTTTCTATTATTTCATGTGTTGTGCTTACATTTGGTGTTTTTAACCATGGTCTTGTAGTATAGTCTAATGTTACATTATGTTGACTTTTTGTTTCAATATTTTCAATATTTTCAGTTTTTAATTTAGGTTTGTATTCATCTGGGACAATTTCATAATTATCGTTTTCCTGTTCTCCAAAATAATATTGAGTTTGATCAATAAGAATTTTATCTTCCGATTTAATGGCTTGTTTAATTAATTTTGTTTTATTTTGTTCTATTATTTCTTTTGACACTTTAGAAGTTTCCTTTTGTTTTTTATTTTCAATAACCATTTGTGCTTTTGTGATAAATGTTTCTTCTTTTTGTTTATCTTTAGATGGTTGAACTATTTGTTCCTTTTCCATAGTTCGTGTTAATACTTTATTTAGTATATCCTTTGCCAACGATTTATTATTTACTTTCTTTGTATATAATTTTGTTAACTTATTAGTTACTTCGCCAACTATTTCATTTTTATCATCCTCATTTAAACTCATTATATCGCCTTTTTTCATTTTTTTCGCCAAAACTTGATTTATTATTTGTTTTGCTTTTTCTAAATCTTTTGTATCAATTTTATTTTGAATTAATGTAAATATTTGTTCTGTGACGTATGTATATATGAATGTACCTTCTTGTGTTACTGTTATTAAATCACCAATTTCTGTAGGTTCAATAAGTACATTCTCTGTAATTATGCTTTTTGATTCTACTGATGTTCTTCTAATTCTGTCAATTAAAATTCCTTTTCTCCATGGTAATAGATCATTATTTATTTCTGACCCCTTTTTATCAGTTTTAATATTTTTAATAGAAATTTTTGAACCTATTTCTTTATTATTTCCTAACCTTTGATCTAGTTGCACACTATCCACTACACCTTTATCGTCAAATGTACCGGTTTTATAAGTAACCCCGCGTTGTCCTGTAAAAACATTATTAGTTGTCTTATATTTTTGTTTGCAGTTATAGTATAACTGAATAGTTAAAATAAAAATAGTAAATTCTTTAAATAGCTTTTATTCTGTGGATTTAACAATGTGCTTCCTACAAATAAATGACTCATTTTATTTGTCTTGTTTAGTGTCACATGGAATTCATAACTAATTTTAAAACTTAATCTTTATAAATGAACATTTAATTTTAATATTCGAGGTCATCTAAAGTATTGTTTTTTATTATGAACATATTATTATATTATATAAATATATGTATTTGTGAACATATTATACACAGAGATTTTTAAAATTTGGCAATTGTAAAATCTATTTATTTTTGTTCTACCATAAATCAAATTAAAATATTTGTTTAATTTTATTGTACTTTCATTTTCGTAGATTATTTTGTCCTACATGTTTATGTTTGGGATTTTTTAGTAATTTCAATTTGAGCTAAATTTTCTTTGATTACATATAGAACAAAAAAATTGTAAAATTATTGTTTAACGGTCAAAAATGTTATACATTTTTTTAACTGTCATCAATTTATTTTCAAATTTAATTAAGTTTTTTAATTATAATATGTTATGAACACAACAAATTTCCTATTACAACTTTTCTTATAAATATTAATAATATACATTTTACAATAAATAATTATTTCATATAAAGAAATTAAATTGTTGTGTATTTTACTCAAATCTCTACTTAAAATGTGATGAATGATAGTCATTATTTATTAACCATTAACAATTGTGCCAAATTTTTAAAATATTCATTGATATTCTAAATTTTCTTTATTGATTAAAATAATATTGCCTTAAATATACTTAGTATTAAAAGACTATAAATGAAACTAAAAAATACATATTTTGAATATATTTTTTTTTTTTTTTTAAACACGTCAGAAGACACTTGTACCTCATAACTTTCAATATAATACCTATATATACCAAATCATATTCTGATAACCATACTAGTATATAGTTATTAATATTACCATAAATAGAAATAAAATATTGTCATAGTTTATTGTCACATATGGAAACGTTTTGTGTATTTTGTTCTAAAATGTACATGTATAGAACTTAATATTTATTGTAATAATTGTAATAACTATGTAATAAATTAATTTAAAACTCAAAGTCAGCCAAATGTATTTGGCATATGGAACAATGACGGTTCATCGACATAATTGTTACATGATTAATGTTGGCATTCAAATTATTAATATTATAATAGGTTTTTTTTGGTTTGTTTCTTCTTGGTAGGAGTTCAAATCCAACGGCGGCATGTTGAAGGTTTCATCGATGTAACGTACGTGTAGTGGCCCCCCAAGTGTGATGAAAGAGTTATTATTGCTAACCGAGAAGGGGAGATGCTACAGATGCCAACGTGCTACAGTAGAACAGTACGGTCTAAGGCTTCTGTCAAAAACGTTCATACAAGTACGACAAGAAAACAAGATTTATAAAATATTATTTCTATCTACTTCTATTTCTACAACTGAAAAGTGAGTAATAAAGATATATTGAATAATTACTTATGTACAGTTTAATTTCAAATCAACTTGATAATTGTATATTTTTATTATTTATACTAAACCATAACAAAACTTTTTTGAAATTTTCGTATTTTTTTTTTTTATACAAATTTAATACAGCTTACTGATTACTAATTATAATAAAAATGGCTTTATTAACTAACCTTTTTACCCGTATATGTATGATTTGACTATTATTTTTATCATTTAAAATATGCAATTGATATTGGTAACATGACAAATTGATTTCATTATTAAGTGATACATTACAATATAATCGATACAAAATAAAGATAAATGATAAATACATATAGAAATAATTTTATCACTCCGCTCAGAATCTAAAATATGGTTCAATATGATATATTATAATTATCGATGTAGACTTAGAGAAAAAAATAATTCCCATTTAAATGTACTTCACAAATACTCAATTTCAAAAACATATATTATTGTAATCAATGAAATTCTTAATAAAATAAGTATAGTTTCAAATTATTCGAATAATAATTAGATATCTATTCACGAAATATACTAACTTTCAATTTAAACAGTAATGATTAGATAATTTTTACACACACTACTGTTCAGACATTTTACTTTGAACCCATTTATAACTTTGAATTGTATTAATAAAATAACTAAACAAAAATATAATCGCTTTAATTAGTAAAAAAAAGCATAAATAAACAACAACGATTTAACGCACGAAATTGTACTTGGCTCCTTTTATTATTTATTATGTGTATACTTGTTTATATATTTATATATATATATATATATATACACACAATGTTGTGTGTTTGATCGAGATTATCGAGGCCATACAATTACAATATACACAGAAGTAGACCTAGTTATTATACTGACTAATACAATATAAATAACCAATACCATTGGTTAAATATACTTAAGACGATGCTACACCCACATGTGATATCTGTATCTGTATCGATCTTACAAACATACACGGTAAATTTGCTTTCAGTAGAACTGATTTTTTTATGTTAACTTTATAACATTAGAGCGAATTTGCCTAATTAAAAGGTAAGAACATTACCACTTGTCGGACTTTACGACATTCTAATTTTTAAGCAAATATACTATAAAATATAAAAATACTCATTACTTAATTTAAAATTGAAATATCGTGGAAAACTAACGACAGATAATAAATTGTGCTTTTGCCTTTAAGTCTGATAATAGATCAATTCGCTTTAATATTAAATATAACAACACAAAATCGGTTAAATAGTGAAAGAAAATTCGCCAAGTCGTATGTTTGTAAGACGAGGACAACGCATTCGAGTGTATATAGCACCCTCTTAATCCATACTATAATATATAAACTTAAAATTAAACAACGGGCAGTGTATCTTAAAAAAATCTGTTGTAGATCTATGTTGTATTACATTAAAAATCATAACCGCGAAAAAAAACAACAATTATTACGCGTGTACAATAAAAAAAAAAATAAAATAACAAAGCACACATCATGTTTATTAATAAATCAAAAATAGCCTAAGTAATGTAACCACGAGTACACGAAGATTCGCATTAGATTCGCATTAGTCACGCCGTGCGTAACGTACTAATTATTTAATCAAACAAATTTACGACCAGGTAACCCACGAGATTTTTCGTGACAACTTGAAACGATCGTGTAAGTCACGGACCCTCGATTACATATTTTGTTAGTTGCGCGTGTAATGGGACTGTGAAAAAAGGACTATTTTTAAACGAATTTCAATGTTTGCGGTCTTTTGGCAAACCGCGTAATCTTAGGGCGGTGGACCTGGGAATCCCGATTTTTACAGAACGTGTCTGTCGGTGTGCATGACCCGGTTAAGCGTACACGTACGACACCAAGCCAGGTAACCACACGACCCGTCTGGCTAAAAATAACACCATGACGCGACGATACACTACGTACCTATAGCTATTACATATAGGTAAAACTGTAATAATATTATGACCATATACGTCCGCAATTATCGTAACTCGGATGACGATAAATAACATTCGTTTCGGGCGAAAGGCAACCGCGGACACCGTCGGCCCGAACCGTGGCGATCCCCCGACGGTACGCGTTGCAGCTGCAATACAAATATTGTTATTTTTCAATCGGCCGAGGACACATTGCGAAACTAGTTTTTCACTACAACGGTCCATCGTTGGTTTTATTTGTTACAGACTCTCGCCGCGGAGATCCGCCGTGTTCGACTGGTTCACGGACGACTACCATCATTGGTTTGCAGACGAGAACGTTTCAGCGATTAACTATTGTACCATATTGGCATATTCTATTCTACACGATTTATACGAATCATAATATTATGTTTGTGTACACATAAAATATTATATTGTTTTATTATTTTTATTTTTTTAAACATTTTTTTCCGAAAATAAAGCCATACACATCTCGTTTGTATTATGTTATGTTTTTCCAATGATAATGATCATCTAATGATGTCGTTGACTTGGTATCCGCATATGTTTATTCCATCGTACAATATTTTTTTTTAAACAGTCTTTGTACAGCGCGGCAATAGTAGCAGCGACGGCGACGGCAGAGGCGATGGCAGTTCGAGTAGTCAGTGCATCTCCTGCAGCTGCAGATGTATGTACAAGCAAGGCCTTGAGGATTCTTTTTTTTTTTTTTACTCTCTTTTCAGGGTCATAAATCATTTTTTTTTTCTCTCTCTTGACGCTTATCCTGCGTTTCATCGCCGCACACAGATGTCACATGGCCGCCGTTATGGCAATCAATTAGAATCGCCAAAAAACTGACGCGTGCCAAATGTAAAATCAACACAATGTTGTAAGTTTTAATTATAAACGACCGTACGATTAGGTATAAAAACCGGAGTTCAAAAATTTTTACCCGGTAAAAAAGTGCCACCGTCGAATATACGTTGTTTTTTTATCCATGGCGCACACATGTGTGATATATGTACACACACCGAAGAATTTCCATAAATAGTGACTCGACGAGGGTTGTGCGCACGTCGCAAGGCAGTCCCGAGCACCACCAGTCGGTTCAGAAATAGATTGCCCTAACAATAATACTGTATTATTTCTTTTTCCCTCTCTCTGTCTCTCATTTACTCTTCCTCCCACACACGCTCTCTCTCTCTATCTCTCTCTCTCTCTCTCTCTCTCTCTGTCGCTCACTATTACTGTCAGCTCCACGCCCACACAGAAATTTCCTGTCCTTACACGTGTCCTCCTTGGCGGATTACCGTAAACGCAAACACAGCGTACAACAACTGCGGTTAAATTATGGCCCCGATAATCACATAGCATTGCTTTCGTATTTAAATATACACATTACACACTGATTTGCAGAATCGTCGAGTGCAAAATAATACGGACACTTGGCAAAAAAGAAAATCTTCCTAGACACGACGACGCAGCTGCAGCGATCGGTTGAACAAATCCCGTATAGTCGCGGTGCGCGATAACGAACAGACTCGTGTGTGGTCGTATTGGTTTTCGATCTTCTCAAGTATTATTATTATTATTATTATTACTGCCGGGGTTCGTGGTGCCAGGCGCTTACTATGATTGTTTGTTTTGCGATTCATCATTTCCCGGTATTTTAGACCAAATTCAACTTTTTATGGTTCTTTAGTCGTTAATTTTTTTTACATCGTGAATACGTATAGTCAAGCATAGACGTTGGTGACGAGCAGCATAATTTTTGTATAAAAGAAGTTAAATAAGAAAATACACGTACAAAATTGTGAACACAATAAAGGGTCTGTGATATTGCTCTTTACCACACACTGATTTTTTTTAACCATTTCAATGATGCCTTTTAATTTGTAGTAATGTTTTTCTGTAAATTTAACGATGATAAAACATTTAATCTTTCTGCAACATTTTTTGATATGAGGTTTATCAACAGACAAATTATTCTGCAGTACCGACAATTTCTATTTCGTAACATAGTTTAAAATTATAATTCAAAATCATTGTATATAATTATAAAAGGACGGATTTTCCGGTTGCAAATCTGTTACTATTTAGTATAATATGCTAATTACTAAGAAAAAAGAGTCCGACGTACATTCGTAGGTATATAATATATCCAACGTTTTATAGGTCAGAAAAAAAGGAAATATAGTTCAATCAGTTCCATATTTCAGTTTTGCAACCGAACTGTTAATGGTTTATACTCCATTAACATTACTTATCGACTAAATTACAGGATACATAAGTACTTGCATTCAATAGACGTTTATTAAACATAATAATAATGTAATATTTGTTAATACAATTTATTATATAATCGCACCAGCTTAAATAATTTAATAAATATAATATGATTATACAAAAACAAAATAAAAATCAAGTTAAAAATGAAAAATACATTTTGATAACAATAACTGTAGCCGTGAAAGCCATTAAATTAAATAAGACAAAATTCTTGGAGCACAATTATAATTAAAACTAATAAATAAATAAATAAAAAGAAATAATTTGTATAATTGTATGGCACTTGATAAGTATTCCTGGGTTAAAACGAAGCCTAAACACTAAGCTACATAAATTATCATTTTCTGTATCGGTATTATTAAAATAATAAATAGCACTCAACCTTCACGGATTGACTAAAAAAATAAAGGGAGAGAGCGAGAGAGAATAAACAAATAATACTTAAAGCGTATTTTCCCTCGATAAAATATAATTCTTAAATTATTATTTGAAAGCACAGGTAGCATTTCCATATGTGACTTATTGATAATATTTTAATTCTAATAACGACACAGTATATATATAAATATATATGTGTGTATGTGTGTTTAAATATATCATGTATTATAAATATATATTTGCTTATTGCTTATATAATTATACGTAATCGTGATTATTTCTTACTTTTCACCGTAAGTTTGGCCGAGGTCTCTACTTGTCCAGCGCTATTTGTGGCACGACATGTGAAAACACCAGAATCTTCTTCGTATGTCGATGTTATCAACAGAACGGCCATATTACCTTCATACATCATCTGTAATCACGCGTAGATAATTTGTATAAATGAAAACACAAAATTTGATATTTAATAAATTAAGAAACCAAATGATCTGATAATCGTCATAATCTAATGATAGATATACCATGTATTAAATTTTAAATTATGTTAAATTATATACAATAACTTCATACATTATAAACATGACAGATCAAACGATGACTAATACTGTTCTAAGTATTATTTTTATTTTTTTTTTTTAACTTTTATACATAATCTGACATTTAAAAAAATTATTGTCTTGTGTATACATTTTTTTTTAGATTTTTTCTTATGAATTTAAACAAAGCTATATTTAGTTTCACAATAATTTCATTTTTTATTTGCAGAAAACATTTTGGTGTAAACCCAATTTCAATAGTTTTGCATATCACCAATGATAATTTTAAAATTTAATTTTAAAACATCAAATATTCTCGATTTTAAATTATAAGTGGAGCGATAATATATTTTTGGTGGGAATCTATATACACGATAATCGTAGTTGAAAAAATGATTCGAATTTAAACATTGAGGATAGTTTGGATAGAAAATTGTATCTAATTTTTTATAAATTTATACTAAGTTCCTCATAAGTAGTTCATATTGAAACCAGAAAATCTAAAACATATTTAAATTATGAATTACGATATTATCATTACTTTATTATAGTTTAAAAACATTATTCATTGGGACAAAACTTTTACGTATATTATTATACCTAGGCATTTTTTACACACGACAATATTTTCAAATTCAATATTTTCACCTAACATTAATTTAAACTCTAGTTATACTAATAGAAAAATTATTTTAGTAACATTAATAATAATGTAAAAAAAACATAATATGAAATTACTTAGTGAAATAAAACATATAGGCTGATAAACTGTTTCAATTCAGAATCGTTTTCTTTTTACATTGATTATTGAATTCAAATTTAAAGGCGTCGTTCATAACCAAACACTTTCAAAAAAAGGTAGTCGTTCAAAACCGCAAACTTATATATCTGAATCCCGCATATTTTCCCCAAATCAAACCGTTCAATACCGCACACATCAATATATTTTAATAACATATACATTTATCTAAAATAACTTTATCATTTAGTACCGCACACTATATTTAATCAAGATCACAAAATCTAAAACCAAATTTAGACTCATACGAAACAATAACGTAAACCGTACACGTAAAGTATGTAGGGAAAAAGAAAAATATATTTTAAATTTATACAATCGTTTCTTGACCAAGAAAATAAATTTAATTGATTATTTAAAAACATTAGGGTGTACATTTATTTCAATTTAATTATATATAAAATTATTTTTAATTTATAATAAATTATTTTTTTATAATAAAATATGCTTAATTTTTAACTGTCAATCAAATGAGTACAGTTTTGAACTATCAACCTTTCAAATTTACCTTTTTAATAATAGAATAAATATGTGCAATATTGACGACCGCCGAAATTGAAAACATGTGACCTACTCGATATCTAGCATAAAACAGATCTATAGGTATCCAATTGTACAGCTTATTTGCTCCTTTATACATATATTTCAGAATTCGAGAGAAGTTAATAGAACTTAGAACCTAGATTACATACGTTTTCAATCAATCGTATTTTTTATTTAAGAGATTGGAGGATACTACTTGGATCACAAAACTAATTTACTTAACTTTAATAATAAAAATCGATAAATTTAATAAAACTTGATTGTATTTAAATGCTAAATGAAATAAAAAATATAATAATACAAGAAAAATCAAGTAGTTACATAATATTTATAATTGAAAATAAATAGTAGTGATGTGTGACTTCAAAAATAATTGAAAACTTTACAATAAACTTTGAAAATCAAGAACGAAATAAACAATATAAGCAAGTATAATTCAAGGTTCACGAAGACTCATTTTAAAAATATAATGATTTATGATAACTTACAAATCTATAAGCAAAGATTCAATGGCTAATCCAACCACACATTTTTTATATTTAAACTATTTGTCAATAAATATCAAAATCGTATAAAATACATATTATATAATTTACAATTAGATATTTGGTATAAACTTTTTCCATATTATAATAAAAATTTTACTTCTATAAAATAAAATAATATTTCTCTTATTTTTATGAATAAAAAACTAGGGAACTCGTTCTGATTTATAAGTTTTTAGTAAGTGTCTAGTGCACCTAATTATAGAGCGGGTCACAGTAATTATTATGTATAAATCATTCATAAAAATATGTATGTGACGTCACCCATAATCTTTTTTTTAATTTCAGTAGAAAAATGTATGAGAAATCTTGCATTATATGCTCAATGTTCAAGTATTAAAATTAAAAATTGTATGCACTTTTAACTACAAAAATAATTATCAAATTTTCGTGCTTTGGTCAAAATTTTAACTTCAAACGCTCATAAAAAAAAATCATGTCTATTTAGCTAAATATTTTTTAAGTTCTTAAAAATAATTATGAGGAACCTTGCATTTAATTGTCGAAATATTTTACTCTCAAGTAAAAATTTTATCATACATAATGACATAATACACCACTTAAGTTATTATTTCATTGTAAAACAAATATATTTATTTCTCCGCCCAAAATCAAAAACTGTATTCATAACGGTGATTTTGTAGTTAGGGCCTATTTAATTAGTCCTTCAAATATTTATGAACCAATAAATTTATATTTTATTTTTTATTGTATGTTATATTATTTGATTTTAATACAAATGAACTCACCTTAAAATCTGGTGTTTCGGGAATAAGTATTCCTTCTCTGAACCATTGTACAGACGGTGACGGTTGTCCCGAAACTTGCGTGCGGAACTGAGCCGCATTACCTTCTGGGACGATAACGTCTCTCATCGGGCTCAAGGTTGGAGCTATGTCTTGATTATCAGGTACTGAAACATTATTGTATGATTTATTAAATTTTATTCACTCGGAAAAATGTTTTGTAACTTACCAATGACTTTCAAATTAGCTGACAGGACAGCTTGACCGCCGGAATTCGACACTAGACATTTGTACGTGCCTTCGTCCTCTGGGAACACTTCAGATATATGAAGTGATACTGTTTCCCCATCTTGTGTCATACGGAAATATTTTGATGGTTTAATCACTTTATCGCCTTTTTGCCATTTTACGGTTATTGCTGAAATAATTATAATAATAACAATATAAGTATAAAGTTATCACTTTATTATTATTTTTTTGAGACTTACGAGGTTGTCCAGAAATCTTACAGCTAAACGTCACAGGTTGTCCCTCGTGAATCACTTGTCCGGATAACGGTTGAGTGATTGTCGGTGCCTGTTCTTTACCACTAGGTTTTAATTTAGGCTTATCTTTCTGTTCCAAAGGTTGAACTACTAACTGAGCTTCACACCTTGCTTCGCCAGAATTGTTGATGGCTACACACTCGTAGGTTCCACTATCTTCAGTGACTGACTCAATAATCAAGAGCGTGTATTGGTTGTCTTCGTCCACTGTTTTATAACGAATGTCCTGGGTGATTTTCTTTCCGTTCTATATTAAAATAAAATTTAAATCGTTTTTAAAAATACAGATTTTTTGAAAACTTCTACAATTATTTAAATATACCTTTAACCAATATACGTCCAGTGGCTTATTAGCACTGATTTTAACGTCAAATCTGACTAGTTGACCGGCTTTAACGACTGATCCTTGCATTGTGCTAAGGAAGCTTGGTGGACCGGGTCCTTTCCTGCCAACTTGTTTACGTTCTTCGACAAGTAAATTGGCACTGCATTTTGCCTTGCCACCTCTGTTCTCTGCAATGACGGCAAACACGCCAGAGTCTTCCATAAAAACCTTAAAACCATGATAATATTAAATAATATTCAAAGCAATTTGTTTCATTGATATATTGAACATGGATTATTACTTGTCTAATAATTAGTATTGACTTAGTACTAAACGTGTGTATTTGGAAGTCAGGTGAATTTTGGATTAAAAAGTCTTCTCGGTACCATTTAATCGTAGGTAATGGCTCGCCATCGAATTCAACTTCAAAACGGGCTTGGTCTTGTTCGAATGCGCGGCAAGGTTGAATTTTAGTTGTAAATATTGGTGGTTTGGACGGTTCCTTGAAAAAAGATAATACTAATATACATAAAATATTCATATTGTGATTTATGATTATTTCCTTACAACTTTTCCTTGAACTACCCTTTCTTGGTTTTTACGTGTATGTTCTACTTCAGTTGTCTCAGTGGCAGTAATTTTTCTACGTATTTCTTTATCACCTTGTATCTACGTAATAAATGTAAATAATTATTCAAAGGTTAATGTTAATTTTTTTAATTTCCACTTACTTCTTTTTGAGTTTGTTGCTGTTTCGCTACGTGAATTTCTTTTCCGTGTACCGCTGACTCAGATGGATCCGGTATTATTTGTGGACTTTGATCACCCCGTGCTTTAAGTAATTTTGTTGTTTGCCAAGGCATTAATTCTTCTTTTTTATCTTTAACTCTAAATAAAATAAATTTTATTTTATAGTTAATTGTATTAAATGATATATTATACATTATTTTAGAGTTAATTAATAATAATAATAATAATGGCTTTACAATGATTCTTCGTAATTTTTAGACATATTTTTGGATGTAGTTTTCAATTTCTCGCCTGCAATTGATACTTGATGATTAGCTTCTCTGATTCTTGCCTCTTTTATCACTTGATCTCCTTCCAACTATAAACCAAATCAATAAATTATATAAAAAAAATTAATTATTTAAAAATATGTTTAAATCTGTGTTATTTATTCAAATTTATCCTCAATTCTTTAAAAATAATTAATATAACTATTATTTGTATACTAATATAATAAAAGAACACATAATTAATATAAAATAATCATATTAAAAATCTAAATTTTATCAGTATTAATTTGAATTTAATGATTAATATTAGTAGTTACTAGTAAGTTGTTTTATAAATTATTAATTATAAAAAGTCTAATCTTTCACCAATATTTTGAATAACATAATAGCATACATGTATAATATACGACTTAGGTACTAAATAATACACAAGAATCAATTTATTTTAGTTAATGCTAATTTCTTTAAAGTAAGTATAAAAACTTGATAGTGTTTAAGTAATAAAATATCAATGTTTTAATTTATTAATGTATATATATAACATTTACTTACTTTACTCAATTTATTATAATAATCCTCATTTTTCTTTTGTTTCACAGTTTCAGTCCATTCAGGTTTTGAATCATTTAATTGCTTTTGTTTCATTTGATCACCAACCGTTGATATAATCATATTACTATAATCAATATTTTGAACATTTGATGCTCTATCAGTAAACACTTTTTCAAGTTCATTCTCTTTAAGATCCCTTTGGTACTGCACCAAATCACTGTCGTACCATGCTAAACATACATTTTAATTACAATTTGTCTTCATACATTTGTCAAATATCAAATAGGTAGGTATATTCATGCAATACACTTACATTTTAATAAACTAAATACTATAAACTTATAAAATATCATATAAAAAAATGAAATAATGCATATTCAAAATAAACAAAAGATTATAACTTATAAGTTTAAAAATTCTTGAAATAATTATAATGAGCAATCAAATATTAATAAGCATTGGTTGCTATTAAGTTTTTTTTTTACTACAGTGAAACATAAAAATTAAAAAAAAAAAAAAATACAACAACACAATACCTGATTCAATACTCCAAAAATTGAAATGCTGTAGATAGTTAGTAGAAGCTACGAAGAATTCCTCTTGACAAGCCAATTTACCATGTTAGAAAAGCTTTATATAGTTGGATATAAAGGATAAGAATTGGAGAGTGTATGTATTTTGAGTATTGTGTTATGCATGTGTGTGAAAATATTTTGTTTTAATATTAGATCTACATACTTGAATATTATTAATTAATACAGCATTATTTACCTCCAAGACTTACACAGCACATAGCCTATTTTGACATAGCTACTTTATAAATTATAACGATCACAATCATAGAAAAGTAATATAAAGCGTTTTCCATTGTTTTTTTTTATAAATTAAACCATATTTATACTTACGTCTAGGTGAATTTTTCAAAACTCCTCTGTAATCATCATGTCTTGAATTCACTGTGAGCATTGTTTCTACACGGGTCTCTCCACATACGTTTCTAGCAATAACTTCAACTTTACCATGATCATATTGCCTTGTCTTTGGTATATCAAGATGCCACATACCATCGTAATTTAATTTATATCTCATTCCCTAGAATAAACCGTTTATTTAAATTAATAAACAAATTCGACAAATCCAAATATTTATTCAAGACTTACATTCACCACAGTGTTTCCATTGACTAACCACATAACTCTTGGTCTCGGAAAACCAGTAACTCTACAACAGAATCTAGCCCAATCACCTTCACATACAGTGACAGGTTCTGGTTTGCTTACAAATTGTGGTGGTTCTCTACGTTTTTCTTCTTCCTCTTTCATCTCAGGTGTTCTAAAAAGGTTTTACACCAATCAGAAATACATAATTTTATTGTATTTTTTCATTTTACTTACACTTGCCACGATGCTTCCATTTCTCTTATTTTTTCAATACTCTTCATTCCTTTAGGAAGCTGTGAGTCATAAATGATACCTGGCTTACCAGATGTTTTTATAGTGGCTCTTGTTTCATCTTGACCATATAAATTAGTAGCCCTACAAACATATTCACCACTGTCTTCGGGATAAATCCAACCAAAATTCATAGCAACATAACCAAAATCATAAATTGGGTTAAATCTATTCTCTGTAAAATAATAAGATAATGACTAAATAGATAATTTACTATATTAATTAATTAAACATACTGTGTCTTAATGGTTTGCCATTTAAGAACCATTCAACCTTCATATTAGGATCACCAACTGGAGCTAATTGACATTCAAATTTGGTTGATTCCATTTCAACTAACGATAACTGATCTTTAATTTGGGTGACAAATCTAAAATAAACATTTAAAAAAATAAGTTTTTTTCTTTCTTTTACGTGGTGTGATTATTAGTGAGATATAAATAAGCATACATTGATATAAATAAATAAATAACACAAATAATAAAAAATAACAAAAAATAATAATACAATTGTATGTAAAATATAGTAATGTTAAATAAATTATTTTTTTAAAGTCTGACATTCAGTTCATTCATTGTTTTTTCTTTTAAAAAATATACATAAAATAAAAACAAAAAATTTACCTTGGCGGTTGTTTCTTTTCAACTTCATACAAATCATCTATGGTCAAATGAATCTCAGATGTATATTTTTTGATAGCTGCTTCCATTTGAGTCAAAGCTTCTGACTTTTTCATACCTTTTGGTACTTGATTTTGAAGTAATATTGTTGGAAGCTCTATAAATTAAAAATATTATTTCAGTATATTTTAAGATCAAAAATAAATGTAAACATACGTTTGCAGGTGACCATAGCTTTAGTTATTGCTTCACCGTGATCGTTTACAGCTCTACAAATGTATTCTCCTGAATCTTCAGAATACATAGACAGTATATCCAAAGATACAAAACCCAAATCGAAAATAGATTTATATCTATGTCCTGAAGGTAATGGTTTCCCATTTCTATACCACTCTACTCTTAATTTTGGATCATTTTTAGGCTCGACTCTAGTTTCAAAATGTACAGAACTTGCTTCTTCAACTGTTGTTGATTCAATCTGTGCATTAAAATATAATATTATTGTTTCAATAATAGCATTATACTAATATTCAAATAAAATTATTGAATATTATATCAAACAATATTATATACATTTAAAAATGAAACTAAATAATTATTGAAACTTTTTTTTTTTTTTTACCTGGGATAAGAATTTTGGTGGCATTGCTTCTATTTCATCATGAATTTTTTTTTCTTGTATTGGCCCTTGCTCTAACGCTTTTAATTTTTCTCCACTCATTCCTTCTGGTAATTGTGACTCTAATATGACATTTTGTTTAGCAGTGCACGTTAATTTTGCTTTTGTAAAGGCAGTTCCCCATTTATTTGTTGCACGGCATATATATTCGCCAGAATCTCGAGAGTAAACATAATCCATGTCCAACGATATAAATCCAAAATCATTTATCACATGTACACGTGAACCAGTAGCAAAAGGTTTTCCATTGAAAAACCAATCAATCCTTAATGTAGAATCATTAACAGGTTCCACTCTACATTCAAAATGAACAGATTTGGCTTCTTGTACATCCAATGCATCCTAAATTAATTTTATAATTATTTTTGATTCTTAATTATAAATTATATAAGAGAAAATATTCACCTTCAGTTCTACAGTAAACCTAGGAGGATTTGGTTTTTCATCTTCAGCCAATATCTCTTCCCGTTTATACATATTCTCTTCAAGCTTTTGAATACTTTTTGTACCTGATCTGAATGTGTTAGGCAATTGAGGTTCTAAAACTATACCTTGCCGTCCTTTAACTTGTAACTTACATGTCACTGTTGCTTCTCCATGTTTATTGGTGGCCTAAAATCAGAATTACTTATTAAAACTTTTTTATAATTACATTATTTATACTTAATACTTTTTATGATTAATTAATTAATTAATATGTGTTATAATAAATTAGAAAATAGGTTCTTTCTACCCAAATACTATAGACTATGCAAATACCTCTGTGTATGTTAAGAAATAAATTTATTATTACTAAACGAGTGAATATTTTAACATTGGTTTAATTGTTTAATCACTGATTAGAAATTATGAAAGTATATTGAGGAAAATTATACAATTATAATGACTAAATAATATCCCCATAATTATAAAATGGTTTATGATTAGAGCCCGACTTTAATGGCAATAATAAAATAAATGTATCATAAATTACTCTGCAAATTAAAAAAAAAAAAATACAACAAGATCGGACAATTGTATGACACATACATATAGCTAATTATAAAATGGTTAATAGCAAGAATTGATATTTTGATAATTAATAAAATAATTTCATTTCTTAATATTTTAATTATTTAGTTAGGTTTTTTTACTATTATAGGCCAATACTCCTATCTTTAATAGTATTATTTATCTATTAATTCATTAACTAATGCCTGATTAGGTTATGTTCATAGAAATAAAATTAATTACTTTAAAATAATAAAGTAATAACAAAAGTTTTAATTTATAGTATTTATACTAATACATAAAATTGAAAAATAACAAATGTTACAGTATTAGTAGTCAAGAACTACTTATATATAGAGTATAAACTAACTATGTCAGGGAACTTGAAAATGTATACAGGATAAGAGAGTGAGTGCATCATATATACCTTCAATAGTTTTCAAAAGAAATTTTAAATAACAATTAACATGTGATGTTATGTCTATCCGAGAGCTAAGTCTAATGCTAAGGTTAGTATTAGATAGAATAACTAAGCTCATTAAATGTAAGTCATTTAATGAATGGCAGATATTAAGAATGTGATTATAAAATATTTATACATAATAAATGCTAACTTTTATATAATTTATATAAAATAGACTTCAAATTAACAAAAACTAACCTTGCAAGTATATAGACCAGAATCTCTAATATAAACACCAGCTACTTCAAGGATAACAAATCCAAAATCATTAATTGTTTTTATACGTGATCCAGCTGATAACACTTTGCCATTGTGGAACCAAGTAACCGTCATGCTAGCATCATTTGATGGTACAAGCTTGCATTCAAAATGAGCCAACGAATTTTCTGACAAACTAAGATCAGCTGGAGTTGTTATGAATTCTGGAGCTCTTCCCAGATCATCTTCAGTTTCAATAGTTGCCCTTGATTTTCCAAGACCTTCAAGTTCTGCAATTCTATCAATAGTAGTGTCCATTCCTTTTGGAAGCTGTGATTCCACAATGATACTTCTCTTTCCTTGAACTTTCATGCTGGCTGTAGTAACAGCGTCACCATAATGGTTAGAAGCTCGGCATGAATATTCTCCAGAATCTTCAGGATATACTGGAGATATTTCCAATATAACAAAACCAAATTCACAGAAAGTCCTGAATCTAGAACCAGCTTTTAATGGTTTTCCATTCCAGAACCATTCCACCTAATCATTTATAAAATTATTAAAAATTTAATTTGAAACATTAAGTGGTGAAGTTACCTTTAAGTTAGGATCATCAACAGGTGTCAAGCGACCTTCAAAATGTGCACTCTCGCCTTCTCGTAAACTATCAATATTGGATAATGGTTCAGTAAACATTGGAGCTTGCCGATTTTCCACAGAAACTCTTTCATCTTTAACTCTGAGAGTTAAATCTTCAAGAGTCTGAATTTTTTCTAATCCTCCTTCCATTCCTCGAGGAAGTTGAGAATCTAAGATCAAATTTGTTTTGGAGGTACAAAGTAGATTTGCCTTAGTAGTATCAGTTCCTGCTTTATTAAATGCTCTACACTCGTATACACCAGAGTTTTCTTCATAGCAATATAGTATATCCAATATTACTATACCAAAATCGTGGAATGTTCTAAATCTATGACCGTGTTGTAGTTTTTCACCATTGAAATACCATTCAACCTAAAAAAAATACATACATAAAAATCATTTTTAACCTTAAAAATAACAAAATTCTAGAACATACAACAAGATTTGGATCGTTCACTGGTGTAACTCGAGCTTCAAAGTGAGCACTTTGTCCTTCTTTCAAATTTGTTATGTCTACTAATTGTGTTGTGAATTTAGGAGCTTCTGATACAGGAGATGATGCAAATCCAGCTGGTTGTCCTGTAGCATTTTCTAACTCTCGAATTCTAGCTAAGGAAGTAGGTTGCAATGAATCTAAATATACACCACCTTTTCCAGAGTATTGAATAGAGGCTTTAGTTATATCTTCACCATACCTTGATAAAAAATAAAATTGTTTATTATTTTATTAATATTTGCATACATTTTTTTTTTAATAATAATAAATTTAAACCTACTTATTGCTTGCTTTACATATATATTCTCCAGAATCATGATTTTGTATGTATGCTATATCCATGACAACAAATCCAAAATCAGAAATCATTTTTACACGATTTTTGTGTAATAATGGTTTACCATTGTGGAACCATTCTACTTTTAAATCAGGGTCATTGACTGGTATTAATGTGCATTCAAAATGTGCAGAATCTCCATCTTTTAAGCCAACTAAAGTTTGAATTTGAGATGTGAATTTTGGTTTTTGACCAGTTATTCTTTCTACGCATTCTAGTGTAACACTCATTTCTGCAGATCCATAGTCATTTGTTGCTTTACAAGTGTAAGTTCCTGTATCAGCTATTTTTGTACCAAGAATTTCAAGAACAACCATTCCAAATGCATATATTGTACGAATACGGTGACCTAGACAATTTAAAATGAATTATTATACAAATACTCAATATTCAAACCAGTTAGTTAACTAACTAGCTTCAATAGCATTTCCATTGTAGAACCATTCAACAACCATTTTCTGATCACCAACAGGTGTTAATGAAGCTTCATAGTGAGCGATTTCACCTTCACTTAAAAATCCAAGATCTTTAAACTATATCATAAAAAAAAAAAAATTGAAGATTAAAAAAAAAAATATGAATTAATATAACTTTTATTTATATTACTTGAGAAGTGAAAATAGGTGCATGTCCAGTCTCTTTATCGGTAATTCCTTGTTTTTGTCTTTGTAAAGATTCTTCTAAACTTTGAATTTTTTCCAAACCTTCTTCTCCTTTTGGGTGTTGAGTATGCTCAATTAATCCTTTGTTACTACTGCAATATACAGTTGTCGAAGTATAGGTTTCTCCAGAATGGTTATATGCTTTGCAGGTATACACTCCTTGATCTCGTTCATATACATCAGTTAAATCCAAACTTATAAAACCAAAATCATTGTTTGTCTTAAAACGTGATCCTAAAATTTAAATTAAATTTTCCAAAAATTTACTATCTGAAGTAATCACATAAATAAGCTGAACATCAATAATATAATTTTACCTAAATCAAGTACTTTTCCATTAAAGTACCATTCAATTTTGAGATTAGGATCATTCTTTGGTTCAACTTGTGCTTCCAAATGCAGTGCTTTACTTTCAGCTAATATGAATTCAGCTTCGAGAGGTACAATAAATATTGGTTTTGGGAAAGTTGCCTCAGGCAATGATGCTTGACGTTGATATTTAGAAGCAAGATTATCTTCCACTTTTTGTACCTTTTCTAATCCAGTTTTTCCTTGTGGATGTTGTGTGTCTAAATGAATGCCTTGGAGACCTTAATAATAATAATAATTACTTTATAGTTTTTAAACTAATATAAACATTTAATTTAATGATATTACCTGTACATTTTAATGTTCCCGTAGTTACAGCCTGGCCTTTGCTATTACTAGCTCTACACGTATATATTCCAGAATCTTCTGAATATGCGTGATGTATATCTAATGTGACAAAACCGAAATCATAGGCAGACTTGAATCTTGCTGCACTTTGAAGTGGTTTTCCATTTACAAACCAATCTATCAAATATATATATATATATATATATATATATAATATAATAAATATAATAATAATAGTAAGTTAAAGATGCATTAATATATTAATTATAATATCCTATATACAATGTTTATATAAAATTCAATAATATATTTTAAAATATTTAAATACCAATTTTCAAAGTTGGATCTTTGGAAGGTTCTACTTGACATTCAAAATGAACATCATTTCCTTCTTTACATTCCCAATTATTAAGATGAGAAATGAAAACAGGACTTTCAAAAACTGGTTCTGGTCCTTCAACTCGTTCAGCATGAGGTTTTTCCAAATCTTCAATTTTTGAAAGTGATTCAGGGTGTAAAGTGTTACTTATTAACCAATGGCTATCAGATATTTTTAATGTACAAGTTGAAACAGCTTCACCCAAAACGTTAGATGCTTTACATGTGTAGATGGCTGAATCATCTGGTCTCAAACTATTTATTGCTAATGTGACCAAACCAAAATCAAAAGTGCTGCGTATTCTTGAACCTAAAATAATAAACATAATTAAAAAGAATAATAAAAACATTAATTAAGTATAAGGAATTATTTAACTTTCAATTATTTAAGTAATTAAAATATATTTACATACAATTATTGTATACACTCTTGTTTTACATTTTTAGTTGATCAAGAAAAAATAATTATAAATTATCAAAACATACCAGTTGTCAATGTGACTCCATTTTTAAACCATTCAATTCGAAGATTAGGATCTGCTCTAGGTTCTACTTGAGCTTCTAAATGAACATGCTGACCTTCAGCTAAACGGTCTTGATTTTGCAAATGTGAAGTAAAAACAGGTGCTTGTTGTGGTCTAGTATCAATGAACATTTCAGGAACTTTATTCATTTCTGCTTCTTTAAGCTGAATTTTTTCCCATGCATCAGGTTGTAATGGTTCATGAATAATTGAAGAGCGATCTAAAGTAAAATATTTGAATAATTAAATACAACAAATAATATATATTAACGTAGTATTTACGTTTTATTTTCATAGAAGTGGAAGAAACAGCTTCTCCAGCCCCGTTAATTGCTTTACATGTATAAACTCCAGAATCTTCTGCAACAGTAGAGCTGATATCTAATGTCACAAAGCCAAAATCGTTTGTTACATGGAATCTAGAGCCTATTCAAAAAAAAAAAAAAATTGAAAATTAAATGAAAATTCACTAATAAAAATATCTAAAAAAAAATGTCTACAAACATATTTATGTTTAAAATTAATTAAAATATTTGTATTTTACAACTTACCCATTTTTAATTCAACTCCATTAACATACCACTCAAAACGTAATGTTGGATCACCTACTGGTACAACTCTACACTCAAAGTGAGCATGTTGACCTTCAATAAGCTCTGAAGGGCCTGTAAGAAGTTGTGTGAAAATTGGTTTCTCATATGATCTTTCTGCCTCTTCTCTCTTCAATGGTTCTTGACCCCGTTCTAATTCAACAATTTTTTTAAGACCTTCTGGATGTTGACTTTCTAACTGAATATCAGATTTTGCTAATAATAAAAATATATATATACATTAATAAAAATAACAATTGTTAAATTTTTTTTTTAATTATTTACTTCTAACTCTCATGGAGGCTGTCGAAATTGCTTCCCCAAGAGCATTTGTGGCTTTACAACTATACACCCCATTATCTTCATCTCTTACATGAGAAATGTCTAGGGATATATAACCAAAGTCATATGTTTTTGTAATCCTCGAACCTAAAATAAAATGTTTATTAATATTATATATTATTTCAAATTAAATAAAAATTTCACTAATACTTGTTTCTAATGGTTTTTCATTTCTAAACCATTCAACAGTCATTGACGAATCTCCAATTGGGATAAGACGACATTCAAAGTGGGCTGTTTGTCCTTCATTTATGCTGTCAATATTTTGTAAAGGTTGTGTGAACATTGGTCTTTGTTTTGAAATAGGTTCTGAATAATCTGCACGTTTGAAAGGTACAGCCATTTCTAACTCTTTTATTTTTTCTAATCCTTCAGGTCTTTGAGAGTCCAAAATTATACTTCCACCTCCTTTTATGCAAAACATTAACATTTTATTTAAGTCTAGAATTATTTATTTATTGTTTTAAGTTATTAAATACTACCTTGAACTAATAAATTAATATTTGAAATAGCTTGACCCAATTCGTTGGTAGCTTTAACGGTATATTTGCCAGCATCTTCAGGAACAACATGACCAATATCCAAAGATATGTAACCAAAATCATATGTAGTATGGAAACGAGAAGCAGATCCAAGTGGTTTGTCATTATGGAAGAACTCAACTTTCAGTTTAGAATCGTGTACAGGTTTTACTTGACACTCAAAGTGGGCTGTTTTTCCTTCAGCTACCTCAGTAGTGCCCTGTTAAAATAATATTTATTTTGTTATTTAATACTATTGAATATTAAAAAGATTAAAACAAAAATATACCCATAAATCAGTCAATGATGGTGCTGTTGGTGGAGGCTCATCAATTTCAAGTTTTGCTGGGCGTCCCTGCGCTTCAAGTTCACGAATCTTTTCTAATCCATCAGGATGTTGTGTTTCTAAGTAAATACTTCTACGAGCTGTTAAAAAATTGTAATAAATATTATAAGAGTATGTATATCATACATTATAAAATTTAAAGGACACAACATTATCATAAATAAATTAACTTACAGGCAACATTAATTTGACAAGTATTTACTGCTTCTCCTTTTTTATTGGTGGCTTTACACATATAAGTACCGGAATCTTCAGCATAAGCATACAAAATATCCAATGCGACATATCCAAAATCATGTGTAGTCTTAAAACGATGGCCTGTTTTAATTGCTACTCCATTAACGAACCATTCTATTTTCAAATCAGCATCATTAATTGGTTCAATTCGAGTTTCTAAATGAGCATGTTCTCCTTCTTTCAATAATTCAAGACTAAACGTACATCAATTAAATATTTTTAAAGTATTAAAATAATATAATGCCTATAGTATTATGTTGAACATAAATTTAAATAATTTTATTTACCTGTTAAGAGGTGTAAGGAATACTGGTTTTTGAAGTTCAAGTACAGCTTCTTGAGCTGTAGGTCTTTCATAAGCTTCAAGTTGTTTAATCTTTTTTAATCTATCTTCATCCAATGTGTCTAACTGAAGACCAGATTTAGCTATATAAATAAAATTTGTTTAATATACTAATAATAATCTTTAATAACACTGAAAAATAATTTATTGATAAAAAAAACTTACAATCAACTGTTACAATGCAAGTAGTGACTGCTTCTCCAGCAGCGTTTTTAGCTTTGCACATGTATGTACCTGAATCTTCAGGATAAGCATAAAGTACATCCAAAGCAACAAATCCAAAATCATAAACCGTCTTAAATCTGTGGCCTTGAGGAATTGGTATTCCATTTCTAAACCACTCAACCTTCATAGTTGGGTCATTAACTGGAATTAATGTAGCTTCAAGATGTACACTTCGTCCCTCTGGAAGATGTTCTATATTCTTAAGAGGTCGTCCAAATTGTGGTTTTTCTGTTATTAGAACGTCTTCAGCAGCTGCTCTTTTAAATCTAGAGTCATCTTCTAAATACTGTATTTTGTTCAAAGCTCCTTGATGTTGAGTATCACTAATAATCGACGCTCGAGATTGAACACCTAGCTTAACAGATGACTCAGCCCTACCAAGTTTATTAATAGCCCTACAAGTATATTCTCCAGAATCTTCTGGTAAAGCTGATAGAACATCCAATGACGCAAAACCAAAATCATAAGTTGTTCTAAATCTATGTCCTGTTTGTAATGGTTTACCATTGTGTAACCATTCTAATTGCAGTGTATGATCAGGATAAGGTTCTATGCGACATTCATAATGAGCACTTTGACCTTCAATTAAACTTTCAGTGCCATTTAATGGTACAATAAACTTAGGTGCTTCAGTAACTTCCACTTCTTTTTGTTCTACTCGTTTGTACCTGCTGGAATCTTCAAGCTGTCTTAATTTATCTAATGCTGCTTCATGTTGACTTTCCAATTGAAGAGAAGCTTTAGCTGAAATAATATTTATTATTTTAAAGTTCTTATATTCTTATAATTACATAATTAATAATAAGTTTAAAAAAATGCTCACAATGCACATTTAGTGTGGCTGAGGTGACTGCTTGTCCTAAATCATTTATAGCTCTGCATGTATAAGTACCAGAATCCTCGGGATAAACATATTTAAGATTAAGAGCAACATAACCAAAATCATGCATTGTTGATACACGATTAGCTAAAAATATTAAATAAAAATTTTATTTTTAAATAATAGCTATTACTTTATAACTAAAAATAATACATTATTAAATAGTATACATACATGCTTGAATAGGAATTCCATTTCTTAACCATTCTACTTTTAATTTGTCGTCACCCACTGGTATTAATCTTGCTTCAAAATGAGCAGGCTGACTTTCAATCATTGTAATATCTCTCATAGGTTGAGTAAATATTGGAGCTTGTGTTACTACATCGTCTACAACTGATTGACGTTGATAACGGTTTGAGTTTTCTAGCTGAGCTAAACGACCTAATGCATCTTCATGCTGAGATTCCAAGTAAATTGACTTTCTCGCTAAAATTATATTAAATTAAATTGATTAAAAATTAATTATTTGAATATATTAATTTATAAACTCACATTGAACATTGAGATTTCCTGATGTAATAGATTGTCCTAACCAATTAGTTGCACGGCACGTATATGTGCCAGAATCCTCAGGTAAACATTGAAGAATATCCAATGCAACAAATCCAAAGTTATTAGTTTCAGTAAATCGAGATCCAAATTTAATTGGAACATTATTGTGGAACCATTCTACTTTCATGGTGTTATCAGATACTGGGATTAATCTACATTCAAAATGAGCTCGTTGGCCTTCTTTAATATCGCAATGCTTTAATGAAGTAGTGAAAATTGGAGCTTGAGTAGTTGTTTCTTCAATGTCTTCTCTTCTGTTGTATCTAGATTTTTCTTCAAGATACTGAATTTGTTCTAGACCCATTTCATTTTGAGTATCTGTTACAATACCTGATGAACCTGCACACAAATAAAAATATAAATAAAAAAAAATTAAAAAATATTTAAGTATTAATAAAATTATTTACTTCTGCATGTTAAATGGGCATTTGTTTCATCAACACCAAGTAAATTAACAGCACGGCATGTATAAGTTCCAGAGTCTTCTTCAATGACATCTATGATATCTAAGGCTACATATCCAAAATCGTGGATAGGTCTGAAACGATGGCCTATAAAATAAAAATAAATATATTATTTTTAAGATAATAATATGTATATAGTAAATTAATTATCATATTATTTCAATATAGTCTTACCAATAATGATTGGTTTTCCATTTTTAAACCACTGAACTTCTAGATTAGAATCTGTAACTGGTTCTAATTTACATTCAAAATGAGCATGTTGTCCTTCCTTTAAATTTTCCACATTTTTTAGTTTTGTCAAAAAACGTGGTTTTATTTTAACAGACTCTTCAATCATTTCAGCTTTTTTGTATCTCGCAGAATCTTCTAGATATTGTATTTTTTCTAAACCATGTGGATGTTGTGAATCTAGTATTAAATTTTGTTTAGCAATCACTTTCACTGAGCTAGAAGTAACAGCTTCACCCATTTCGTTTCTAGCTTGGCAAGTATATACTCCAGAATCTTCTGGATAAACACTTAACAAATCTAATGCTACATAATCAAAATCATAGGCAGGGCGGAATCTATGTCCTGTTTTTACTGGACGTCCGTTGACCAACCAATCTATTTTCATACTTGGATCTCCAACCGGTTTTAATCTACATTCCAAATGTATGTTTGTACCTTCAGATGTCTGAATATTATGCAATGGCTTGGTAAACTGTGGCCCTTGCATAATACTTTCTTCTTCAATTATCATTTTTTGATATCTTGATGCATCTTCTAACATTTGTATCTGCTCTAATGCATACTCATTTTGACTTTCAGTTAAAATGTCTGATCGGCATAATACCTGTAAAAAATTAAAAACTATTAGATAATATTCATATTAAAATAGTATAATAGACATAATATTTACATTGACACATGCAGATGTGTGAGCTGATCCTAAATGGTTTGTAGCTCTCACAGTGTATTCACCAGAGTCAATTGATGTGACATGTATGATATCCAAAGCAACATATCCAAAATCATAGTATGTACGGAATCTTGAACCTTTTAGAAGCATATTTTGATAAATTATTAAACTATTTATGTTATACAATTATATGAACTAAATTAAAATTCGATAAAATTATTTAGGTAAATTTTAATTAATAATTACCAACTGTTACAGGTTTTCCATTTTGAAACCATTCAACTCTCATGGTAGGATCACCCATAGGCTCAAGACGGCATTCCAAATGAACATTTTTACCCTCATTCAACGGTGCAGGATCACTTAATGGTTGTATAAATATAGGTCTTGACTTAGAAATTTCCTCAATATCATACTGAGGTTCAGTAAACTTTTTAGATTCAAGATAAGGAGCTTTTTCAACTACTCCACGATGCATAGTAGATGTATCAATATTTGAACGAACTAAAAATAAATAAAAAATAATTAAAAATTAGTACCAATATAAAATTAATTATATGGTGAAGAATGAATAAACTTTTGAAAATTACCTTCAACTTCCATTGTAGCTGACAGTTGGGCCTCTCCTAAGGCATTTCTTGCAACAACCACATAGGTACCGCTATCTTCTGCTCTTACACCAAGAATATCCAAAGCCACATAACCAAAATCGTGATATGTTTGAATTCTATTAGCACTCATTATTACTCTTCCATTAAAATACCATTCAATCTAAAATCATAATGAATATTTAAAAATGTAAATAAATATAAACTGTTAAAAATTATATTTTTATTTGATATAACCTTATTTAACAAAGATACATTCATGCTGAATAATAACAAATCTTATAAATAAAGCTTTTTAACTAATTATAAAAAAATATTTTAAAGTATTAATAACTAGTATACTTTTAAACTAGGTATTAAACTGAAAGTTGATAAAAAATACAATGTCTGCTTATGTTTATAAATTAATAAAATATTAACATGTTATTGAAAAGTACCTAATTATAAAGACAAAATAATAATTACTTTCATAGTCACATCATTTTGAGGTTCTACTCGAACTTCAAAATGAGCTCTTTGTCCTTCAGCAATTTTATTTGTTCCTTTCAATGGTCCAAGAAATCTAGGTTTTTGTGTAACAACTGTTTCTTCTTCTGCCTTTCGTTTATTCTTTCTAAAATGTTGGTTTGATAAAAAAATTATTTGAAAAACTTAATTTAAAAATTTTCTTTCATCAATTTACCTTGAATCTTCCAAATATTGGAATCGTTCGAGACCTCCTGGGTGTTGACTATCTTGAACAACATCTTTTTTAGTAAGAACAGTCAATGTAGCAGATGTTGAAGCATCTCCTAAATTATTATAAGCTCTGCAAGTATATGTTCCAATATCAAAAACAGTTACATATTTTATTGTTAATGCAACATATCCAAAGTTGAAGAATACAGTCATTCTTGAACCTAAAATAAATCATCATTATTTAAATAATAATTATATTACTATATTACACTATTTGTTTATTTTGATATAGTGTATACATACTAGCTTCAACTGGTTTACCATCCTTTAACCATTCTACTTGAAGTGTTGAGTCTCCTAATGGTTCTAATCTTGCTTCAAAATGAGCAAAACCACCTTCTTTAATGTTCTGTTGATCTTTAATTGGCGTTTTAAATTGTGGTGGTGCAACACTTTCAGGTACACTTATTTTATATTCCTGATTTTTTTGTTGTAGATAAGATTGTTCCAAAGCTTCGGTTTGATCAATATACCTTTGCTGTTCTGGGTAGCCTAAATCACCTGTAATACTACTATGAGCTATTTAAAAAAAAAAAAATAATAAAATTATTATTTTAAAATATTTATGGATATTTTATTAAACATATCAAATACTAACCAATAACATTTAATGTTGCTGTGCTGATAACTTCTCCCCATCGGTTTATTGCTCTTAAAGTATATTCTCCACTGTCTTCTACACGAAGATGCATAATATTTAATGAAACATAACCAAAATTAAATATTGTTGTTATTCTTGAACCTGAAATCATTATAACGATAAGTATTATTTCTAATAAAGATACTTTTTTTAAAAACAATTAAACAATTATAACATACTTGCTGTAATAGGTTTTCCATCTTTATACCACTCTACTTTCATTGTTGGATCACTGACTGGGTTAAGCTGAGCTTCGAAATGTGCATTTCTACCTTCTTGTAAATCACCCATATCATGTAATGATTTAACTAAAGTGGGCGGTAATGGTTGAACTTCATCATAACTATCACTTCTTTGATATTTGGAATAATCTTCCAATTGTTCAATATATTTTAAACTGTCTGGATATTGACTGGATTTATCGATTTCATCTCTCCCTATGATATAACATGATATAACATTTAACATGAAAACCCAGGATTTTCATTGAAAAAGTAATTGTTTAACCTTACCTTCAACTTTGAGAACAGCAGTAGACTGAGCTGTTCCAGAGCTACTCGTTACTCTACATGTATACTCGCCAGCATCTTGGGATATAATGCTCAACAAATCCAAAGCTATGAAACCATAATTTAATAAAGTCATAGCTCTTGAACCTTAAAATAATAATCAGTAGTTAAATAATTTTTAATTAATAACCAAATGTTGTACAAACTTACTTGCTTTTAAAGGATAACCATTAACAAACCATTCAGCCACCATTGTTGGATCTCCAATAGGTTCAATTCTAGCTTCAAAATGAATTCGACCATCTTCTTGTTGAGTGATGTCTGCGAGCGGAACAATGAACCGTGGTGGTGGATAAATCTTGTCTTCTTCTGGTCGAGGAGTATGGTATTTTGCTCTCTCGACATGTTTTAGAAAAACAACTTCTGGTTCTGGTTCAGGTCTATGATATTGACAAAATATAAAATTAGATGATAACTATGTTTTTTTTTTTTTTTAATAAATACAAACTATTACTTACTCAGGTTCAATTACTCGTGTTGGTTTCGGTAGCCTAAGACGTCGATCTTCGGAGAAATCTTCAGGGCGAGGTTTCCTTATGATATTAAGGCGAGCCCGTGTTGCTGTCGATCCAGCTGTGTTTTGAGCTGTACATTGATACCAACCTGCGTCTGTTGGAGCAGCTCTTGCTATTTCTAATACTGAACCACCTCCTTCGGTCCATACAGATACCATTCCTGGTTGTTCGCTGATGTTTACACCATCCTATAATAATAATTTTATTAATAAATTATATACCTAAAAATAAAATTAATAATCATAAAATATTTCAGCATACTTTTTGCCATGTTATTCTTGGTACTGGGGTTCCAACAGCTCTGACACTCAATGTAACTGTTTCTCCTTCGCTTATATTTAAAGGTGTAAAACGTTGTACAAACTTTGGAGCAACTACAAGTTCTTTTTCAATGACTCCCAGATTACACTAAATAAATGCAATAAATAAAATAAAATAAACTACTTATAAACTAATTATGTTAACCCTTTAACAAGTGTAATTTAAAAAAAAATCGAGAGGATGGCTTTTATAAACACATTAATATTTTACTAAAAATAATGAAGTTGATTTGATATTCATAAATAATTTTTAAGATATTAAATTAATATTTATTAATACTTTATTGCTTTAAAATTAATTTTGGAAGGTCAAAATTTTAAATTAAAAAAAACTTTACAAGTAATAATATTAATTAATATTTTAAGTAAATAATATTTCAGATTTCTACTATAAAATATTAACATAATGTAGTATTGCTATTGGCATAGAATAATTATAATTACTACTTGGAAAACATAGAACCATTCAAAAATAAATAAATAAATATTATGATTGCTTAAAAATGGATTATTTTAGGTATATTAATTAAATAGGTTAATATTTATTATGATCTATATAAATTATAAAAAAAAATTATTCATATAAAGGTACCTACATTTTGGATAGATAATTTAAAAAATATAATTATAATGAAAGTATAATAATATGTTTAAATGATTATAAATTTATAAATAAGAAATATATTTTTTTAAATAATTAAATCCATCTTGGTATACTAATTAAAATTAATTTAAGAATATGTTAAATTATTTCTAGAGTAGATTTTGATGATAAAAAAAAAGGAAGAATTCAAGAAAGCTGAATGCTAAACTTACTAGATTTTTGATTTCAAATAAATATCATAATATTTTGATGTATTAAATAACAGGTCCTGAATCAGATATAATGATAAATTATGTAAAAATAATTTATCATTATTTGATTCAGAACCTAAATGTCATTGCTTGAGAATTAATCACCTTTCTCACCAATTTATTGTAAAACTTATGAGTTATGACATATTATTAGATATTATATGAAATGATAAACACATAAATATATAATAAACAATTAACTGTGAATACTTTTTCATACTATTATCAGAGGAAAAATAAAAAAGCACTTAATATAATTCATTAGTTATAAGTTTATGACTTATGACTGTCATGGGCGCTATAAAGCCGATTGCGTTCGCCTTCAACGACCTCATTTTTTGGATTTTGTAATACTCAGAAATCAAAACTCTAAACGTTCGAAGTTAATTTGTCATAAGGATAAAATATAATTAAATATAATAATATTATGTTTTGATAATGTTGTATTTTGGCGGGAATTTACAGCAGCACCAACAGCTGAGGCCCGAAAGGCATGATAAAAAAAATTATTATATAGGCAAAATAAACTCACATCACAGTCGTGGTTTATTTACGTTTTGTTTTTCTATAAAATATAATTATAGTCATTATGTCATGTATGTGACTAGATGACCGGTTTAAAATCACAAGATAATAAAAAATTCGACCAAAATGCAAGTTAACAGTTTTTTTAGGTACCGACAAGATTATACCAAAGTACATTTAAATACAATTTTCTACCTACCTAGTCATACCCTGTGAATTGTGATCCGTGACTACTGTTAGGCATCAACACTTATAAGATGCGGACTAATAAATTGTTTATGACATTTGAGGACTTAACGATTACGTTATTGTCTTATCAATGTCTTATAAGGATTTTACAAACATATTACACGGCCACACGAGTATTATGGGGCTATAGTCTATATGTACACTAACACACTATAACCTTAACATTGTAATTACATGATGTGCAAATAAAGTGGATTCTAAATACCGGTCACATGGAAGGATCCCCTCCCCACCACTGAATTCGTCCTGTGAGCAGTTGAATAAGTATACAACGTCCGGGTTAAACAATATTGTATTGGACAATTTGACGATGTAAAACAATAATTCTAAAGTGAGCGTTACCCTGCCCCCTACACTATACATACAGATTTCTGGCAACAAAATTAGTATCTATTATACATACTATGTCATGTCATGGACAGATTGAAAAAATAAGTTTGCCAAAGAAATAAATAAACAGTCGTTTATTTCTATGCATTTCTAGCGCTGATAAACAGATGATGAGTAATGGTACAAGAATATTCGATGATCAAAATAAATATCGTTGAAAATGTATAACATTTTCCATTGATTATGACTGTGTTTATCTCGAATACGGACGAATGACGACGATACCTTAAATATCATTTCCGATAACTGATAAGTACCTAACGTCCGGCGGTCGCTTGTTTGCATTACACAATATACAATAATTATTGTCTCCGGACGGCCGCGATCCGTTCCGATAAGTGTCAACAATAAAATATTAGATATTTATTTTCAGTCAGTTACATTCAGTGTCGTCATTATTGACCGCCGTTCATTGATCCCATCAAAATCTATACAACACATAAATATAGGTATAGCATGTCTGCGTGTAACGACTCATAGAACACATAACTCTTGGTACCCGCAGAGTGTCGTACGACCGGACTCGTACATTACGTCGTATAGGAAACTAGGGGAAAACGGCTTGCTCATTTAATTATGAAAATCAATCATATTTTATTTAGTTTCGTCAATTATATCATTAATTCTATATAACAATAGCATTACTATTTCTGCGGTAACGAGTTTACTGATTTAAGAGCAATGTATAATTTTCTGTTTCTATTGGAAACCATTAAAAAAAAAAAAAAAATTAAAACAAAGTTTATCATACAAGAATAATATAAGAAGTCTACACAGTACGTAGCATGTCCGTATAAAAATGAATCGCCCTGTACAAATTTTGATATATTACACGTCGTATCTAGGCGTAAGACATAATATTAGAGTAATCGGTTTCAAGATGCCATGAAGTTTATACGCATAACTGTGATTTAAAATTTAAAAAAAAATAAATATTTTATTTCACCGCGATTTCATTTGTTTGTTTATTTTATTCAATTCGTTTTTTCCCCGTCGGATTTTCTTGTCGATTACCCTCGTAGAGTTGCGGCCCACCGCCGAGGGCGTGACGTGGCCCAATTTCTAACGACACGTCCGCGTAAACACGTAATGGCATACGTGACGCATGTGCGCGATTCGGCGGTACTGACCATACATATTTTCAAAATGACGTGTTGTACCGTCGCCAAAAGCGGCCGTCGTGTAGAGTTTTATTGTGGCCAGCGATGAGCCACGGACCGTTTACTAGGTATGCGGCCGGTCACGGTGAACGCTTGTTCGTCGGTACGCGCACCCTTCCAGGTACCGACCGCGCATGTCATGTTTGTTTCGGTTCCGAACGGCCGCGTAGGCTTTATACCGTTTGAAATCGATTTAATAATATAAAATATGTGTGTACCCACCAAATATTACGTTGTTTCCAACACGGATGTAGTATCAAACACTATCTATCATTTAATATTATTTAGCTTCTAAGTAGGTATATCGTATGTACCATACGTGTAAATCGCCTGAAAGAATTTAGGGACTAAATTATCGGACAGCCTTTAGAGAAAACATACCCGTGGAGGAACTTCACTCTTTACCAATAATATTCGTTCGCCATACCACATCTTGTACATTAGAAATGAAAACCAAATTAATTATAGACTTAAATCAGTTACAACGTTTTATGCATAATGAATTGTTTTTTATCTATTGATAAGTAAAAATACAAGTATATACTATTAGGAATTAAATAACAATGTACACTTGTTTTTAGCATAGTTATTTAAAATAGTAAAGTTTCTTTATTAAATATTAAATCTCTTTTCGATGCGAATAATTAATGATAAATTCGAAAAATTATTCTTGATCCATAATGGTTGATACATGTCCGATATTTTTAAATGTTATTTAACATAGACACGGGATTTGGGGTGGAATTCTACTAAAAATCAAGGCACCCCCTCGTGATTTAAGCCAATGCAGGTACGTTTGTATGAGCATAGAATTAGGTACGGTGAAAATCAATATTCCAACTAATTCCTAGTAGGAAACAATGGGAAAACAAGGGTAGTCTTTAAGACCAATTGATCATCGATATTTTTTAAACTTTAGACTTTAGAGGCCACTGCGCTATGTTAGTGAAAAACAATAACTAAATATGAGTAAGTAGTAATATGAGTATTATGTAAATTGCATAATAATTAAATATTATTGAATATTATATTGTGTGGGAGTGGATATGAGTCCATTTTAAGTGGTTTGCGGATTACTTTAGATTCGTTCGCTACTAACAGAAGGACCACCATTTCCACTTGTCACTCAATACCTTACCACGTAGGCATCAAAGGCTATCATCTATATATTTTCAATAACGATTAACGACCAATACTTGACTATTAGAAACAACAGAAACCATTAGGTACCATATATTATTGGTACCTAATATTAGTTATAATTGATGATTATTAATACTTCGTATATAAAGTATAATAACGCGATGTTTTTAATAATTTACCAAATATATAAAAATAACGTTATTAATTTTGAAGTCTTTACTCGTTAACGGGTTAAGTTTAACACAAAAAGAACTATAATATTTACTTGGAAAGAAGTTTCTCCGGATTTACTTCTTGCGACACAAACCACCTGACCTGCATCTGCCTGAGACACATTGGTTATCATCAATCCGTGATCACCAGATTCGTTGACTAATATCTTGTGCGTTGCGTCGTCCTTAATTTGCTGACCATTAATATACCACGAGACTTCGGGATACGGTTTGCCCGTAACACGAACATCAAAACGTGTCAATTTGCCTTCAGTCACGTCACGATCACCACAAACACGCACAAAATTTGGCGCCAACATCTTGCCCTCGACCACTTCTATCGACTCGAGCTTGTTATGAGTTTTAGTTATTACATTCTCCCTAAAAAAATATTCACATTTTATTCTTTAATATTCGTATAACAGATTACTATAATAAGATATTATACTTATTATTAAAATTCAAAAATCATAAGTTTTGATTCTGTATAAATACTAATTATTTTATACTCAATAATTAATAACTAATAACTTTGATTCCCACTATAACGTAACTATTATTTTCCTATAATTATTAACAATATTTTTAAGTTTTAACAACCGTTTACAAACGTTTAAAAAGAAACAAAAAAAAAATAAGTTCTATAACTGTTTGTAAAGATAGATTAAAGATAGATAAGTAAGACATATAATACAGAAAAACCAAATACGAGTAATAAACGAAAGATGCAAGTAGGTATTTTTAATGTTTATCTAAACAAAATTAGATAGATATTGTTTCAGAATTTTTAGTAACACATTTTTTTCTAATAAAAATTGAATATTGTATGAAATGTCGACATGATATAAATATATTTAGAAGTAATATTGTTTTAACCTAACCAAGCGCGAAAAAATTATTATTAGTTTTCATAGAACATTTTTATTTTTATTTCGGAGTAGTTCAATAACTGATGAAGTATAAATTAGCCAAACTCACTTGTCTTCTGTTCTGTCGTATGCCATATGCATTGGTTCTACAGCAAGATACGCAGTAGAAACTACACAGCCTTGTGGGTTTTCTACAAGCAGAGTGTAATGTCCAGAATCCTCACAACTTACTTGTGGTATATAAAGTGTAGCGATTTGATTAGTGAAATTGATCTGGTGTTTTGGTCCGTTTACGAGTCTTTGGCCGTTCTTGAACCAAGTCAACTACAAGACCAAAAAGAAAAAAAATCATTTAAAATGCGTTTTAATTTTTCTATTAGTATATTATTATGTTATATCATGTTTTTATTTTTATTTTACCCTTGTATCCTTAGCTGTTGACACTTTTACAGTAAATGTAGCGTTTGCTCCTTCAACTAATTTTGAGTTACGCGGTTTTTGAAGCACTTGGGGTGCTACGACCGGGCCTTGATGTGCGCTGCTTGTAAACTTGACATCCTCTTCACCTAGGTACCTTTTGGTGACAGATTGTCTGAAGGACACTTCACGGAGTAAGCGATATTCGAAAGTATCGACTTTGAAATCCTTATTCAAAAACATTAAAACCATTGTTACATCACAGTAATAATAATAATTAATGATTGACGATCACCATGTTTATAATATTGTCTTACTTCATCGATGTTCGAATAATTATTTGTATACAGCGTATTCTGTGTCTGTTGTACTCGCTGCGAACCATACGTGCCTTGAGGTATTTGAACGGTATGACCTAACAAAATAAATTCAACCCATTAATAATAAAAAGTTATAAGTTAGACCATAATTTTGCATTTATTTTTAGACTTTTAGTGCAATTATATATTACCTTCTGGTTGAATGAAAACAGAACAAATTGCTTCACCATATTGATTGCGCGCCGAACACGTGTATTCACCTTCATCTCCTGGACCGATCTGATTGATCGTAAGAACAACATTCCCTGTTTGTTGATCATACGTCATCTTGTATTTGTATGACTCTGAAAATAGATATTTAATTCAAAATACTGTTATATTACTAAATTTTTTGTTATATTTTTTCTATTGCTGTTACGTGACCTATAGGCCATAATTGATCAGTAGCGTAAGTTAGGACGGTTAGATGCTAGTTGTTTACATATTTACCCAATAGTGGAGCGCCTTTCCTGGTCCATGAGACAAAAGGTTTAGGAATCCCCGTAACCTTTCCTTCGAAAACGGCATTTCCTCCTTGAGCAAATCTGGCATTTTTGAATATTTGTTCAAATACTGGTGGAGCAGCGTCATTTCTAAAAATTGAATTTATTTTTGTTAAATTGTTTTACTAATCGCTATTGCAGTAGTTTATAAGTATTCTGACTTACCCAAATTTTGGAGTAGACTGTTGTACAATAAACCCTTCGTGAACTGAAATATAAAAAAAATATACTATAAGTATAAATAATAAATTAATAGTTATTATTATTTACTTAATATGTCAATAACAACAGGCTTGAACTAAATGTATACTTTGATAAATAATATGGTTGAAGTATTTTATAGTATCAAATAAATTCAAAGATATTTTTCAATAAAATATTTAAGAGCCAAAAGTTATTTACAGTTAAAATAATAAAAACTCTATTAACTTAAAAATTATTAAAAAAAAGACTCCTATTGTACCTATTATCAGCAATACTTCATAATAATAGGAGTATGTGTACTTATATTATTTATAAAATCACGATGTTTGATATAATATATAATTTTTAATTTTATAATTACATCCTTCGAGTAAACGGTAATTATAATAATATCGTTTCTTGGCATGGCCGCGCGAAATACGGGATCAAATTACTCAAACTCATTTTTGGAACAGGTCATATACGCATTATGCACTGTGGGCGATCGCAGCTGTTTTACGCCAAATGACATTACAACGAAATAAAGTAAACACTATGATTTAGGTGATGTTAAAAATTACTGTAAAATTTATTTTGTATGACATTTTTGTGTATTTAATTTAATGGCATGTGCACAATTCCTTTAATTATATGCAAAAATTAAAAGTGTATGAAGTTAAAGAAAAAGTAAAAATATAATATTTTCATGATAGAGAGAAATAAATAGATTTAGTTTTAAAAAAAAAAAAACATAAAACACAAGATTATTACTTTTTATTCTGTACCAAAGTGATGCGGCACAATATTGAGAACTGCAAGCGCATGCGCATACATTTCTATTATCAGCGTATCGCGATTTATAGGGTATATATTATTTATAACTTAACAGTGTCAGCGGTGCGATGGATTCAACTCAATCACACGTCACAGAGGCGAATTTGGTAAAATCAAATACAATATTCAATGTGAACCACTTCTTATTGGTTGATACATGGCCCAAAATGGAAAAATCTGGTTTTAGCTAAGGGACATACATAATGATAATTGTTGTCAAGGTCTTCTTTCGTATGTGTTTCATAAAATCGAAACGTACATTTATGACTAATAAAATCTGTCTAGAAACTATAAATGCCTCGTGTAATAATTCCAGCAAAGGTCATGAAATCTAATAAACCACTGCTAAACGCGAGAATACTTAGAAATCAAAAACGTTACAATTTATAATTATTTCTAGAAATATAGTAGCGTGGTGTTGAAACATAGCATCTCAGAATACAATAAACAAATATATAATAATATTCATGATATTATATAGTTCTGAGAACGTACTTGTATTACGAACTTCAGATATAAGTGTGTTAAGGAAATCTAATAGTGATGACAGAATAATTTTCTGATAAAATAAATAAGACCACTTAATGGAATTTCGTTTATTTAATAAAAAAATGTACGTACGCATTCAACCTTACGAAATGTAATACTTTGTTTTAAATAACCCATTTTTTTACATAAATACTAGTGACCGAAACCATAATTTAATGATTAGTCTAAGTCAATAAAAGTGCAGTAAGTTCTTAAAATTGCATTTCGACATAATTTATTTTACGGAACGAATTACATACATTTGCGCATTACATAAGTGTACTGTGTAGGATCTATTAAAAATAATAAATGCAGATATGATAGAGTAAATATTTTATAATTTGATTTTGCGTGATTTTGCGTGATTTTCTAAACTTAAAAAATATGTTTACGATATATCTATGTTATTTAATGTAATAATGACATATGATCTTATTTTGGTACCTATTTAAAGATTTAGTATTCGCATTTGTTTTACTGAACTGTTTTTCAATAAAATACATGACGGTATATGAGATATTTTAATTCATATAGCTATCTGACACCTGTTGACTGTTTAATAAAACTACTATAACAAGTTATGTTAGTAATATTAGGTAGGCACATATATAATTTTATTAGTCTACAATTTATTTATAAAAGCATTCTCATAACATCAATTAAATTAACACTATTATTACTATAAATAATATCATGGATAAAAGAAAATTGTGTGAAAAAATACAATTACTTAAAAGTTATAAGAGTTGCGAAATATTATAAATAGTTATGTAATTATAAGTATCTCCAGTCTTTGAATTCATATGCACAGTAAGTGTTTTCATTTCACACGTTAACTAGCATAATAATAATATTAATTATTTTGTTGCACTTGTATAGATTTATATTTAATTCGGAAAAAATATACCTACAACTTAGTTAAACAAGATTAATTTCAAAAGTGTAAATTAATAATTGAAAATAAATATTAGTTCCTTTTTATCTAAAAACAAAAAGGATTTTCAATAAATTTATAACATGTTGGTTAGTGTTGAAACTAATAAAAAACATAAATGATGATTTTGAATTACATTATAAATATGATATTCTAGAGTCTGAATATTTTATAAGCTTTAAGTTATACAACAATGATAAAAGCCTTAAAAATAGTTAATTTTTTTAATATACCTATAGTATATAATTCTTATGGGCACAATGTTAGATGTCGTGATTTTCCGTTACCTTGTAATGTTAGCTATGAATTAGACTACAAGAAATAATTGTTGTTCATGCTGTATAATATATTAGAGGAATAGAAACACATAAGTCATAAATATTTTTATCCGTAACTCAACATGACGAAGACGATGGATGATAACCGTAGTATGTTATACATAGTTCCCGTCCCCTCAAAACAATTTATTAATCAATTTAACTAGCTCGCCTACGTAAAAAAATAATAATAATTACATCATTGTTGTTTATATTATACATTATTTATACATTACGAATTTCTTACTGTGAATTGAAAAGTCTCGTGGTATTTTCGGTCTCCATGCCGGCCGTAAGATCATTTTATTTTCCAAACGTAATTATTAGTTTTTAATTATTTTTTAATTTCTCGAAAAACGTATAACAATATGCTCGTACACATGTATTGATATGATATTTATAGATAAACAATGTACTAATATTGGTCACACCGTATTCATTCTGCTGACTGCCGCGGACTAACAGCGTCGAACTTATGAAAGGTCGATAGCATTTCGAAGCACCAATATTGCTAACACAGTGTCCCCAGCCTTGCACGAATCGTATAAGGCGATACGGTTGGTTTCCAGTTTGGATGAAATTATTAATCATTGCCATGTAAATAGTCACGTTGCCCGTAAACATTAGGTGTGCATACTGCATATACGGTACAATACGGTCTTTTGCGCGCACGCTGTATGCACTCAGAGGACGGCGGCGGCGGCGGCGGCGGTTTACATCGCAGCTGATCGTAGCTGTCATCTGATACGCGTATAATATAATGTCTAATGAGCACGGTGTAGGAGGTATATCATGTATATTGTATATAATGTATAAATGAAATATAGTTTTACGAAACAATCCATTTGATTCTAATTTTGGTACATCATTTTCTAGGTTAATTTTCTGTGATTTAAAAAAAAATATATTTTTATTTGATTTGAAATTTGAAACTATATTCTGTGTAGCACTATTCAATTCAATATTATGGAAAAATATTCAATTTTTCTTACGAAAAATACATCTTTTTAACTTAATTATCGCAATTAAAATATTTTTTAAAACGTTTTAAAGTAAAAATATCGATTAATTAACAATTAGCCTTTTTATTTTGTTTATTATTGATGGCTGATTTGACTAAGCGCATAGAGTTAGGTCGACTTGCTTCCGATCGGAAAAGATAAATAATAATATAAAATTAAACAAAGACATTTCTATTTAAAAATCATAAAAAATGCTTATGAAAATTAGTGTTTACCTACAATTAAATTAATGTGAATAGATCAGCGGTGTGTATATATGTATATAATTATATAAATGAAAGGTCAGGTTACGATTTCAGGTGTAACACTTGCTGAAGTTGACATACAACAGCGGTATGCGTACAATATACCTACGATGCATAAAATCCCAATAATTTCCAAACCACCATAATGTAACTAAATTATTTCTTATAAACTTGTAATTTAACAATTGTTTTACAAATTAAATGATGGAAAACAGGGATTTAAAAAATGATTGGTTTTGATGTATAGATAGCCTGGTATGTATCCGTATACGCACACAAATCGTAATAATTAGTCACTTATGTTTTTTAGTTTATTTAACATGTAATTTGTCTGACGTGTTAATAATTAATTATTGTTGCGCGTTTTAAACCAAAATATTTGATCACTATACATTACTTAATAATACCAAACAATTTTAAAATTTAAAACTGGATGAATGTTATTTAAAATAGATACTGATGTTATGTCGTATTTTATAATACAGATAATATGTTTATGGATATTTTATGTGAGATAATATGTCACAATAGGTATGTGCATTGAGTTGTTCTATATTCGTTGAAGCAAAACTTGTCGTGGGTCTTGAGTTAACATTATAGTTATTAGTTATTAGTGTATAGCTTATAATTATTAAGTTAAAGTGAGTAAATATTGTACTTAATACTCGTAAGTTCTATTCAACATCTTACAACTTCAAAGCTTATAATATTTTAAAGTAGTAAAACCCAAAAAATTAATTTTTATCTTCAATGTAACCTTTTTACTCGTATACTTAAATTGTATAAATAAATTTACTCTTAATTAATTAAATCTATTCATTTCCCACAAATTTTATATTAACAAATATTTTGAGAAAATAGTCAACATAAAATAATAAATATATATAATTGCACAAATAAAAACATAATTAAAAACAAATTAACATTGTTATTATAATTCTAATTTAGTTATAAGTATTTCTAATAATTTTTTTACCATGCAGAAGTAATTATTTGAAAGACAGCTTAATATAATATTGTTGAAAATAATTTAAATTTATATCTAAGTTTAAAAATTGTTTAACTTTTTTTAATAATTGTAATGTAATACGCTACATAACCTAAAACAGCACCATAGATTCTTTAGTACTGAATCATTTTTTTAAAAATAAAATTCCCAAAAATAAAAGGGTAGATTAATATCTTGAGAACGCTTATAAGATATTTGGATACATCTCAATATTAATAGTATTAGGTTTACGTTTAGAGGTAAAATTAGATAAAATATAATTTATTCCTATTGTTTATTATTATAAATTTTAAATTTGAGGATTGAATATAATTTAATTACATACACATTTTGGTTAAAATGTATTTAAAATACCAATGATATTAACTATTAAGCCATATTATATTATATAATTTTTTTAAGATTAACACGAAAATCATAATATTGACCATATATTTATTAATTGAAATAACGGTTTTTTCTTTATTAAAAAAATACTTCTATTCTTTTTCTATAATTATTACGAGTAATTATTTTATGAAAAACTCAAAATACATGTGTATACTTTATGAATCAACAAAAATATACATACTAATAACTTATTAGTAATAAGTAATATAAGTAATATATTTAAACGACGAACATAGATAAGTTAATCTATTCGAAATCCAGTTAAATTTATCTTTATGTATTTTTAAATACCATCATCAAATTGTCACAGGTTGATCTTAAAATTGTGCAAAATGATGTTCAAAATATTTATTTAAGTAAAGTTTAGTGACAAACTAAATAACTCGCGTGGATCTGATGATGATAAATACATTATGCAACTGGACTTGCTAGCACGAAAGACCGCCAACTACTGATTCTCGTAGATATGATATAAGCTATTTAGATACCTAATATAATTCTATCGGCAGATGGATAACCATGGTAAGTATGTGTGTGATAAGTATGGTAAGTAGGTATGTTGACATGGTATTAGGTACCTTGTCTCTGTGTGGTCTGCGTGAATTGTCTCGTGACCTGTTGTTCGGTACGGTTTATGCTCCTCTGTCCCGTGGACATCGAGGATGTGGTGGTAGTGGTAATTTGTTTTTGCTGTTGTTGTTGATTCATGACTAATGCACAAGTCTCCTCGCGCCCCAGCAGGACGGTTGGCCGTCGGTCGATACCAAAATCCTTCACTGACCCTTAACTCTCGGCAATTTCACACGCGTTAAACGAATAGAAAAAAATTAAAAACAAAAAACGGTCGAACGGAAAACAGTGAAAACCTGAATGGAAAATGCACACGACACAGGTTTAAACAATTATATTAATTGACACCCGCGATCAGAGTTATCTCGCACAGACTTTCCGCGTTTTCTATACGTATATATAAGTGATTTCCGAAAATATCTTTCGCTAAGTATGCGTATGACGGTGGTATCGTGTTTGTTATTCTTTTCGATATTCACTCTCGGACTCGTCTTGGTGGTAACTGAATCGCCGAAGTATGTGGCATTGTGGGTACTTGGAACGATGGCGGCTGTAGCGGCGGCGGCGCTGTCGTGGTGGGAGACCGACGTTTGAGTAATGTGCTTTATTTAGATCTCTGTAAAATTAGAGGGTCCCTTACAGGCGACTATCTATGTGGGACGTGTTTTATTTTATTTATTATTATTTTTCTTTCTTTCTTAATATTTTTATTTTTATTTCTATTAAGAGATGTGGGGTGTGTATGGTGAACTTGAAAGTGTTGAGGTGCCTGTAAATATACTTATAGACAAAAACGTAACACATTGACAATGCGCTGTTTCAAAAAAACTTAATGAAAATTGTTATGATTAATATTCTAAAAATAATAACCATTGTTGTTGTCTGTTAATGAGATCGAATATATACGTTGCAATAAATGCACGTTGCGATAGTTTAATGTTTAATTAATAATATTAGGTATGCTTAATTTTTAAAAGGGGTAGATAATAAAATCAGTTTTCACATAATACATTCATTTTAAAAATTGCTTGTATTGTTACATCTAAAATTCTATTTAAATGTAAACAACCTAAAACTTAAATATTACAAATTACAAATCAGCCGTCAGGTATGAATTTGTTTCTTGTAACTATACAAGATCTAGGTAGGTACCTATAAATTATATAGGTACTTAAATGATATGGGTTAAAATATGTCCTCTTTTAAACTAAAAGTAACAAAATCGTTTATTCAGTGACTATCGACTTAGTTATAAATTATAAATAGATCAATTTCATAAATCTAGGATTTTTTAGGTTTAAACATAAATGGCTTATTAATATGATAACTATATTATGTTATTATTTAGACATTTAGATAAGAATTTTGTTTTACAAAATATGTGTAGGTGGCTTCTACATTTTCTTTCTATCAACTTGATAATTAAATTTAACAGTTTTAATCATTTGAAATAAAATGTTCGCTTGTATAATTTTAAACCATGTGTTTTTGAAAGCTCTCAATGTGTTATTTTTAATTCTGTAATACAATACGATAAAAATATTTAATTCAAATTTACTTTAAAAAAAATGTAATTATATTAATAGTGAATCTATACATACTTCAAACTGTAGTAATATTGTAATTTATTAAAAAAAAATAATAATTACTTAATGGTGCCAATAAAAACTATATAATATGTCGAGTCGTATTAAACATATGTTAACAAATAATAATATAAAAAAAATGTTCTTTTTGATAAACATAAAAATATAAGCTTTTGAGCGAGCTATTCTTGTTAAAAGATTTATTATTTTTATATAACGCCTGCATATTAAAAATATATATTTGAAAATTTTAAAAACATATTTTAGGATAATGTACGTCATAGACACACTAAGACTAATAATATGTCACAGATATTATCATAAACCATGAATGCCTACTTGTAGGTATAGCTGGAAATTCGCCACTACATTATAATAAATTCATAGTTGATTAAATAATTTTTAAATCACTGATAATATAATATGAAGTTCAAAATTTCATTGTATAATTTATTTCTGCCAAGACGAAAAAGAAAACTATGATAGAAAATAAATAATAAAATTATGAAGAACGTTCAAAGACCTTATACCGACAATAATAATATATGTTATTAGCTACTACTAATCTAGTTGCAAATAAGTACTAGACGTGCTATAAATAGAGTGACACGTGTACACATTATTATGGTGTCTCATGGACATAATTTTTTAAAACTAACCCACCTTCCATCACTCATGCAAAATTGATTGCGTACGCTGTCGAAATATGTCGCCAATTTTGCCGGTTGAAAAACGATTGCAGTTTGCAAGGCATTTACGATCTAGCCAAAATGTATTTTAATTACATATTATCATAATATAGAATATTTCGACTTATATTTGGACACGAAAATATTATTTTTTTAATTGTCGATTTACTTGGTTTTTTTATTTTTATCATAATTTTTGTTTAGAACATTAAATCAATAAATACGATTGTTAATATAAATAATAATAGGTAATCTTTACAAAAAATAAAAAAATTATTCAATAACGATCAGTTCACATTTCGTTTCCATAAAAGAGAAATGTCTTTTTAACATAACTATGTTAGTATAGGTATTATATTTACAATATTTTTACGATGGAATGTAGGTTCACGATTTCAAATTTTATTACTACTTACTATATATTTAATAGCTTGAATAATAACAATAAAATGTAAAATTATATACTTATGAACTACGAGTACAACAATATTTAATACTTTTTCATATTTTATTTTTTTAAGCTTTTACCATTTTGCAGAATTTTTTAATTAAGATTTAACACGATTTGTACTTTGCTCGTGTCTAGTAAATACACTAATTAGTACATGAAGATTTTTAAATGTAACTGAAATGCCTGACAAATGTAATTAACTAACTAGTTAGATGAACGTTGTAATAAACATTGTTCTTATCAATATTACATTTTTTTTTTTTAAATATGTAATTTACAATAATCATTTAATATCAGATTTTAAAAATGTATAACAATAAGAGTTATTAGTTATTACATAGTTAGTTAATTAAATACTATTTGTCAGTATATTAAATTATTTTTAGTAATTTAAGTACTAGTGACGTCTTTTTAGTGTATATATATATTACGTAATAAATCAATGCTTTCTGTTAAATACATAACACAGCAAATTTTGAAAAAAAATTGATAAAAAATACAAGCAATCAGCCATTTTCACATCTCATACCAGTTTTTAAGTACCTAGTTTGATGAGCTTTGATCAGAATAGTTGTGCTGCTTTTATTTAAAGACATTCCTTTCTAGTAGGGAATCCAAGAATAGTGTGTACGATTTTTATTTAATATTTTGTTTATCAAATTATATGTTTCTTATAATAATATATTGTATGCGCATAGATATTATAGACAGGTTACCTACTAAAATATAATCGATATGGAATTATTACTTACTAAAATATTCGTTGGATTTACACTCGATAAGAACATTGCAGTTCACTAAATCTTCATTGTAAGGTTTAAATAATTCACCATCTGAAAAATACAATGTATAAAAACATATTATATATTACAAACAATAATTATGAATTGTTATATAGTAAATAATGGATGTTATTCACAATCTTTAATCATTTAAAAAGCAATAAATTAATAATACGCCACAACAAGCTTTAATAGTTGGTCAACGTTAATTCACAATAACTTGTAGATAGTAAACAAATAGTTTAAAACGATACTATATACTAAATACCTATACACAAATTTGATATATTTAAATAAGTTAAAGTACTTAACTTGAAAATCATATAAAGACCAATTATATACATTTTTATCAATTTGGTTGTGATGAATATTGTCAACCAATCAATAACGATGACCTTATGAAGGGTGATGCTGATAATTATGATTATGTATGGTGATAAGTAAAAAAAAAGTTCTCAATCTGTTTATTTAGGTCTACTTTCTAAATTGTTACTACACTATATATTATACTTATTACTTACCGATGATATTTAAGATATTTTATAATTATCTTTATATCAGACCTAATAATATAACAATATATAATATACGCGTATAAGATAAATAAAAAGATCTTTAAATGTATACTAAAAATATAAGTTGAAAATAATTTCAAATTTAAGAGGCAATATTCTCTTAAAAACATTACTTTCAAATTAATTTTATAGTTGTACTTTAACCTATATGTTTAGAAAATAAATAATTATGCCATAAATTGTATACACCCTATTATTAATATTTTTAACATTATGATATTCATATTCAGCTCATTCACAATCACATGTCTTTAAAAACATGTTACTTTTTTATAAATCTAATAAATTGTCTTCATGGCTTTCTGAGGTGTTCAGTATAATTATTTATAAATTATTACCAAATTAAGCAGTTAAAAATATAGTTAATACCTACAATGTTCTATAATAACTAAGCAATACTATTGTAAATAATAATAATGAAATATTCTAATAGCAAAAAAAAAAAAAAAAAATATGTTTTTATTTGTTGGTTTCGTTTTAAATTAATTCACTAAGATTCTTTGATATTAAATTAGGTCACTTTAATAATTATTAAAATTATGTATATACTCATAAAAAATATATTTATAACGACATTTGCAAACTATAATAACAAGTGGTAAATCTTGTTACCACTAGCCAATATTTTGTTACCAACATGTTGAATTTAACATGTGATATGACACAATTTGATGAAATATAAAGACCGCTGTTTACTTTACTTAACTCAGTTTCTTTTATACGTTTTGAAAATTAATTTAGTTAAAATATAAATAAAACATATCTATTTAATTTAATAAATTAAATAAGCGATAAAATAGAAATAAAAATTGAAATAATTCATAAATAAGTAAGGACATCGTATTTTTAACTAGGTAGTAGGAGTAATATGGGCACATTAATTCGTTTAAAATAAAAAAATAATATAAATTTTGAGAATATGGTAAAATCAGAGTCCAAAGAGATAATGATCAAATGAATTATGGCAATTAATGATAGATTAATATTAAATTAATTTTTGCAAAAAGAATATATTATTATATTTATGTAAAAACAACTTTTCAGAATCTATATTCATTAAGGTAAGTAAGTAAGTAAGTAATAACTGAATAATTATGTATAGGATTATTTCAATTATTTCTAGTACAGCCTCCGTAAAGTTATTTCGAATCATAAAATAGATGCGTAGGTGAACGCAAAATGTTTAATTCTTGTGGATCTAATAATTAACTGCTGACATGAAACGAGACGTTAAAAAATAATTATATTTCATAGATAATACATGGCATGAGTGCAATTTATTTATTGAACCTTTAAATTTTAAAAATAAAAAAATATTTAGAGTTTAGACTTCATGAACCTGTTCAATTTTTAAAAATAATTGTTTAATAAAGTGTCAGAATATTTAAAAACTAATTAACCTGTTGAAAGGTATTTTTAGTGTTTTATGTAAAAATTGTGTACGTTTTTAATATTTCAAATAGGTACGTTTTTTTCTTTTGATAGATTTATTCTTACAATTGTTTAATTTGAATATTAAAAAATACCATTGGTTTTTTTAATTTTTTTTATGGAAGTTAAAATATGTCATGCTCGTGTCAAAAATACTTTGAACTAAAAAAAAAAAAAACCTTAGTAAAATTTTAATAAATCGAATCTTTAGAAGTCAGAAATCACAAACAAGTTGTATTTCAACATTTTAATATTCTATATTATGCATAAATATAAATCATTGATAATTGAACTTAAATATGTGTTTTTACTAAGGTACAAAGTAAAAATAAAAATTGAATTAATTTATAATTTTAATTAACTTTAATATAGTTTCATGATCTAGTTATTATTTATCAACATCAAATACAGATTCTATAGTCAGTTCACGGTACATTGCCGTAGGTAAGGAAGGTAAGGTGCACATAATTCTATAACTCGACTAATTATTACACTCGACTCGACTTCGTTTAGATTGCGCGTGATGTGATAATAGTTGTTTAAATAAATAAAAATCTTTTTTTTTTGTATGTATTATAATGAGCGTTATGGAACGTTGTTGCTCCGTCTGATACGATACTGGTGTTAAGTCATTCAAGTGCCAAAAAAAAAAAAAAAAAAAAAAACGGTAGGTTAGCACGACACGATGGCGCAAAGTTACGAAAAAAGTTATGGTAAATACATTATATTATAGGCACATCAATTTCATTCTTCCCAATAATTTTATAATAGTCACGTCGTATTATAAGTAAATAATATAGTAAAATGAATGATCGATATATTTTAAATCAGTTATATAGTCGATAGACTGTTATTATAATATTATATTATTCAACTCTGTTAACGGGATTTAATAATGAAATTTTTTACAGGCCAAATAACGAACCTGGTTTTAACCTTGAACATTTCTATTATTATACTAAACCACACAGTTTATTCAGAAATTAATATATTTAATGAAAACACTCTGCAGTTAAAATTATTTTGTGACTAAATACAAAAAAAAAAAAGCAAAAAGTTCTATAAAATTACGCGTCGTATTTGATAATAATGCGACGGACGAGCGTTGATCAAAAGTTATGTTTGCGAGTACAGATATGACGTAAATAATATAGATAATATAGTTGTGTTGGTCTGCACAAAATTCATCTGCAATCGCTTTGTATAATATATATATAAATGTGTACTGCCCACACGCCACGTCAAGTCTAATTTTTCAAGACAAAATATGTCAACACTGTATCATTATTATTATTATAAGCGAATGCAACCAAACGAACGAAAAACAACAGTACGAACCGTCGCAGATTCGATTAACCATTAACGGATAGAAAACTGAGCGATCCTTGGAAAAAAAAAAATTTTTACGTCTCTTCTGCAATGATTTATGTTAATAGTATCCTCGTTAGCTTGTTTTAATATACGTTCTCCGTTTGTATTATTTTGTCATGTCACTTGTATAGTTGTATGTTCTTATTACATTTACTGGATAATAATTTATCATTGTAGAAAAAAATCAATCGTTAGATTTTTGTATGATATTATTTAAAAGGTGGTGGAGTTTAAGCAAAATTCGAGGGCTTGTGTACCACTATCATATATCATATATGTTGTATATTATATTTTTCTAATTAAAACAAATCGATTTTCTCTCAACGATAATATATATATGCATTGCAATAACGATGTCGAGACTGCTCGCAAATCGTAATAATAAGCTGAAACGTGTCCAAATAGTGACTATCTATACCGCGTACGATATGCAATACACCACAGCCCGCAGATCCATTGCCAAATTCAAGAAAACTACTGTGTACGTAGATCAACTATATAATAATAATGAATAATGATAATATGCAGTTATTTTCTTCACACTGCAGTTACTTCTGTGACGGATTTGTCATTATCACGTATAGTAACTTTCGTTATAGGACACGAATTACAATAATAATATTTTAGAATTTTCATCTATGCTGAACCAATACGGGACGAACGTCATGAATATGATATCTTATATTATATTGCTGGGATGACTTTCTCCTAACTCAAGATATTTTGGATTTTTCTTAACGGAATGTTTAACCGTTAAAATATAAGTGGACAATCAAATTGTAGTTTGCCAGTTTTGTCTTAATAGTGTCGGTATTTTAATATTGTTTGTATTCGTACAGATTCTCCACGAATCCAAGGAAAAATCGTGGGTTTATTTTTCTATTTGCTTGTTCAGTCCGTGCCTACATAAAAATAAATAACTTAAAGATCGGTAATAAGGAAATATAATGGAATACCGATCAAATGGAAACAAATACACACAGACAATTCCACATTCAGCTAAAACGCCTTAGTATCCTTTACTACGGTCTGCGACGGAAAAAAATATGTATTTTCTGATGTCACACATTCATTGAAACTACCACTATATTTTGTAAAAAATGATGAGTTTAAAAATTTAAAAGTTTTTTTTTTTGAATTTCATAAGTTTGTTTTTTTAGGGGTAAAACTATACTTAAGACGCGTATTTAATACGAAAAAAAAAATAGCTAATGTAAAAATGATCCTTTTGGCCGTTTATAACGATCATGATGATGTACCTACTGAGGGTGAGAGAATATAATTTTTTTGCTTTTAAATTATTTTAATATATTGTTATTACAAGAAAAAAAACGTAAGAGAGAACTAGAAAGGGTGCGAATAATAGACGACGGGACAGAAAGATAAGCCGTGTCCGTCGACAAGGGCGTTATTATTAGACCGGCTTTGCCAGTGATTTTTTAAGCGGCACCCGGAGAGTCGTTTATTACGCGCACCGTCACCGTCATCGTAGTTGAGTTGCCAAAAAAACAACTTCATGAGACGATGCCAAATCCCACGGCGGCTGCGATCTTTGTCGACTGTTTTCTCCGTCGTCAAACGCTAAAGAAATAGTAATAATAGTTATTATAATATTATTATAATATTATACCTGGGTTATCATTCACTCAGAACATGATTGGGTAAAACGATGAACAATCAAATTGTGATGATTTATTTTCGGAGCTTATTCGCTTTATCGGCATTAGAATATCTGACCGATTAAGTATCATAGAAGTACAATACCAATCCGAATCCAAACAAAATATTAAATAGATAGTAGGTACAATAGTACATGTATATTGTATAATGTACGAGAAAATATTGTGCATGTCCGTATTTAATTTACGTACGACTGTCATTATATTATGTGTGATTATATATTTTTAATCCAAGCAAGGATAGAAATAATTGTGGTCGAAAAATTACACGCGCCTTGTTCGTATAAAGGTTTTTGTTGAACCCAAATTTAAAAAAATCAAAATCAGTGTCTAATTTTGTGAATGAGATTTTTTGATATTCTGAGATACTGTATACGTGCTATATCTTCCGTGGCTGGCCTTGAATCTCTTCTAATTTAAAACCCGTCGTTACCACCGCCATAGTCTGTTGCTATTTTATTTTCATTTTCGATGTCGACATTACAGCCTCGAAAGGATAAACGGCCGTCGGAAATCATGACAAATATAAGCTTATATTATATTTAAAAGATGTTTAGATTATTAGTGACAGTGGTAGTGGTGACGTGGGTTACTCAGTGGCGTGTTTTTTTTATCACTTGGAAAAAACACATATTTTAAATTTTAAAAAAATTTCACATAAGCTTAACGTCATGAAATTGTCTCACTCAACTATCTAGACAACCTGTAGCCAGTAGATGGGAATATATTTTATTTACTTGCATAATTTTGATGGAAATAAATAAAGTAACTAAAGAGTGAAAATAATTATAAAATTACTTTTTATCAAAACCAATTATTTAAAAATATAAAATATTCCATAATAAATAATTCTAAAAAATAAAATTACGAACAGTCAAAAAGCTTGAAAGTTGGAACAAAATATTAATTTTTTCTACAGAAATTACTGTTTATGCAACAATATTACACGCTAATATATTTCTCAGTTCTCACTAGATTGTTAACCTATAGCTGAGTCCTACAAACTTCTTATAAAAAAGGCTTCGCACTTTAATTAACTGAAACCTATAACGTCTTGTATCATAAAAATTTCATATTATTTTTGTTTTTTTGTTTTTTTTTTTTTATATGTATATATTTTTTATGGTCAATTCAATTTTTTTATTTGTTTATTAATAAACATTGAAAGGTGTACCAAAATGTTTATTATTTTTTAATGGAAATTATTTTTGTCTAGAAAACTATAAAAAATGATATTTTATAATAATCATTTAGATAAATTATAGTAATATCTTATGAATGAAAGAATGATTAAAAAAAAAAAAAAAACTACAAACCACAAAGGTACTTCTTAGTATAAGTAGGTACTTAAAAATAATTAAATAATTTTCAAATTAAATTTTTTTTAAACTAATTATTAGAATATTAACTTATTATAACCTGAATGATAACGGTTATAAACTTCTGAACCTAACCTAATCTGCATCAGTTTCTCTGTGTCTTTGATTAGAGTAGCATTCTAATAGCGTTAGCATCCTTACCAGCTATTATTTGGTTAGAAGATATGGATAATTATAATTGTATTCGGTCAGAGATGTATTTATGTATAAAATTATAGGGTTGAAATGTGAATGATTTTATTTAACTTCAAAAATGATTTATACAAAAATATATACTCTTTGATTGTACAATACGTCTGATAAGATTATAGATTATATTTTAGTTAACTCTACGAAAAAAATATTTTCCTATCTTAATGTAACTTTGCGTGAAGCTAAAATAGATGTTTAATGTAAATATATGATAACAATGCCAACGCTCTATAGATCATCGGTCTAATAATAAAACTTCTTAGCATAAATTTTAAATAAAAATATATTATTCATTTTATAATCACGCACATTTTTTAATACATAAATAATATTTAATACCACCATCAAATTACTATAGTCAGTTGATAAAAATAGAAGTCTTCCATCTAAATGACTATGACAAATTTTTAATGCTCGTATTATCTATTGAAGAATATTGTAGTATTTTTTTTTTTTTTTTGATAACTTGTAATCGTACAGTGCATCAGTAAGTTTTTTAAATAAAATATTTTGTATAAATTAACTATTTAGCCATATGAATTGATGATTGCAATTCGATTAATTAAAACAACTATTAAGATGGGTATATAAAGCTATGCTATATAATATATATTTATTAATAAAAGATAAATAAAATAAAAAAAAAATTGTAATAATTTAAAGACCGCATAAACATAGTCAATTTCATAGCATAAAATATTAAAACATAATGTGCACTAACGCAATCGTAATAAAAATAACATCAAGTTGAATTATTAAACTTAATGGTGTACTTACTATCTGTTATTTGTTTTCATACCATGACGACATATTATTACATTCCGGATTTATAAATTTGATTTTTTCAATGTGAAAATTAATTAAATATTATTTTCATGTACGCATTTAACCAGAATTATAGGTACATTATTTATACTAATTACATATTTTAACTTATACTCAAACAAACGCAGCTGGGTGTTAATAAAAACTTTACCCAACAAAGATATTTTAAATTATTCAAATTACAATTATTAAGTTAGTAAAATATATATATTAATGAAAATTAACGTATTCAAAAATTGATAAATATGTATTTAAAATTAATTAACCAATATAAAGTCTTTTACATAGACTATGATATAAAATTATAATAAATAGTAACAATTGGTATACGTTGTAGTCCAGTATAGGAAGCTATTGAATTTTGTGCATTGTAAATTATTATAAATTAAGCTAAAACATACCATTTCCTTGGATTAGCATACCATAATAAACTGATTTCTCAAATTTTCGATAAAAATTTGTAAACTCATTCGGCCGAGATATTCATTTTCGAATTTGGTATATTTTGAACGTGGTTAAAATAACTCTTTAAACTCCCCTGTAGATATCTCTAGGAATAATTTTGCCAAAATCAGTCACGTATTTTTTGAGTATATAAGATACAAAAAAATATTTATTTTTATATTTATTATTAAATAGATTGATAATTTTTTGTGAATCAAAACGTGAGCCACTCTATAACAACCTAAAGGGTTAAAACAACACTATGAACACTCTCCGAGTTTCAAGGCGTGAAATTTGGTGCTACTTAGTACAACAGTTTCCAAGTCTAATGGTCTCGCAAACAACTGTAGATCGTTGTACATTCATTTTTATACAATATAATATAGATAATCATAACTTAATTAGATGTGTTTTAGAGTCCTAAAGTCTTTAAGCAACTCGGTCATGTCCGTTCACTATAATTTTAAATAGTGATTATATTTAATTATTGTTTACGGAGAAAAAAATAATTTAACTATGAATGCATAAAAAACAACCATACGTTTAAATAAATATCCCTATAAAATATAAATAAAACGTTCACATTTCGTAAAAAGCGAATTTTTAATACCAGAATGCAATAATGTGTCGTTGTGGGAGTAAAACAAAAAATAACACATGTCTAAATATAAACAGGTTTACTGAGTATGATATACGAAGGCAGCTATAATATACAACGTTCTAATTTTGCGAGGCGAAAAATTTACTTTTGTCCTAATAATTTTTTTAATAAAAAGACATTTAATGAATTGTAAAAATCTTTATTTTAGGAATAGCGGATTTCTAAAATATTCTAATATTTTTCATAGGTACCTACTTCATAAGTATATATTTTTAAGATAATTTATTGATGAAGAATATTAACTATTTTGGCTGCGTTTATAGTTAACATTTATTTTCATTGATCTATTAAAAATTAAAATTGATTTTATTAAATTCACAATTCTTAAAAAACTAGTTGTTTAGTGATAAATAGAGTAATGATTATATGTAAATTAATGAGGTATACAAATCGGAAAAAATTTTATGAGATATTATCCTCAATTATATTTCATTATAATAAATTAATTGATTTAAAATGTAAGATAAGTGTTTTTTTTTTTTATTGGAATTAAAATAATTTATGTTTAGATCATAATGGATTATGATTGTTTTTCTGTTATAAACTATGAATAAATTTATTTTCACATAACATAATCTATTTAGAATAAATATTATGAGCAGTAATGTAGTACATACACTTTAAAAGTACATACCCACGCAGCCACGCCGTAAACATGTATGGTGAGATTGTAAGACGCATCCAGATACAATGTGTCATACCATTGAGTATATATAGTACTATATATACTTAATGGTCATACGTAATAAACTGATTTATGAGAATTAAAAACATATACTTTTTTATCAGCAGAAATAATTTAATTTAATGAATGTTTGTTATAAATTATTCAGAAATCATCAAGTAGAAACTGTTTTCATTATTCTTTGCAACATTTTCCATCATTTTGGTTTTTAAATTAAATGTGTCACATTTTTCGTAGACACTAAAACAATTTCAAAAACAATGTTCTCGTGATTTTATTTATTTATTTATCAATGCTATTCATATCAAAATATTGATGTTAAAATTATTAAAGAAATATATCTGTAAATATTTGGAATTCAACGTGAATTTCAAAAGTTAAAAATAAATTCGATCCATAATACAAAAGTATTTGGCAAATACACAATAAATATATATGTAGGTATATTAGAGTTTTAATTATTAAATGGTTATCAGTTTTTCATAAATTTGAATAAAATACATAAATGCATAGTTAAAATGTATAGTTTCCAAAGAGATTAAATACGATTAAGAACTTGTAGAATATAAAAAAATGTATGATGGTATAAATATAAATCATGAGTAAACAACATCCTTTTACTGTACATCATTCAGCCAAAGTAGGTATGCGATAAACACCAAGTATAATCAAAACATAATGTAAAATTTCCACATATGCGTAAGATTCGAGAAAAACAATTGCGTAATGTAGTTTATTGTCATAGTGTCACATGTCTTGGAATACGTCTTAGAAACTGATTTAAGTATATTTTTTTTTTTTTTTTTTTTTTGTCAACAAGTTGTGCTTTGCGTTCATGTCATAATCGTACTAGCAAGAGACTAAATGAAAACTTATCGTGACATATTGTCACAGTAAATAATCTGAAACTGATGTTCCTACGTCTGTGTATAGTAAAACCAATGCAATTAGGCTAACGCGTCTTACCAGTTACCGCGTTAGAGGCATATTTTATTCAACTGCGGCGCCACTATCCGCAATGAGTGTCATGCGTGTATTTTAAATAATAAAATAACAGTGTATTACATGTTCTTATTTGGCAACATTTCACTTTGGATTAATCACTTTAGCATCTGAACAAATTAAACGTTAGATAAACGTTTTGAAAACATCACACCAAACACGTGCGGCTGAAAGTATAATACGAGTTCAGCTCATTTATATAATATCGCACTTATTCGATAATATATATAGCAAACGTATTATTACAAGTAAACGTGCTTTTAATAGACAAAAAAAAAAACAAAGTTTGCCGTTTAACTAGACCATGATATGAATATTACTTACTGCTGCAAGCGTAAGAGGCGTAGAGGCACACGAGAGCGTACAGATAGGAAGAAAGAAGAACCATAACCAATTTAAAAAGTTTATTGAAACTTTTTATTGTTACAAAACAATAATATTACTATTATTAATATTATTATTATTTTCATGGTGAAATTGTAAACATCGGTGCTATTCGTTACAATTACGAAAAAAACTAAACATTAATATAATATATATAATATATCAAAGTTAATGATATTAATATTTTTAATAAATAGGTTTAACATATTTTGTAGTTAGACAACACTATACATTCTAAAGTCTAAACAATATTGTACTTTCTTAAAACTGAATCGTTTATAAGTCTTAACATTCTACAAACAAAATTGAGTAATTTATGTTAAAAACTATATATAATATATTAAATTATTATTATTATAGAATAAAATAAGAATCTCGAAAACTCCACCGCGTCAACCGGAAGTAATTTTTTGTATTCGAAGAGAAAGAAGTACAAGCCCATACATGAATTTAATGTTGAATGAACGTGCGAGACTCACCTGACACTCGGAGGTCGGCCGATGTGCTGCTGGACCCTAGGTAATTGGACACGGTGCACGAGTACGATCCGGCATTGACTGAAACGGTATAAGAAAGATTGTTTAAAAACAAACAGTTTGAACTGCGGAACATTTTTTGTGACCGATCAGGTATACTGAAAACACATCAACTGTGAAGACTACGTATATGTCGGGGCTTAATATTTAATAAATTCTGAGTTCAAATCTTATCATTGAATCAAATTTCCAAAAATGTTTCCTTAAAAATAACCTATTTTAGACCTATATAATCGTGTTTAATTCTATCGGAAGGTTGTAGGAGGCACTCACATTGGTATGCCCTGGGTATTGTCAGTCTGCACACGCCGTTCCTGTACTGCGTCTGGTAACAGTCCGAGTTTTCCAGCACTTGACCGTTACATGACCACACGATTTCACTGACGGGTTCGCCTTGCACAATGCACTCGAATCTGGCTGTCTTGCCGCTAACTACAGCTATGTCTTTTAACGGCTGCAACACATTAATCACATATCGTTACATGGTCATAAATAACATATGGTAGTTACTATATGTTTTCTTTTGACGAAAAATATTATAAAAATCGACATTTTATATACGTTGTGCACAAGATTTTTTCTACTCACAATAATTTGTGTCTGATAAGTGGAACTATCGAATAATTGGCAGTGTAAAATGACATATATACAAATATTTTAAATTCACATAAAAGCGCTTTTAGAACTTGATCATTTATATTAATGCTATGTTTCAATAGTTATTTTAATCAAAATACTGAGGATGAAATTTTTTAAAAAATGCGCTGTGCTTTTAATATAATTTTTCTTTTGTAATAATTTTATTTTATCAATAATCAATTTAAGTATTTAATATTAAACTTTTTATTCATAATTTTATGTGTACACACTATTATTGTATCACGCGTTATGAAAACATTTTCAATAAACAAAATCTTAGTTAAAACAAATCATTATGACGTGATAAATACTAAAATAATAATTGATTGTTGATCATATTTTATTTTATTACAACATAACAAAACTGTTTTAGAAATATCATAATATTTTATAACAATTAAATTTGGATTTATCCAAATATTTTTTTCATAGTGTTTAAATATTTATTGTAAAATAAACCCTAGATCTATATTGCACCGCAAATAAATGGTAAATTCAACAGTAACAAAACATTGAAATATTTGGTTTATGGCCGCTTAACACTGGTCAGGTTTAGCATTGAGTGTGATGTAATATTGCGTATTTGCTTGTATCAAATGTAAAGTGATTGTAAAAAATTGTGCTTACGGTTACGAAGAATGGTGAGCTATGCGATGGATCCGAGTGTTCAGCGACGTTCAGTTCTTTTTGGTAAATGGGGCTAATAATGGTTCCATCTGAAAATGTAAACATGTGAGGGATATTAGTGATAGCGTACAGTGGTAGTAGCATTCGTGATAGCGGGTGTATAAGAGTATTACGTAAAAAGGTTTATCGTGCATCGGTTATTATTTATTGATTAGTACAAGCAGAAAGTTAAAAAACAATAATAATAATAATAACAACACAATAGTTATAGAATAGTATACTACTTGCATGTGACTTACAAACGAAAATAATATTTTACCAAAACAGTCGAAAGCGGTAGAGTACAACTGCAGCCGGCCGCTGCACAAACAATAAGCGGTCGTTTTCTGCACGTGGTCGAATCAATATTATAAAGCTACCATACAGAAATAATCAAGAATATTACATTAGATCAAACGCGACGCAGTTTAAGTTATAGAGCGATGCTGATAATAATAACAATTATTATCATTATGATCATACTTAGTATAAATAATACAATTATTAACACCATAATATTAAAATATAGTTCAGCCGATAGCGTCATAGTAATATTATAATCTATAAAATATGCACTCCATGAAGTATCTGTATTAAATTATAAATAATATTATAGTAAAGTATTATATTATAGTATAGTGCGCGTAAATATGTATGTGGTTAATGAAGAGTTTCATGTTTGTGAAGTCAAGAGTACCGAACAGAATAAGTCCTTCACCTGTTATTGTCTTAAAATGTTCTCGACGCGTGTTAGGATTAGACATCTCGGATGTCTGTGCCCGAACGGTTTTGGAAAACTCGTGTGTCACTGGTATGTTGACGCTATCCATCGGATTAGCCGTGTTACCGTTTCTCTCATTCACGGGATACACTACACCGAACTCATATCCGAAATCGTGTTTGAAATACGGAATTCCGATTTGGGAAAAATCGTTTTGGTTAGTACCTAATCGTATAATAATATTAGGTACTAATTATTATTATAGTCGTAAAATAAATAACAATTTTAATAAAATATATGATTCATATCGTTATCATAATGCGCAAAGCTGATTTATTATTTATCGTCCACTGACCATTATAATGCCAAAGCGTATAAATAATGACAATAATAATCAATCGTCCGATAGATTTCGATACCTTGCGCAAGCTGCGACGAGACCGCCTGCTGCACCGAATCTGATTCAGTCGGACACAGTGATTTTTGTTCGAATCTCTTCCTCATCTCATCTACCCTTTGCAGCCGCTTCGCCTCAGCGTTTCGTTCCAGCGTCCCATGACCGCGGCTGTCGGACGACAAGAAATGCGTGGTCCTCTGCACGTTTTCGTTGCATTCAGATTCGACGAAACTTACTGATCTGTACACGTCCGGTGATGGCGCGAAACCCATCTCGGGCGGCGACCCCGGTTTCAATTCGAAAGCTTCCACTGGCGTCGCCACCGATTGCACTGGCTGCAAGCGTCGCAATTCCTCGACCTTTTTGATGGGAGTCTTAAAACCAGGTCTGACTGGCTTGTATATAGGTTCCTCCGATTCCGAGTCGTTCGGTCGCCATATTGGTTGTATCCTGCACTCGTAGTCGCTCTCGTAGTCGCTCTCTCGGAATTCACCCCTGACAAACTTTGCGGGGCTCCGGACCTGAGCTCGACTATGTTGACTGTACTGGTTCGCCCCCCATTGCATAGGATGTGCTCGGTGCGATTGACGACGTTCGTTTTCCAACAACTCAGCCTGCGAAACGACTTACACTCATTAACAACATTGAATTAAATAATACGTAATTAGCATAAAAATAAAAAGCGTCCCGAAATACAATGAATAATTTTTTTCAATGCTAAATGTTTTATTATTATTATTATTATTAAACCGAAGGCGTTTAATTGTGTTATAATGGAGTATGCAAACAAAATATGTAAAAAAAAAAAAATTTGCACATATATTCAAAACGTGTGCACCTATAATATCTACGTGGAAAATATAAAAATGTCGTAGATTATTTTTTCTTTAAATTATGTAAGATTAAACACAAACACAGTTAGTTCAATCAATCATTCAAACACGCATCGAACCTTCTTTATTGAAGCACTTTGAAACCCCGGATTCCTCTTGGAGTTAAACGTTTGGTTATTAGCTACCGTTTCACTCTGAAAGCCCCTGGGTTCATCTGTGTCAGCCACGTAACCACTTTCCCTAATCGGACTTTGCATAATCATTGAAGTACTTTTGATTTCTTGTAATTGAGTTTTCGAAGAATACATTTTCGATTCAAAACTGTTAAAACTCTCCGAAACTTTTTGCTCTACGTTGTATTTTGATAACTCCGCTTCACTTTCAAAATCACTATCACTTGCTCGGGATTTAATTCTACTGTAAGGTCTTATATTTGAAGAAACATTAGACACCATAGACGACGAACCAGTTTGCTCGAACATTTTTTGCATGGTTTTTATAGAATTTGATTTGTTAGTATTTTTTGAAAGGTCGACGATCTTTGAAGGTAATTTTGAACGTTCTGAAAATGAATCGTATACTTTTTGAATGCCATCATCTACTACTCGGCCGCCTTCTTCATTATGTTCGGAGGCTACTAATACCCCGTCTTTTTCTAAACTTTTTGAAAAACTTGAATGAGCTTCAAACGATGAATATGTTTTATTTTGAGGTGGTCCTCTAAAAGCTACCGGCGATTGAGACGTCCATTGCTTTTCCTTGGCAGTTTCTACACTATGTGACCGTGTAAAATTAGAACTTACTTTATTGTTGGTTGGCGGTTCCACATGTTTTATAGGCCCTATTGACCGTTCTGGTAAAAATTGATATGTATTTTGCATATTTCTATCAAATGATTCATTACTTTGTAATTGACGTTCGGATTTTGCATTGAAACTTTTTCTTTCTATATTTTCAGAAATATTGGATTTTACGTCATACATAGAATTTGTTTTAATTTGTGAAGATTGTTCAGAAAAATGTTGTGTTTGAATTTTATTTCCAAAGTAAGAATCTTTAGATATTGCTTCATTAAACAGTTTGGCTGATGCTGGGCGTTTGGTTTCATTTCGGGGAGGTTCGACGTGTTTTGTTGGACCTATTGAAATTTCTGAAAAAGATTCGGAAACTTTTTTAACACCATCATCTATTTTCAGACTACCCTGCTTCTCTTCTCTGCTTTCATTTTTTATCACTTCACCGTTTTTTTCTATGGTCTCTGAAACAAATGATTGGCTTTCTGATGAAGAATATGTTTTCATATGAACCGGTGAAAACGAAACTGGAGTTTTTTGAACGTGTGGAGAATGTGATTTTGTCCAGAGCTTTTCCATAGATATAGCTTCAGCAGAAGGTCTCGGAGAACCTGGTCGCACTTCTATGTCGGCTTGAGGTCTCAACAGTGGAACATGTGGTTCACTTTGTGAAACTGGAGCGTAGGATGTAGCTAAATGTGTGTGTATTGCGTTATCATATAACCCAGATTTTATTACTTCTTTTTTTACACAAGTTTCTTCAACAACTTCTTGTTTTACCTCGGAGGTTACGTCAGGAAATATTCTAACAGCGCCGGATGGAATTTGTTCGGGTGATAATAATTTTTGATTTGTTGATAATCTTTTCAAACGTTCAGTCATTTGATCTTTTTTTACAGATTGTACTCTTGGCATATAATCAAAAGTGGGCGGTGGACCTGGTTCTAAAATGACTTCCGCGTCATTTGACTGTGTATACGAGCTATTTGATACGTTTTCTTCAATATTATACGACTTAACTGATACAAAATTATTTGAATTATTATTTAACTTATTTACGGGGCTTTCTCTTTTGTACGTTCCTGTCGAGGGTGATATAGTTGAATTACTGGATTTTTCTACTTTATTATCTTCAATGACATTTTTAAAGAACTGAAGAGCACTTTTTTTCGTTATCGATCCATTTTCGATATTTTCATTTTGAACAGATATCTGTTTTTCAGTAGTTTCATAATTAGAGTTTGCGTTATTTGAATTTAAATCAAAATCATTTGTTTCAGAATGGTTAACAGTCATAACTACATCCTTTTTACTGTTTATTGATTCTTGAACGAAGACAGATTTAGAAAAATGTGAGCTCTCTTGTGTTTTGCTAGTAATATTCAATTGTTTAGATTGATTTGTTGGTACAATACTTTTGTGGTAATCCTATATATTCAGAAAATAAATATTACAAATAAAACTCAATTTTTAATGTGAAACTTTACTTTAATATTTTATTAATATTTATTTTATTGGAAGCAATATTATGACATTTAACAAACAATTTATTTGTACTAGTATTTTATTGCTGCACAAATATTTATTGTTTATAATATATTGTGCAATAACTAACGAAAATAATAAATTTTTATATTAAATAGGACCAATAGTTATATATTATATTATTTCAATATAAAGTAACGTTAAATGTTTTGTTTAAAATTTAACTGTAATAAAGCCATTTATATGAACTGATATAAACTTAATTATTATTATTTATATATCACATAAATTGATTTTGTGTTTTAATAAATGATATTATGAATTACTGCTAGGTTCTCAAAATTCTAAGTATAATATCAGGTATGCCGTATGTATTACAAAGATATCAACCCTAATTATTTAAATTATTGTATATATTTATGAGTAAATATCTTAAAAGGTTAGGTACAAATAACACATACATTTAAATATTTCTAAAACGCATTATGACCTAAAGTGAATATATTTTTTTCAATTATATCTGGAAAATTGAAAAAAAAATTTCAACAAGGCTATTTAATAGTATTCGTGTATTCATTTTATTTATATCAATTTATGTGGATGTAAATACATCTAAGATGTTCCATAAAGATTAATGAATTTAAAATTTGAGTTAATGCAAATTACATTACTGTCTAGTGTCTAGTATTATCAATTAAAAATTCCATTAAAGGTTACTCTTTATGAGTATGACTGTATACAAATGATAATCTTTAATGATATGTTTAAATTATAGGAAGTAAATATTATGAAAGTTTTTATACAGTACGTACGTGCTGTCACAATTCATAAATGTATAAATACATAAATAAAAAGTTTATTTAGGTATTATATAAAAATTGGTGGTTTATCAAGATCTTATTTGTTAAAAAAAAAAAAAAAAAAATCTATGGAACATTAAAATATGCTTATAGGAAAACATTTTCATTTATAAAATATAGTAATGCAAAACACATTATTACTGGACTTCTTTTTACTTACTTATATAAGTATAAGAAGCAACGATAGAAAAAAAAATGATAAGAATAAAATCAATTAATTGCATAGCATTTAAAGTTCCAATTATAATAATATAATGTTTTATAAGCCTTAGAATAATAATTATAAAAATAATCATAATTATAACTGTGTAATAACTCACCACATTCACTTTATCTGTGTTGTCGTTTGGTGCATACGTGGGTAACACATCTAATCCGATATCAGGTAAAGGCTGAACTACTCTCAAATCGGCACAACTTACCGCCTCTCCGCCTTCGTTTTTTGCCACGACTTTGTACTCTCCAGCATGTTCCGTAGTAGCTGTAAATTATTTCAGTTACATACAAGTCTGAACTTTCATTACGTCCATTTTTTTACCTTTTTCGATAACTACAGCACTACAATTCCCTTGTTGTCTCAATCTGTATAAATTTGACGTGGCCAATAGTGGTTGATTATTTTTAAACCAACTCACTGTTGGTTCGGGCGTGCCGGCTACTTCAATTTCTAAAACTACTCTTTCACCTTCAGCAACAGTATTCGGTAAAAGTCTTCGGCACATGACAGGCGGAAATACATTTTCTATAACAAGTACGGTAGTTTGTTATCAATATTTCACGCAATTTAAAAATATATATAATATAATCACTTACTTTTAACAATGACGTCTGTTGTACAGCTTGTGCCTCCAGCGGTGTTCGTAGCTTTACACGTATATTGGCCACTATCTTCTACGGTCAGACGTTTAATATCCAGTCGAGTTTTGTTTACTTCGTTGGTTATTAACAATTTAAAACCATCAGGAATCAAGTCGATACCGTTCTTGCTCCATGTGATGTCGGATGGCGGATAACTGTCTATTATGGCGTCCAAAAAAACGTCTCTTCCCTGTTCAGCGATTTTTCCTTGTGGAGCCGATATGAAACGTGGTGCCATTTCTTTCCTGGTATGTTTTGAAATATTTCTTTCGAGCAACGATTTTTGAGAGGTATCCTTAACAAGTCCTCCTTGATTGTATAGGCCTCGTTCGAAAAATGAAGTTTGATGTTCTTCGGATATATTTGTTGAACTCAAATCACTCACATGTTGACTTTCCTGTCCGTCCGTGTTATGGTACTCTTCCGTTCGTAACGATTCGGACTAAATATATTATTTTAAATAATTATAAAAAATCGTTATGAAAAGAAAAAAAAAGTTAAATTAGTTTTATTTATTGTATAATTAAACAAACCTGTATTGGAGCGTTGTCTCCAAACTGTCTACTTTGTTTTTCCGACTGTAAACTGAAAGAGTTCAATTTAAATTTAGGAGCATTGTCACCATTGATCGACGACGATGACGACATGAACGTCGATTGTTTCGACTCAAATTTCGAACTGGATTCATATACTTCAGAAACTGTATGTTTTAAATCACCGCCGCCGTTGTAGGCCATGGTTGATAGAACAGCTTCGTTTTCTATTAAAAAAAATATATATATTGAGATAAACCGATAAGTTACTGAACGGTATTCAAAGTGAGAAAAAAGAAAACGGCTGAAAAATATTATATTTTATTTTATAAAACGAACGACAGATGCACAGGGATTGTAGTGTGTGGTGTGTGTGTGTACGGTGACTGTACAACGGGAATGCATACGTTGGAAGCGAACGATGGCACAGGCTATATTTTTAGAACACCGTTACTCAGACATCTTTCGTGTAACTCTGTGACAAGAATAGTTTATAATCTTTATATCCAACACTACTATAGCATACTCGTTAGGTGCGTTTAACCTTATAATTAAATAAAATATTTTTGACAGCGTCATTCTTTGAGTTATTAAATTAAAATAATAATATGTATGCAATATGCCATATACCTTTTACTTTAAGCGAAGACACGCATTTGCATTTGCCTGCTTCGTTCTCGGCCACACACTCGATTATTCCGCAATGTTCAGCGTTTACTTCCGGAATAGTGAGTACTTGACGATCGCCACTGGTAGACACTAAGAACGATTTTCCACTTACTGGCTTATCATTAAAAAGCCAACGGACCTAAAACGCGTGTTTGCGGTTATTATCGAAAGCCTCAGTGCATTTTGAGATGTATGCTATTACAATAATATACAGTCGAGTGATCAGAATATAGATAAGTACTTGCCTTTGGAGCGGGTTTGCCAACAACAATGCATTCGAATTTCACACTTTCACCAGGGACTACGCACACATTTGGCGAAAACGTCTCGGTAAATAATGGTTTTTCCAACTTCTCTTCGAAAAGAACTTTGTCCGTCGGGGGGTTGACTGCCGAATCAAAGGTTGAAATAGCTTTTACGATTACGTGCGAAAAACACTTGGCTTCTCCGGCTTTGTTCACTGCTATCACGGTATACTGTCCTTTGTCCACGGGCAGAGCGTTATGTATATGAAGGGTCGCCGTACCATCTTCGTCCGTACTCAACTAGACAATATTTAAACGCGTATCGTACACAGTTAAAGCAAAACTAAATATTATGCATTACTGTTATCCTTTGGTCGGGTTTGATTTCCACTGTCTTCCTAATCCATTTAAAACTGGGTTTTGGACAGCCATCAGCGTTACATTCTAAAGTAATAGAGTCACCTTCCCTCACCAATACGTCCGATAATAGCTTGGTGAACTTTGGTGAAACCACGTGTTCGTCTATATCAGGCGCTAAATAATTTGAATAGAAAATAACATATTTTGTTCATAACATCACGCTTAATAGACAAAAATTGATTTTATTATGACGTTACCTGATTTGGGCTCAACACTTAGTACGCACGTGCTACTAGCTTCTCCCGCCGAGTTAATAGCTACTACTTTATATTCTCCTGCGTCTTCAATAAAAGCTTCTTTGATTATAAGTGAACACTGATCGCCTTGAAATAAAAGCTGAATGTCTTTGGATTCTTTAACAGGTCTTCCATCACGATACCATATAACCTAGTAATTCGTTTGTTATATTATACTATAGTTTAATTATTATTATTATATTTAAATCGCCAATTTGTGTACGCATTTGCATATTTATTCTGATTAATCGTATGATATACTAAATAAGCACAAAATTCGTTTCACGATATAAAGATATAAAAATGAAACTTTTTTAGTGAATATTTTTACAAATTTCGAAATTTTTCTGTTTTAAGAGTTTATTTTACAATTTTAATTACGTATTTTATCTTTTAGTACATATTTTGATGTTTTTTTTTTAGACATTTTTTAAATATATACTACTGCAGTCTATTATGATATAAGAAAAAAATATTATATTTATACGTATAGTTTCGATTAATATCAAAATAAATTAATAAGTTTAAACGATTTTTTTCAAGTATAATCTTAGATCAATAATTAGGGAAATAAAATACGTATACCAAGATAAGAAAATATCGATTACGGCCATGATTGAACATTAATATTATTTCACTTTTGTTCAAAAAATAATTTTTATGCATACTTTTTTATTTTTTGTACATATTTTAAAATTTTAGTGCATATATTTATGCATAATTAAGATTTTTACCGTATATTTGGTTGGTTTTTAATGCATATTTATTTGCGTTCTAATTATTACGTATTTTTATAGTTTTTTTTATTAATCACCTCAGGTTCAGGCTGTCCAACAATTACGCATTTCAAATGAACACTTCCACCTTCTAAAACGGTTTGTTCTTTTAAACGTAATGGTATTGACGGTTTGATCGGTTCAAAATCACTCGCAATTTCAGAATCGGAAGTTTCATTTGGTAGTATACCTTTCACCGATACTTGACAACTACTGGTCGCTTCACCGTGTTCCGTTTTGATAGTTAAACTATAAGTGCCCGCATCTTTAGGATAAGCTTCCGGAATAATTAAATTAATTTTTCCACGATTTTCAGAAACCTTTACAAACGATAACAATATTTATTAGATCAAGTCAAAATTAATGTTAAGATTCATTTATAAACGGTTTGGTAGTTTTTGAGTATAAACATTCTCTATTTTATACTTTGTTAATTTACCTTGAAATCTTTTATTTCTTTCATGACTTTCCCATTATGGAACCAAATCAATACCGGTGGCTTATTCGTTTCAACTTCACATTCCAATTTCAACTTTTGACCCGCTCTAGCCATTACGTTAGATAGAGGCACAACAAACGTTGGTCCATCTTCAGGTTTTTTCAAAGCTAGAATAGTCACCTCAAAGTTATAAAAACAGTTTAACAATTATTGAAAATAAATAGTTTTATTACTTACCATCAATTAATAACTTAGACGTAGTTGAATCTGAACCAAGTCTATTAGTGGCAACACACGTATATTTTCCACTATGGATAGACGAGTTGGTGTGCTCAATTTTTAATAACGCTTCGCCATTATTATATGTAATTTGGTATTGTGGACTATTATCGATACAAATGTCATCTTTATACCACTGCACTGTTGGTAGAGGATTACCTTCTGCCTTGCAAGATAATGAACAAGCCTCACCTTCTTTTATTAGTAAATCTGATAGCAATTTTGTAAATACAGATGGACTAATTTGGTGTTCAGGTGCACATTCTACAGTTGAAAATATTTGATAAAAACTCAATGGTTATAAATAATAATTATAATGTTATATATTTATATTTTGTTTTTATTTAATATAATATTTTAGTATCTACCTTTAACTGATAAATATGCACTTGTTTCAATAAAATCAGAATCTTTTTCGGCCCGACATGTAAATTTTGCTGAATCTTCTACAAACGTTTCCTCGATTGTCAGTATATATTGATTACCAATTTTAGATGTCTGATAGTCTGGATTATTATCGATGGAAATATTATCCTTGAACCAAGTTACTTTTGAAGGTTCCCCTTCAATGCTATTTTCGATAATTAAATTTTTAAGAATTTAAAAAACTTAAAGATAATATAAATTAATTAAAAAAAAGAACAATAAATTTTACCTGCATTTAAATGTAAATTTTTTCCCTTCATCAACCGTGTTATCTTGTAATGGTAGAATTATTGAAATTTTGGGTTTAATGATTTCTTCAAGTTTTATTTTCTTTGATGATGGGATATTATCTTCATCCAGTGACACGCCCTACAGAAGTTTAATATTATAAAAACACTTTAGTAAATTGTAAAAGAAAAAAATATAATATTTTATTTACATTAGTCATTGAAGTAGATGTCATTATTTCTTCGTAAGTATTATTACTTATATGATTAACTTCGTTATTGATTTCATATTTTTCTTTAGATTTAAGCTTATCGTCAAAAGACTTTAACTCTTTTGCGATCATAGAAAATGAATCAAGAAGTTCTTTATTTTCTGTAACAACTTGAGGTACTTCAGCAATCGCATGTTCTCCAAATAGTTGAACACTAAGTTGGTGTATTTGATTTAATCTCTCGTCTTGTCTTATATCGCCAGGTTTTAAAAATATTTCAATTTCTTCTAATAACGCTGAAGCTTCTTCACTTGTTTTAACTTCGGTTGATTTTCGAGCAATGTTCATAAGAAGAATACTTCCTTCGTGGAACCAATCTTGTGCCTATAAATACAATTCAAATTAAAAAAATGTTATACACATGTATAAGAAAATAATTAATTTAAGTAATTACTTCATTAATTAACGTAAAATATTGAACACACAAATCAATATGATTTCGACTCTCTAACACTTGTGCTTGGAACGTATCCCACCTTGACTTTAATTTATTTAATTCTTCTCGGATGTGTTCAGACTTATTATGATCAAAATTCATCAATGAGTTTGCAGCATTAATGAATGTTTCAATTCGTTGTTCTAAAAGCTATAAATAAAAAAAATATTAGTCACAGTTCATAAATATAATCATAGTATTTTATTTAGTTCTATGACTAACTAATATAGTTTTTTCAAAATAATGAAAAGCAAGTGAAGCTGATTTGGCAGATGCTAAATTTGCACCATATTGTCCTCGCGTAGATGAAAGTTGTTGCGAAAGATCGTTCAAATTGTTGTTGATTTGAATGAGATCATTATCAAATTGACTTAATTGTTGCTGTTGTTCGATTTTTTGACAATAAGTTTCACATGACTGATCCCAAAGATTTCTTTCGTTTTCCATCAAATAACGAACGACATACATATCTTGTTCTCCGGATTTTTGAGGTTCCTAGATAGACAAAATATAAATTTTAATTTCTAGGAAGGTACGAAGTAGCTAATTTAACACTTTTCATGAAACATCGTCCAATTTATAAAATAGTCACTTAATTTTAACACCATGTAATAATTTTTTTTTCACAACTTGATCATTCGTTTTGTAAAATAAAAAAAATTATCTCACAAAATTAAGACAATGCCACACCGACATATGTTATTTCCATCTTACAAACGTATAACATGGCAAATTTTCATTCAGTAGAACCAACCAATTTTGTATGTTTAACTTAAATATTAGAATAAAACACACAAAATTAGTTCTACAAAACAAGAATTTGCCATGATGAACGTTTGTATAACAGAGACAACACAGCGGGTCCTCTTAAGATCATATTTAATGCCATACAACATTTTTAAATAAATATATTTATTTAAATTTTATTTACTTAAAATCCTTAAGTCATATTCAGTAATATTTTTAAATACTTTTATTATACTAAATATAAGAAAAAAATTGTTTTTTTAAAAGAAGTACCTACGTACCTATACGTCATTAAAAATAATATTTAATTATGTGATAAATAGTTAGACTGCTAGACATTTCCTAGTTACACGAAGCCACGTGTCAAACTGAATACAAAATATCGATCGCCGCAGTATATAAACACGTACTCATTTTTAATTTGTCAAACAATATTGAATCAAAGTATCATTACGATTTTAATCACACAATTTTTAGGAGCAATTATTGATTGATAAAAATACAACTATGTATAAAGAGATAATTAATTTTGGAAAATTTTTTTATAAATTATCCAATCATGATTTAAAGCGAAAATATTACATTTATAAAAATAATGAAACTAAATAAAATATACATTATATAAATATAATAATGAATTTTCAATTATGCACTTTTTTAAAAATATACAAAGTCGAACTTTATATTATTTGATTTCAATCTTTACAAAAAAAATATTTTTTATTACTTAGAATAATATTTATAACCATTTTAACCACTTCAAAAAAAAATACGAATGTTATAATTATAATAATAATAGTTGTGAGCATTAAATATTTTGTTTTGCAAAATAAATGATTACGCTGTTAAAAAAAATTACACAATCTCAAATTTGAATGACCGCTTTCTAATTTTTTTTTCTTTGTATTTCATTAAGTGTAAAAACATTATTATAAAAAGATTGAAAAGCTTTTACGGAGTGTCTACGACATGTTTATTAACAGTGGAAATAAATGTACTTAAAAAAATATAAAGATACAAAAAATGATGATAGAAAAATGGAATTTAAAAAACTATTTACCTGTTGTTTAATTTTATCCATTAAACGAATATTTTCGGCATAAACAATTTTAAAACTATCTAAAACTGCTTGTCTAGATTGGTTGTGTTTCTTAAGGAGTTCTTCGACTTCATTTAATTTATGGTTGAAAATATCGGCAGGCCTTCCTCTTTCAGATTCTTTGACTTTATTATGAAACTTTAACATAAATCATTTTTTTCAGGTGCTTGTAAAGATATATGTTACGTATATAATATAAGTAGGTAACATACTTCTTGTAGAGAATTGAAAAATGATAAGAACATATCTAAAAGATGTTGATACTCTGTAGTGATTCCAACAAGTCGGCTATGAAGTTCTTTTAACCTTGGAGGTATAGAAATATTATCACCTTGAATATTTCCTAAAACAAAATAACAAACACATATAATTTATTAGATATCATATCATTGTGAAAATATATAATATATTAAAACTTAGATTTAAGTTTTATTTGGTTTTTACAATTAACCTTTTCCAATAAGTTCTTCGGCTGTTTTTATTCTGGATTCAATATCGTCTTGAGCCCTTTTAACTTCTGGTAGTACATTATTTAACTTCTGCTTAACCTCTGAAATATGTCGATCTACTGATGACGGTTCAGATTTCAACACTGGATATAATTGAGATTCCAATTTGGAAACCCAATCTACTGTCTATTAAAAAAAAAAAAAAACATCATTAAACAAAAAAAAATTGTATGATAATAATAATCTTAAAAAAGAAAAAATAGATTATTAATCTGTTTTGATGAGCTGTGTATGTCAAGTAGACATATGACGCGGAAAGACAAAGTTGCTTGGTTCCATAAACGTTGGCATCGATCCATCGCGCTATAAAACTCGTTTATATTTAAAAAGCTTGAGAGCTTCAAACGAAGGTTATGATATTACTTAATGAATTGTGACATTTTTTGCACATTTGCTATTTTCCAAGCATAATCAAACTATTAAAAAATAATTAATAAATAATAACATATATTATATTTTCTAGGAAATCGAATAGAACATGGCATAATATTTTGAATATTGTTTATGCGTTCCTTTTTAAGTTTAAACATTATGTTAAATGATACATTTCGCAGAAACATTAATTTATATAAATTATAATTACACAGAATTATTTCACCTTATAAATTTCAAAAAATTAAATTTGTATGTATGTATATATATATATATATATATATATATATATTATAAGTTTTCACTATTTGTTATTTATAGAAAGTTTACAAAAAGCGATTAATTTAACATAATATACTCATTATTTAAAACAATATGAATCAAATTCAAATAAGAATAAAATATTATTTTATTTTTCAACAAATTTTTTAACCCATTCAAGAATTATTTCACATTAAAAAGCGCAAACCTAATAACCTAACTAACCATGACTATTTGTTCTCATTTTGTTTTTGTTTCAGATTTAAATACATGTATATATATATACTTTGTGTGATATGTGTAAGCAACTTTGTAAAGATTAAAATACGTGTTTGTTTAATATTACTGCAATATATCTGTCAGAGAACGACTTGTCGTTTATTTTCATTAAGCCCCCGTCTTATTGTGATTGAGTGAGTACTGAAAACATTTTATTGTACGAGCTCACACTTTCTCTTGAAACCTCAGTATAGCTTAAAGTTTGTTTAAGATTCGTATACGATTATTCGAGCGTTTGTTGAATTTAATTAAAAATTATGTTTGATTGTACTATTTAAAACAGGTACAGAACTGCAATAACTTTTCAACCATAATGATATTCTGCGTATAATATTAATAATATTATTTATCATAAAACAGCCGGTTTGTACAATAATGGTTTTCAGTTAACATAAATCAGATGACATAATATATTATGAAATTTAAACTTGTGTATTCCAATACGTTTAACTTAAAATTAAAAAAAAAAAATTTTGTCCAGTACGGTCTACTCACCTTGCTGCTCTCGCACATTGTTTCCGACCAGAGCACTTTGTCCAGTTTGTTTTCAGCTGACGCTCGCTGCCAAGTCTCCCAGACGGAAGTAGTTCTCGTTTTCCTATCCGCGAAAGTGTCCAGTAGCGATCGCACGCGGTCCCGTGCTACGTCTAGTTCCAGATGAACGTCCTCCGACTGTAACACACAACAGTCGGTACAGTATTAACAGGCGCGACATCCCTCGATTAGGAACCATGCCAGCCAACAAGACCCCACCACGCACGAAACGCTAATTAAAACCCAAAAGTCGGAAATATACGCGCGGAGGAGTGGAATGGGAAAATAAAGAAAGAAAGTAATAGATATATATATAGAAAGAGAAAAACGTTTCTTTTCCCCCAGCTCAAGGCGTTATATTATTTTGTCACCCATAAAACGATGTTACGCCTAGCGGTGGCTAATTATTGTCGAAGGGCTCGGAAGATACAGATAAAGATTATACGTCAGCCTAACTTAAGTGATATTTTTGATACTATTTTGAGTCTAGTTTTCTTTTATTACACCCATTGAGTTTAAAATAATTAAATAAGCAACTAAATATTTACTTGATTTCAATTAGTTTCATTTTCTAATAATTCTATAGTGTTTTTTTTTTTCATTATCATTAATATTATATAATAGACTTCGTGCTATATGAATTTAAAATACAAACGTCTTGCTGTTATTATATTTGCCTCAGTTAAAATATTGAAAAACTAATAGCACAATGCTCAAATATTTATTCCACAAAAACAATTTAGCAATTTAGAATTTAATAGATTTTAGCGATCGTGGGCGTATACATCAAGCACACAAAATTAGTAAAAAAAAAAAATTGAAAACCGAATTAGTCGTGTTTCAAACATGAAGTATATTTTTATTTTAGCGTGATAATAAATTATTATGAAAAACTATAACGTGACAATTATTCTTAATATTTATATGTTGGGCTGAAACCCAATTCTAAATCGTTATACAATTCGATTCAGACTTGCAATTTATGCCGCAATGTTTGAAAATGCTTAATTGAAAATTCAATTTATAAAGCTCTAAAGTTAAAAGTTTTTATTATAAATTTAATATTAAAGCTTAAAAATTTCCGTATTTTATAGCATAATATAATATTGTGTACATTCAATAATTATTTGTAATTGATTATTTCAACATACATTTTCAGGAAAAATTTCGAATATGATATAAATTTCAAGTCCAGCACATTGGTTTTTATTTGTTATTATAATATTTCAACAAGACCTAGCCCAATGCATGTGTGTCACACTCGTTTAAATACAGTTTTTGCTGCATAAAAAAATAAACTATAGTTTAGACACTGTCTCCCGTCAGACTGGAAGTCCAATAGTGTATAAAGGAAATACAAATTACTGTGCCCGCCGGCTCGGTCATTTTGAAATGTAACGAACAAGAAAACGGCATTCGTGCATTTATGTAATAATGGACGAATTCATTACGTGATTAGTCAACTTCAGTTCATATTGGCCAATTTTCAAAAGTGTGAATTAGACTTACTGGACATTGCCAAAAGACGTAAACGACAAAAAAAAATAAATAATTGTTTTAAATTGGGCTGTGTGATAGATATAATTTTTAAGTTTATTTTATTTTTAACTTAAAATACATACGATAGGTTCAATTTTAAAAAATATTATTTTATAATTTTTATACTTTAACAATTTTTATTGAATAACTTATTAAAATTAAAATATATAACTTATTGATTGCGAATTATTAGGTCTATTGAAAATACAACAAAAATTCTATTTAAAATTTAAAACTGGTATTTTATAGACGATAGTTACAGTAAATAACAAAATAGTTGTCAAATTTTAATGATGATTAAAATTAAAAATGAAAAATCGTATACGTCAGTGTGATATAATTACGGGGGATGAGCATCGAGGACACTTTCTTTTTGCAAGACCTCATTTTTATATTTTTGGCACACACACAACACAACAACATACTTAAATACATTATCGATTTAAATATATAACATAATATATGACGTAGGTATTATACATGAAGTGCTCTGCGTGTTCACGACTACTTATTGTAAGACAATTTACATATTAATACTTCATGTCTTAAACTGATTTTAAGTAATGATTGATAATATTTAAAAAAATTATGTAGTGTAAAATAAAATGAATCATTAATTTTAAATTGACAGTACAATTAATTAACTAATAATTTGAGCCAATATACAAATAATTAGATTATGTTATAAGATCTATTTGAAAGTAAAATAGTATTATTTTAAATGTTATCACAATTTTATGTATTAATTAGATACACCTATAACTAATTTTAAAGCTGAACTCCCTAAAAAAAAAATAAACTACAACCATACATTTTTAATTACTATACAAAATATGTTAAATAATAAATATGTGTTCCTCAAGATTCCAAAAATAAAAGTTCATTTATTATAAGTATACACATAAATAAAAAAAAAAAGGTTAAAATTTCGTTTACGATTAAACGTTTTAATTTTATAGCATTCGTCCAAACATCAGTGACATCAATTTTAATTAAAACGTATAAAATAATATATTTTTTCAACTGTCTAAGTGCATGTAAACTACATCTCAAGTATTTTATTTCATTTAATAATTTCAAAACAATTTTGTACAACATTTCAAAAATTAAAACCACTTTCAATATTCTAAGAACATAATTGCATTTTAATTTTTACCTGATAAAAAAAGTATTGATTTAATTAGTTCATTTTAAGTATTTCACACAAGATTTTACACTTTAATGATGACTAACGGGGATTATGCACAAAAAAATAATAAGAATCTATTAGATAACTATGACAATAACAAACTAGGATATTATCAAAACTTGTACTAAATAGTTAGTAATAAATTTTAAATATCAAAAGTTTTATAGAAAATTACCTAAACCTACAGAAAAAAATTATCGTTAATATTTATAAATTATAATAATACAAAGCATAAGTGCATAACATTATTATTTTAAGTTTTAACCTGATATATTATTGAACCAATTATTATTATTATTATTACAATACAACTATTTATGTTTTTATGTGCATGTGTTGCCTATACGCTAATAATTAAGGGAATCCATTTTCTTAAAAAAAAATAAATTTAATTAGTTACTAATATTGTTATTTAATTATCAGTAAACTCACTTTAGAACTTTGATGCAAAAATTTTTCTCCTGTGTTTTTAAATTGGATATATAATTGTAAAATGTTAGTCCAATACTTGTGTGCAGAATCTAATCTTTGATCAGACACGTCAACGTGATCTCCAATAACTGAGTCTAAGTTTGAAAATTCGATATTCAAATGTTCACACGATGTGTAAAATTTGACATACAACTCGGACAATTGTATCCGCCAGTCCAATATTCTATCCAAATATGTCCAATGATCTTTTAACACGACCGATTTACTTTCTAGATCCACTCTTGTTTCGGCATCGATATACGTTAACGGTGGCAAACTTGTCGAGTTTACCAATGCATTAATGTCGATTCCTCGAGTCTGAAAAAATTCATTAAACATAGCATAAAAACTAGTTTACAGAATAGCGATCAACTTTTGAAATATTATAAACAAATTAATATGAACAGAAGATTGATGATACTAATTAAAGTACAATGACACTAATAAAACAACTTAATATCTTATTTTGTGTTACCTACCGTTATTTTTTATATAAATAAGCATTTTATTCGTATACATAATACTTTCAAGAGCTAAATAATGCTTTGTTATAGATATAATATACAAGTTAACTGATCTAATTATAATTTTATTTATTTTTTTATTTTTTTATTTTTTTTTTTTTTAACTAAACGATCAATATTATATTTATTATATAACTTACACGGTAAATTCTAGATTAACAATAATATAATTAAAATCAATTCTTTAATTAATTATATAGCTTAATTACATACCCTAAGGTCTTTTTGTAGAGTTTTATGGGATATTAAAAATTCTCGTGCTTCCGTGAGATTTGTACCCATAGAATTATGTTCGTGTAAAAATGATTCAGCTAAACTTACAAGCCATGAAAATATCTAAAAAAGAAAAAAATACATAAAGTATACACACTAACTAAATGATTTTACTAAAAAGTAAAAAAAAAAATAAACTTATAATAAAGCAAACATATAAAATTAAATAAAATATTATTAATTTGATTAAATTAAAATAAATAATATACTTGTATTTTTATAGTTATTTTTAAACTTTTACAAAATGTTAAACAAATTAAGCCTTATTTTATAATTATATTGAATACACTAATAAAAAAAAAAAAACAGATAGCAGCTATCTTATTAAAAATTTAAAAATTTTTAATTAAATAATAATTTAACTTCTTTTAAAAAATAAATAATATTCACATATTGACATATTATACTAATTTAATCAAATAATAAGAATACCTTCAATTATCATTATTTTATACGTATCACAAATATTGAAATTATTGTTATTTTTTTGTAGCGATAAGTCTATGTATTTTTATTAAATATTATTAATATTATATTTAGTTACTTTATTATAATTCTCTGAAAAAGTGTTAACTGCTTCTGAAGATTCCATATATTTTTCATGGTCTTTCGTGACAATTGATAGTATTAGCTGTTTTTTCCTTTCCAACTCGTCTACAACCCGTTTAACGCCCTAAAAATAAAAGTTATGATACCGTTTGGCATTGTTCAAAAGTTGTGAATAAATTAAATACTTCTGCTTCTGGTAAATCTTTCAATATTAAATTTCCTTCTTGAATTACTGAAGCGCCGGTTCGCTTTACCGTCTCTGTAACGTACGTGTTCTTTGATGCCAATTGCTCATCGGATGAATGCTGAAGTATGGTTTCCCATGCTCGGAGGACCTAACATGGTGAAAAGTAAATAATTATTAATGAAATATATTTTATAAAATAATATTTCATTACTTTTTCAGCGGTTTCGAAGAATTTTATAGCGACATCTAAAAGATTTTCTCTCCTATTTAGTTCTTCTAAGTATTCAGTCGCTAATTCTAATAGGTTATACGCTTTGAATTTATAATCTTCTTCCATGTAACCTTTAGTTAACACTAGTTGCTCAGTAGCTTTTGCTACTCTCAGTGCTTGGTCTCTTATATCTTTTGCTTCGGTTATCAAGTTTGAGTTGACTTCCGTAAATTTAGAGCATTCGTACTGGGAATCACCGAGACAGTTTTTAACTTTATCAAGAGCATTTTTTCTCTCAGATAGTATGTTTTCAAGTAAATTTAAATCAGTGACTAGTAAAGATATTGTCAGACGTTTTTCCAACATTGCCTTACGTTCATGGCAGTCGATGTCTAACGAATGACGCTTATCGTGAAGTTTTTCCAACCAATGTTCTACTTGAGATACAGCTAAAAAAACATAATAATATGAATTTTATTGATAAAACTAACTTGAATAAAAAAAAATAAATTTATTTCATACTTATTATACAATTAAAACATGTGGAAATGAATTCAATAAATTGTTACTAAATACTCAATAAAAATATTAAAAAGTTAATAACATATTATTATAATTTATAAGTTTATCAATATTTATCTATTAAATAATAATGAATCAAATTTACTAAAATATATATTTACATTTTTAATGATTTTTAGTCAATTCTAATCTTTTTACCGTTAGTACCTCAACTAAGTTTTATTTTTTAAATGTTGTGGGTGTTTTATAAATGTAAAATAATTTAACTATATTTTGTACTAATTATTATGCCTACATTACGTTTATGAAAATTTTTACATTCAAGTTGGAAGAATTTTACTATGGGTAATGTTTTTTTGTATTTTAATGTATGATTTATTACAATTTATCAGTAGGTATACAATAATGAAAACTTTGTAGTTTATATGTATTATATAAGTAGGTATATATGTTTCAATTTTTTATTCATGGTATAATTAACTTCATGTTTCTATATTTTAATTTTCAGATTTTATTTTTTTAGTACATTTTTAACTATTAATTACGTATATAATAAATTATTTTAGTTAAAATCATACTAAAAAATTAGTTGCATTTGCATATTTTTTTTGTTTTTTATTGGCTATTTAGACTTATTGTTTAATTACTAATGTAAAAATGAGTTAATTGTTAAACCAATAATTAAAATATCTATATAGTATTTTTTTTATTTATTTTTTTATGCAATTAAATGCATTTTTCGTGTATTACAGTCATAGATTTAACATAAAGCACATAATATTAAACGCTATATACCTAGTGAAATAGAATGATAGTTATATCCCGGCCTTGAATCCAAAGTTCCTTTGGCTTGCATTTCTTTTAAAACATCCAGTAGTTGAGTACCATTTGCTAAAGCGACCATAAGCGCTTCTAATATGGACTTACGAACTTCTTGGATATGCTCTAGATGGTTTTTGATCGATTCGACGTCGGTTGGCAGGTAACTATGGCAGAGCATTTCTAACGTTCTGATTCGTTCCATACATACTTCGGCTTGTCTGAAATACGTGGCGTAATAACTTTTATCGTAACACAACAAAAGTTTAAAATATCTATCGGTGGCTATTATTAAGAACAATATTGATACACGTAAGAAAAAAGACTAATACTATACATTTTAGGAGTAGATAAAGCAACATAGTTACATAATCGATGTCCTATATTATATTATACTGTTAATGTATGGCGTATCGGTTAATGTGGTTCCATACCGATGATATTCAACGTTCAGGTGTAACAAGTAACTCCTTTTTTGAAGTATATCGTTTACGTCTTTCCAGGCTAATCCCAGTGAATCGGCCATAGCGGCATACACTTCGGGCTGTGTGTTCTGTGTGGCTATTAAATGATCGGCCTTTTTTAATAACTCGTTGACGGGACTCTGCTTTTCCTGTAATAGAGGCACAATATCACATTTTAGTAATAATAATAGTTTATACTTTATAATAAACCTATATTGAAAATACGTTTATTTTTAACGTTTCGTAGGTACCTACATAATATTATCATCGTTCACAGAATGTACACAAATGTGTAATATATGCAATATGCAAACATAATAAAAAAATACGCATACACAGGCATACACATAAAGTTTATGTGTATTGTATATTATATTTTATATTATTATATATAGGTACTCACGTTACCAAGTCAAGGCTGATGCCATTGCTGGTTACCGCCATAAATGGTATGTATACACATTATAAATTATATATTATTTATATTATTTTAATGAAGTATGGCGATATTAATTATTCAATATTCCTGTGCTGGTTGCGATGTAACAATATTATAATATATACGAATAATTAGGTTATGCGAATCGAGGCATTTAAATTGTAATTTTAGCAGCGACTAATTTGGGTACGTTTAGTTCTAACATACAGACGTATTGTATTGAAATTTAATTATTTAAATAAACTGATAATCATTTACTTAAAGAACATTTTAGAGCGTTTTAAAAGTATTCACACGATAAATTATGACCCAGTTGTTGGTCGAAGTATCTAAACAAAATCGTTTATTGAACATGGTGAATTATTTGTATAGAAGTAAAATGGATGGAGAGTCCTTGGATTTCAATTGATGGTTATAAAAATTTAATGTGAAGTATTCAAAAAAAAAAAATAATTACTGCGACGATCTAGTAATGAGATGTAGGTATTAAAGTTGTGGGTTATTGAAGTTTTTACAAAAGTACTTAATAATAATCGTTCGTTTCGTCATGAAACAAAAGTCGTCAATAGCCGTCATGCTGCCTACGCTAACCAAATATAAGAGGGAAATATGTAACGTAATATTATAATAAATAATAGACTGCAGTATATTTTAGAAACCGTAATCTTTGGTTAATTGAAAAGACCGTCTTCGGGACAATCTCATTAATGAACGTGTAAATCACATTACATTCAATAGTGTTGGAACTATGAAGTGTTTATTGGCAACAAAGTGAACGAAAAATAAAGGCACTCGTACGGGTAATAGCATAATAATATTCATTATATTATATGTGTGTATATAATACATTTATAAATAATGTACGCAAACGAACAGATATAATAGTTAAAGGAGAGGTCTGGTTTCGAAACGAAATTGGCGTCGTTCGCCGTAATATATTATTATACAATGCATAACAAATAGCAATACACACGCAAGGCGTTCGATGCATTTATCGTTCTAAAATTAAACGCGTTACATCTAAGTCTCTGTTGAAGTGTAAACAATCGATTCGGAATGATTCGAACCTGTATTTTTTCCAATACTCTTTCGTGTTCGGCCTGTAATCTTGAAGCCTCTTCCAACGTCTCCCCGAGCAACGTAAGTTCCGGGCATAGTTCGAGAACTTTTAATTCCAGCACATCACGACACTGAAACAATAATAAAAAGAAAATACTTTTACATCGATAATTTAACATTTACCATTTAAACCTATTCATAAGTTCATAATAACTTGAAACGGATATATGTCGATATTTATATATGTATAATGTATATAAAACAACTAACAAGTATCAATGTGAAAATATGAAATACCATATTATAAATGAGTATAAGTATATGATATTAGAAAGAGAACTAAAAATCTGATTGATTGATAATCTGAAAAGGTTTGTATATTATACTATTTTGTTTTACTTATGTATTAAATTTAAATTTCATTCAATAGAGGTGCTATTGTACTCAGAAGTTAATGGTGCGCAATTACTTCATATATTAACAATTTATATGAATATAATTATAATAATAAATAAGTATTGAGCATAACAATTAATGCGCTATCATAAATTTTGGTTAAAAATTATAATTTTGTAAAACAATGTTCTTCTATAACATACCTTGTAATTATTATAAACTATTATAATAAGTATAATATATTTTAACAACCTAATATATTATATTATATAATTGTAATCAATTAATTAATTAACGCATTAATATTATGGTTACTTTACACGCCTCATGTTTATTTTTGTCATTAATCTAAATAATTGATCACTTGATACGTTAGAATTAATCATATAATTCAGTATAAAATATTATTGTTTCCTTACGGCTTAAACGTATGCGTTTGAATTATCAATATTGTTTTTAACAGTTTGATAAAACGTAATAGTTTTAAACGGATTAAATTTAATAAATAGACAATAAAATTGCCTACTTCAACAGATTATTATGCAGTTTATAAAACGCATATTATAATAAGCCATGCGTACATATTTTGTGAAAATTTAAATAAATTATATAATAGCTTTGATATGAATATCAGATATTTCAATAAATACACGACTTTTTTAATATACAATACTCTATAAATTATTATAATGTTTGTAGGTATTTTATTTAAAATATTTATACATTCCTTGGGTCTTGGAAATTTGATGTTTTTATAACTATTCATAAATTCAAAATCGTATATTACAGTTTTGAACATTTCGATAAACGTTTGAAACTTATGAACTATAAAAGTGAAATATTGATCCTCCAATCGAATTCACAAACCGTTTCTTTTACGTATCTTTTATTCGCATTCATATTCGCATTAAAAATATAAATCAGCAAATAAGATACAATTTAAGCGTAATGACCCCCGCTGAGGACCAGGTGCAAAATTTATTGAGAACATACATATATTTTTGATTTGCAGAAATTCAAAAAGTTCTTTACAGAAATAGTCACGTATCCGTGAAAAGAAACAAACGACATTTTGAACCCAGAAATGTATCGTATCAAATAATTTTACAATATGTGTTATAATGGTATTTTTTTTGGGGGGGGAGGTACAAAGGTAACAGACAAGGTCCAAAACATAAATAAGGGCGATGGTCCGAGATTTATAATACTGTATTGTTATCTTGATTGGTCAGGACAGCCCTAGGATGTGGAATTAAAATTATGTTAAAAGATTCGTGTCGCAGATATTGATTTACAAAGAGTAATTTTGAAGTGAAAAATAGGTAATGCAACTAAAACAATTATCGTAAAATCACTCCATATACAACAATACAACATGCAATAAACTTGTGAACCTTCAAATGTTGGTAATAATAATATTATGTTACATACGTAAAACATTTATAATAAAATCTATAACACGCATATAAATTACACTGAAACGAATGCATACAATCGTACCTAAGCATAACAATAATAGCATACAAATTTCAATTATTTTTAAGAACATTTCTTTTAAACAAATTAATATATATATGGATACACGGCGCGTACATACAATTTATTTCGCGTTCTGTTAATCGTTCGATCTTGTCGAAAGAACTTGTTGCGCACGATTCGTGCCGTACAAATAATATATAGTAAATACTAATATAAGTAACCCATACGACGTATTTATATATATATATATATGGTATTTTGTTGTACGCGTTTAAAAACACGTTTTTGACTTAATAATTTTAGTTTACGTACGGAAACGACATAAAAACACGCGTACTTTTACGAGTGTATGATTTTATGTTATTATTGTGCATCATAAAACAAGTACCTACAAACCCAGTCGTAGGTATATAAATGTATATTATATCCGATGGGTAAATGAGCGAAATGTACGCAATGCCTATATTAATTGGGCTTCCGGCGAATAGGCTGTGGTAATAAATTATACGATTACATATTATTATTATTATAGTAATCTGCGCGCGCGTTCCTATACCATTATTATAATAGGTGTGCGTTTAAGGAAATTTTATCATGTTCTACAGCCCAACGGTGACCGATTCGAAATTATTTTGCAACAGATTTTTTTTTACACTGCTGCTGTAGCATACGTCCTCAGATTGTTGCCTGTCCGTCCTTATTATATTATATGTATTATACACGTATGCAACGGGTGTTCGGATAGATCAAACGATTTGCGCTGCAAACAATTGGCCGGCGTTATTATTGTTATTATTATTATTATTATTATTATTATTATTATTATTGCAATATAGTGATGATACAGTGTATGTGTGTGAGTGTGTTCGTGATGAATCGTCCTAAGGCACGTACATTCATCAAATAGAAGGATGAGTGACTGGAATTTTTTTAACTATAGCAATACGAATACACTGTGTACACAATACATTATATCGTGTAAAAAACAAGTGTATAAGTCATGAATACACTCAATTAAGCAGTTATTATGGTAATATAGTATAGTATATAAAACCTGAAATATCGCGATTTAGGTTTGATCGAAATCTAGAAAATAAGTATAGCTTTCCATGTTGTTTAAAAACGAACTTGAGTAAGAAGCTAAAAAAATATCGGCAATCTCATAAATTACGTTTTCTGCTGAGGAATCTATGTACACGAAAATGATGGCTCTCAGCCACGTGTTCCGTGTACAAATGACCGAGAAACGCGCCACATATTGGCACGCCGGCATGCAAGTAAACAAAATGTACACATAATATACATACGCATTTGTGTAAAGGTAATGTTTCCATACGCATACACACTCAGTACAGGTCAGCGCACCGGTAACGATGGGTAGGTGTTTATGTTATTTGCGTTGTTATGCCGGCCCAGCGAAACTTAACGATAATTCGCAATCCCCGAAAACCCGTAAAAAATCAACCTAATATTGTGGACAAAAAATAAAATAAAAATAAAAATAATATTCCATTAGAACATAATTTTTCATTATTACATTTTTAAGTGTAGCCTTAGACTTATGTTACTTTATATATATATAATTACAGGGTTATATATGGCTATTCGTATACCGTTTTCAGATTGTCAATACTATATCGCTCTATGACTACTGGTACATAATATATTTGTGTGTCCTTTTTTAACGGCTAAGTGGACAACTCACAGAAGTTTTTTAAGGCCTCATAGAAAAAAATAAATTACGTTATTTTGCAAATATGTTTATAATTAAAATCATTAGTAGCAATTGTTGAGAATATAAAAAATAAATTATATGAAAAATTTATCAATTTTCTGGACAGTCATTTTTTTTTTTAAATTTTTTTGTCACTTATTGGAAAAAAATTATGAAATACTTTATATGCAGACGTAATATTACTACAGTTAGTTATTAGTTATTTATATTCAGACGTAAGTAAATAGTAGCGGGCGCGCGTGACAAAATTCGAAAATGTTTCTATTTGTTTTTATTGTCGATAGTCGACACCGTCAAAATATGTTCTAAGGTAGTGAGATATCGATGTTTTTTATCATTCCGTTCTTTATCATAGACACTATTGTATATAGACATATAGTATGCCAATAGGTTAATCGATAAATCTCAACTTATATACAATATTCGTTATTACACGCAACGGTAACAATTATAATAATATAGCGCCACAAAGTATTATATTATAATATTATCATTATAATATACACTACACTATGTAAACACACGCGTACATTATTACTAGCTATGCGTACAAAACAATTTATAATAACGTAAAATATTATCAGTTGATAGATAATTAATCGACACATATTTTACTATTCCGCCAGTAATTATATCACAATTCATAATAATATAATAATAACAATGTAGATGATGACAATGTAATATGTATTATGTGTACATAGTATACACTACACTAGTTGTGGTTATGTTATTATAAGCATAATAATATTATGATGTACCTAATAAGTAATAACATTATGTATATTTATGATTAAAAAAAAAATCTGCCATGTCGAACACACACGACGATGTAATAATATTATTATATTATTTTTAAAACGATGATTATAATGTATTATTATTATGTTCAATCGATTACATGCGCTATATTGTAATAGGTATGAATATATATATTCATATATGATGATGTACAATATTCGCACATGCAATCGTTTCTGACACTCCGGGAGCCATCGGTCGGTCGGTGGTCCGGCGGAGTACCGTTAAATTAAAAAACTCGGCCGTCGGAGCTGTCGTGCAGCGATGACTGGTGGCGGCGTGGCGGAGAGTCTTGCCCAAACACGGACGACGCGCGTAAACTCGCGCAGACAGCTGCGGTCGTCGTAAACAGCATCGTTAATTTGTTCTACTTACAGGCTTAGACGTTTTTGTTTATTCGTTTTTTTACCCCTTGTCGCACTAATCCACGGATCGTACGAGTTTCCGACCGGCAGGATGACCACTACTGCGGTAAGCACATACCGCGACGAAAGGTGCGTATAATGTGTTCATATTCACATATCATAGGTATACAGTGGTATAGCGGGTTTCTGCGAAGGTGTACAATACTCTCATTGCCTGTGTTCAATATTCAACAGTAGGTACCGCGCGACTATAAAAATAAAATATATATATATAGGTATATATTATACTGACGTGTCTCCTTCGGCGTTTTTCGTGTCTATCCGCACCACAGCCGACACGAATTATTCTATCACGCTCGACGTCTCTGGTTTAAAATATCCATGTAGCCGTAATCACGCGAACATTGTTCGAACGAGTTTCGTGCGATGACGACACAGTATTTTTGTTGTTTATTTTTTTTTTTTACATAAATTCGTTATCAGCGCACGTCGTATAATATCCCCCGAAGGGATTTTAACGCCCGACGTTTACGAGTTGACTGTAAAGCTGTTCGGACGCTTGAAATTCGCTTTATATGCAGGCGTGTGCCTGTTTCTTCACAAACACTTAAATAACATAATACTATAATAGATTATTAAACGTTATTGTAAGTCAGTAAAAATATTTTAAAACCAAAATTTCAATTTTATTTTAATAATAGTAAAAAAAAAAACAAAAAAAAAAAACGTGTAGACGACGAAAAGAAAGCGAGAGATGCTTTGTAGAAATAATATGAATGGTGTCGCATTAGATATGCTCGAATGTTATTATCCAACGCGTATTATTATACATATTATAGGTACACGCGTGCTTTAAATTATAATATAGGTACAAATTAATTAAATATGAAACCGTATCCGATTACTTTTGAATGGCTCATGACTTATTAGTATATTTATTTGTTGTTTTACTTTGAATTTATTGGGAACATTTTTATGTAATACAATATGATAATATAATTAAACAGAGTATTTCATTTTGAAAACAATGTAGTGCATATAAATACGAACTATGTACTGAATAAACACATTTTGTGTACTTCGGTAAATTCCGTTCTCTCCAGTGTTAACAAATAATTTATCACTCCACTCAAAATCTAAAATTGTCACCTATACTGCATATTACATGAATTATACGTTTATGATTAATCAACGTTAATAATAATTATAATATTATGTTTTAGTATCTAATAATTAATAATATGTTCAAATAAAAAAAATGTTATTTATCGTTGTAGAACTATTATTAATATATTATAATATGTATTAAATACTTGAAACGCACTTTGACTACAGTAGAACGTCGTACTTAAGTGCATTATCAATAAAATATTCTGAATGGTAACTTCAATTGCATACTTATAATATATTATGAATAGTTCAGTACAAATATTACTTAATTATAATATTATGTATGTGCTTTTTTTAATTTATGGGTGCATAAATATGCCATTATCTAGGAGCACATGATCTCAATTACACCAACATCGTGCGATCATTATTATTGTTATTAGTTATTTTTATTATGAAATTTAGACGACAATGACTTGAAACTTGGACCTAAATAGTATTGCAGTTAACAATAAATAAGCAGTATATATTTTTAATTTCCATTTAAGGATATAATATCGGAAGCCTGCAATATCACATCACGCTGGTCGAATAAAACGCGAATTTTTCAGGAAATATGTATATAATATACGAACTCTCGAAGAATTATTAAAAACTAAAACAATTGATACGTCATAATGACGTTTACTTGTGCGCTTTATTCTTATAATATGTGTAATATATTATTTTATAGCTTATACACCTACGCGTTTCGCATAAATATATAATTTTTGTCACCCAGTTTACACTTTCTAAAATTACCTTATTATACCATACTATTACTACTACACTATTTTATAAAGATAAAAACTAAGAAGTCACAAAATCAACTGTTAATATTTAAACTCTTATTTAAAAAATATGCTATGTTTTTTCTTTATAATGCATAGTTATGTAAAAAAAAGTAACTTATTTTAAATGTTAAAATAAAAAAAAAATATATGTTAAATGAATTATATTTTTTAAGATTTTATATAACATTTTAAATTTAAAGTATATAATAAACATATTTTAATAAATAGAACATTACATTGACTTTACCATATGAGTACCTGTCAGGCGTCAGCAGTCACCTGCACATAATGTATTTCTAACTTATTTTATATTTCACTTTGAATATTAGATGTTCCTACTTAATTGAAATATGATTTGTGATTATTTTGTGTATCAAAATGTAACAGATTCATTAATCGAGTTTGCATACACATGTATATAGGTTATGGCAGCCAGTGGTCTATTTTGGCATCCTACGACAATTGGTACTCCTACATTTTTTTTATATTTTATATATCCTGTTTCAAATGAAAGAATAATTATTAGTTTTTATTCACTTGTTTATAATAGAATTAATGATTAATTATTTTATAATAATTTAATAAGCTCGTTAAAACTATATAATTTATTAATAAATATTTATGAAATCTGTATCGTAATATAATTTATTATTAATTTGTAAATAAATTATTATTATAGTAGAATTTAAAGTTATAAAAAAATATTGTTTATTAATCTTAATTTGAAGTATAAAATATATTTGTACAAAAAATATTTGAATTTAAAGTAGTTAGTAAAAAAAATTAAGTGCAATACTAAAAATTGTTACAGTAAGTTAACTAAATGAATAATTTAAATAGTATATCTATATAATATATTAATAAGTTATTTTTAATCACTTAGAGGCATAATTATTTGTATTTGATTCTTGTTTATTAGTTATTTATATTTTATTTTTCAATGACAAAAATATATAACACTACCTATAGGTATAAAATGGATCTGAAACTTAATGCTGCTGTTGTATGTAAATTAATGATATGACTGATACCTATTCTTTATTGACATATAAAAATGTTTCAAATAATATTTTTTTAATATATTTTTAAATAAGCGTCATAAAGCCAAACGCATAATATAATTTAAAATTGAATGGTTTTGTGAAAAAATCTTAATAAATATAAGTGGTTTATTATAATGGTGCATTGGTGCGATTTATTAAAACATTTTATATAAACAATAAATACTTTTTTAATAATTTCAAAGTAAAAACAATTTTTGAAAAGTAGGTATATTTTTTTACAGTAAATATAAAACCTCTAAGTTCCCACAATAAATTCATATATACATAAACCTAACCTATACCTGTTATATCTAACGTCAATATTCGCACGTATATTTATACAATAACAACGAAAAGAAGTCGTACGTTATGGAAGTTTCGAGTCTTACCATATATCTCTATTCCCCATGTTCATCACGCGAAGAGCTCATAGTAGCTCTATATGTATAGTACCCATATTAAATCGTTGGTAATGTAACGAAGCATCCGGTGTCGATGTTTGGTGAGTTAATAATTATTATTACTATTCGTCCGATGAAAATGGTGTATATATATCGACCATAACAGATAATATTACGTGACTCCAGGTTACAGTTCTCGATTTGGTCATCCTGCGAGTAAGTTGTACATGCAGTTATGCACGCTTTTCTTCTCGACCTTCGTAAATAATAACTCATCGAAATACAATTATTGTTAGCTATCACTTTAATTTTAAGTAAATTAGACAAATATTGTCGTATACATTTCTGGAAATGATCAGCAGACTTACAGTTTCAACATCTAATTACAAGAGATTGCAATGACAAAATCAGCGCTGTTTCATTATATTTAAATTTTAAAAATTAAAATCCATTAGGTTTAAGTTTTAACTAAGTATATTATAGTATTTACATATTATATTTTAAATCTATATGATGTACAATAAACATACACAGTTTGCAAAGATAATCTCATACACATTTTATACCAAGTAAATATATATATATATATATTATAATATGATATAAAGGTTACATTTTAATAATTATAATACAATACTGTTTACTAGTATACATTAGGGGTGACCAATATGAATATTATGTTCACGAGCCACATAAATAAATATATGTACCTATACCAAGAACGGCAAAAGCTAAAATGATAATAAATACAATATGTAATTTCATAAATGTTTATGGATGTATACCAAACAAATTAAAATTTATAGTAGTAATAAATACATTTTGATTTTATAAACAAGACACGAGCCATAAGTTGACTAACCATGTACCCTATAGTTTATAATATTACAACAAAAATTTACTATTTAGAAGACATTATTTTTCCAGAAATCTTTCTCTTGACTGATCAATATTTTTTATCCGTGCTAATAAGATATTTTGATAAATTATACGTAGTTCGCAAACATTTTTTTTTTTTGGTTTCTGTGAATCTGAAAAGAACTGTCTAGTTCTGTCTACTTAAGTGCACGTTATTTTAATAGCTTTGTATGCGTGTATAACAAACAATTTATTTAATTAAATTGTTATTATACACCTATTTTTATTGTATTATAAATGGTACAAAATTATAAAATTGAAATGTAAAAATCTAATTTGTTATACCTAATAATATTTTGTATACTTTGAGTAGTAACAACATGCGTTTTATTAGTAACGATCACACTACGAATGTATATTTAGTACTTACATATAATTTAAAAACATTACAAAATTAAAACACGTGACAACCGAACGATAATATTATGCTGAGCCTGGATATAATATATGGTGTGTCCCATATACTCATATGTAACAACATACGATACGTACAATTCTTTTCGATTGCGATAAGATATCGCATTTCGATTTTTACTACTATAAAAATCTAAGCGGATAGTCAGTAGACAGCAAATTGTAATCATTGGCCCACGTGATTTTAGATTTTATTTTTTATTTCTTTAAATATATTGACATTTTACGTAGGTTAATATAATATCATATACCTAAACGAACACATGCTGTTCACTTTTCAAATATTTAGGCGGCTAAATCCATTGGTGCGGATTAATATTTAGAATGTGGTATACAGTGTGTAAAAATGAACTTAAAAATAACATTAACTTTAATAGTAACCATAACTCTCATAGTTACTAAATAGAAAACAATAAATTTTCACAATACATTGTTGTTATAAAATAGTATTTCAAAGATCGAAGTACCTATATTACAAATCATATGATATTTTACAGATAACAGATAAAAATCTTTTAGGTATACAATATACTTAAATTATACCTATATTATGCGTTTATATAAGTATTGAAATTTTAGAAATGTTTCTCTATTTTTTTAAGATTCAGAATTATTTTATACCAATTAATATTGAATATTATGATCCTGTGCCAAAATAAAATAATTTCTGCACATATTATACTATCAATAATACAACACATATTATCATACTATTCATGATAGATATCAATATTTCTTTAGTCATTGACTTGGAACATATTGCACTTTTTTGTTGCGTTTTACAAGGCTTTCTTCTTAATGATCACATTTGAACCATACCGTAATAAACATATTTGATTACATTACTATTAATATATATATATATATATATATATATATATATATATAAATGTTTAAATGTGGTATAAGTTACGAGTATGATCATCATTTTAAATTAGGTACATTAATATTACTCGTGTATGTTTCTAAATAGATATGTTTCATTACACTTTGACAGTGATGAATACAATACCAATATTTCCAACAAATTGATACTTGAAATTTAATATACTATCTCGACATACAATATAAATTAAAATAATATAATATATAAATGAGATGTTATAAGTATCTGGTATACCCTTTGAATTTTGATACACTTGAACGATTGGCCAATTTTCTCGCCGAGATGTTGCACGCAGACGATTGTTATGTACAGATACCGTTTCAACCGGTTTTTAAGCACTCAACGTACACATTAGAGACATCCAGTTAAAATATCTTTTCATCGATTTCCATACTGACTATTTTTTTTTATCCAATACAGCCAATATCAGTGTACCAATACTAAAGTATTACCATCTTGTTACATTTTGTATACTTATTTAAAACCTTAAGTGTCATTTTGATCGTGACAATAACCTGCCAGTAGTATAATTATAGCTATAATTTTCCTAATACAACTAAGACAAAACTTTGTGTTCTATACTACATTGGTAAAGCATGTTGTCATAATAACTAATTAATCGTATAAATAAATACAAGCTTAAAATAAGTCAAATGTAATCCCTTTATGGATGTTGTACCTAAATTTGTATGCATTTATATTATATAGTGTGGAACATAATATGTGTTATAAACATCCAAAGTTTCATTTAAAGACTACACAAATAAAGCCGACAGTACAGTACAAAATAGAACACGAATATTATTATACGAAAAATGTATAAGATAATTAAATTAAACATTATATATGTATATAAAATAAGTAAGAATATGTTTATCAACATATTTACGATAATACGTACATAATAGTATTTATATTTTATTAATATAGATAAATATATTTGCATATTAATTCAATCTCATAAATTAAAAATTTACATCAGTAAATTCAAACAAAAATGTCTTGAGATTAAATTAAGATATTAACAATAATTATGAGAATAGTTTTGTAGAAAAATATGATATATATTTTTTAAAAAATTATCGTAATCACTAGATGGTTTCTAATGACAGTCATCTATAATATTATTAAAAAATTTAAAATAGTATTCTCAATAATTGGCTTATACATAAGTATAATTATACGTAATATAAGCATAATTGAATTTCTTATCATAAATTTATACTTATATTATTATGTATATGATAATTTAAATGCCATTTTATCCGTAAATCAAAACAGTATTAGAATGATAATGAAGTAATAACAATGAGAAAAATATTGTATATAAGAAATATGTAGGTATTGCCTCTCGATGGCAATATAACAGTGACTTATTCCATATATGTTAAACACCTACTTGCGGTCACATACTATAATTTAAAGAAGAATATATATTATAGTTTACACTCTTAAATGACACATTATATAGTCAGATGTTTCAAAATACAATCAAAACTACATCTCGCATACTAAATTTATATTAAACGGAAGTGGTTAAGATAAACAAACTATTTCTTTTTACTATAGAGGCAAACTCTTTGTTGATATTGTATGATTTGAATAATCTAATTCACGAAATGGAGTACTTCGTTTAAATCATATTTCGGATCATTATTTTTATACAACTTAACTAATTATATTATTACATTTCAAATACAAAAATATTTAAATTACATTCAAAAATTAAATATTATCAATGATATCAAAATATACTAATAGGTACCTAAGTGTAACATTTATTAACAAATTATAAAGTGAAATTAAATAATATGTCATGGAACAACAGGTATAAATATTTTCCAACCTATTAAATATCAATAAAATAAAAAAATTGTAGGTACTTGTAAATATTTTTTAACAGTGAGACCTAAAAAGCCGAGACATTTTTTCCGCGTGCTGCATTTGCAGCTGTTGCTATTGATTTTGAGTCAAACCTATCTATATACGTTATTTTCTATTTAAAAACGACCATTAAATTGCCATATGAATTTCCATAATATGTACTATAATATATTTATGTGCAGTACTAATGATAATGACAATTTAAAATACACACTATAACACATGTAGAAAAATTGTCGAGTAATGTATGTATATAATAATATGACCTCGACAAATTATATGATCAAAAATCGCACATACGGCACACGTCATTTGTTAGTAACGCACAATCGGAGAATTCATATTATCCGTAATAGTCTATTGTTTTTTGTTACAAGTATGTAGGCTTAATGGGGTCTATGACATTTAATGTTTAGAAAATTCGAAATATGACCTTATTTAAAATAAATAGAAATATCAATAATATCTTTATTGGAAAATATAGGTATAACATTAATACTTATTGAATACTATTATCTGTAAATTATTATTATTATAAAATAAAGTTGCATTACTTTTTTACTTTTTCAATGATATATTATTTACTTCAATTGAATTTTTTTTCTAAACGTTAAAAAATTTAAATAATATTAAATATATACGAAAAATATAATATAATTTAATAAAACTATTAAATATGATAATTGTTTTAGAAAAAATATTTTCAATAATAATATCATTTATAACGATTTAAACTTAAGTAGTTATAAGTATTATAAAATTAAATTTAAATATTTTGATTGTATATAATTAATATTTATAGTTATTTACGAAACATTATGTCAAGTTCATATTAATTTCACACAACAGCATAGCGTATGGAAGAGGTAATTTTTTTTTCAATTTTCTGGGTCATTGATGATGATGTATATGTATTCCTGTCTGTCTTCCACGCTATATTTTATTACGTAGGTATGGCCATATGAAATATTTCATTAACTACATATACAGTACAAAATATTTTTTTTTTCATTACAATAATTTAGCATGATGAATACGCTATAGCATAATATGTTTATAAAATTGTTCATGTATCATTTTCTGATTATTAACTGCATATTTCTAAAAATTCTTCAATGTTATAAATGTATTTAATTAAAATTTCATAAAAAATGAAATTTATTATTATCATACATAATGTTATGTTGAGGTTTGTTTCATTAAATAATTTGATGAAACTCAACACTATTTATAAGCCAAAACATTAAGTACCTACACATTAAAATCGAATATCCAAGTTATATATTACCTACACCAAAATAATATAACATTATATTATATATTTATATACCTAGAAATACAATAATACAATATTATACACTTGATATATGAAAGCAATTAATAGGGCTATATCTTAAAGATGAAAACGACATGCTTCCACAGCAGAAAAAAACATTGTTTCGATGAGCGATCTGGTGTATGTTGGATTTTTTTCTATTTTTACATTTTTCTTTTTATTGCAGCGTTTATATTATTCGCGGTTGAAGACCGGCAGAAGGCGAACTCCTGCTGCTACTGCAAGCTGAGATATATTCTAAAAATACGGAACATCTCATGCCAACAAATTAGGTGATATGCAAAACGCTGCAAACTCGTACTATAGAATAATATGTCTCACTCTCGAGTTACATATCGTGATATATACGACAGTATAAATATTGTCGATCGTTAAGAATTAACAAAAAGAGACGGACGAAGATGAATCCTATCCGCCATGTATCCACGAATCCACGAGAAATCTATTTTTCGAGACTATAATATGATAGAAAAAAATTTTCGATCCAACTACGGCGACGTTTTTGTATGACCTGCAATACCTATATATATATATATAAGCAGAGACTACAGTAGACGACGGCGACTAATGATATTTCACTGACTTTCATTTCCGCCATGCCCAAAATAGGAGTCGCAGCGCCGGGACAACATTCTTATAAGAATTTGTCTAGTATACACGTGTTGAGCGGGAAGTCAATACGCGTAAGTTTTAACCCTTTGAATGTTAAAGAATATTATCGGGATCGGAAGAGCGTATGGCGTTCAAACCTAAAACTGTCGGCAGGGTACCTCATTCGGAAAGGTTTCAAATTGTTTAGTTGAAAATGATGACTCGTACAAACATAGAGTAAACAAAAATGCTACCTATTTCGTAGGTCATAATAAAACAATTTTATAATGATTTACCATAATATGTATCATATATTTTAGTGTGGTTGAAATTAATGGCGTGAACAAAGTAATATTTCACGCGAAGAAATCGTAAAATATGAAAAATGTACTAAAAATGGGTTATATACTCCCTTGGACATTATGTATATTATAATAGAACGATAAACGGGTGTACGTTACAGAACCCTAACGTACCCCCCTCTCTCGTGCCGAGAGAGGGATTTTTATTTAGCCGGGCTGGCGACGTCATAGTGCATTTATACTCTATTATGAGTTATGACCTATATACGTGAAACAGTTCCAGATGTCTTCCGCTGTTTAATTGTGCACTACGAGTAAACAACTCGTTAATATTATTTACGTACACATAAAATATATTAAAATTTAATCTTATCGGAAAACACAATTTTTTAGTATATCACTTTGAAACGGTCGGTTTTCAGTAAAACGTATTAATAAGTGGCGTAGGATAGAATTGTCGCAAAATTGAAAATACGTACATCCTTATTATTAGTTATTCTTAACGACCAAAATGATTGCTAAATGCCTGAGAATAATTTATTTTAGTGTTAAAAATAGAATTTCGTCGGAAAACATTATTTTCTCGTGTATAACATTGGAAAAAATCGTCCGAAATTTTAGTAGAACGTGTTTAAGTTGAGTATGATTGAAAAGTCGGAAAATACTATTGCTTATTAGTTATTCTTTAAAGCGAAAATGATTGACGACTTTTCAAGAATAATTATTTTAGTGTTCGTTTGATATTATTTTAATATCTCATGGTTTTCTTCTATCCACAAATTTCTTACATAAATATCACCATTATAATATAGGAACACAGCATACATATAATTATATAGTATAGGTTTATCTTACGATAGTGCTCGTTGATAGTATAAAACTACACACAAAACTTGACTGTATGATTAAAATTTTTTTTTACTGCACACGCAGACTGCAAAATTCGTTAACTGTCGTAATCAATTAATAGTTCCTATATCAGTATAAACAATTTGAAAGCTAATTTTTTGCTCGCATTAAAAAAAAAAAAAATTCTAAGAACAAACGTGATTAAAATTTAACGTTAACTGTACACGCGACACGCGTGCTATCGTTGCAATTATTCGCAAGTACTAAAATAAATTAATTATGTCACAAACATGTTGGTCGGCGCCTACAATCGTTTTTCCGATACGGCGTGACGACCAATCGCGTGTCGGTTCGAACTTTTATATAAGTATCACGTAAGCCCGGGTCACGGACTTCACTATAGGTCTTGTGTTTATTTTTTTCGTCGGGGGAGTGCTTGTCAAAAAAAAATGACAACGAGTTCCGCTCGGACTCCTCAAAAACGACAACAATAATATTGGGCATCATACAAATCGGGTACTCGATGGGCTCGCGTACGGGTAGAGACTCGACGGGGTGGGTCGTGGGCGGATGATCCCACCGCGGTGGAGATCGGTAAAAACGATTAAACACAATACGAGACGACGAGGGTGCTCGATCGAGGACGTCTTTATCGTGAACCATCGTAACGACGTGTGGCGTACCTGTAACAGGGCTATGACGATCCTGGTGGCGCCGCTCCGGACGGCTATTGTGCTGACGGTGGTGGCCGGCGGCCGGGTGTCGCGGTCCATCCCGGGGGCCGGCTGCGAGATATGTTTCACCCGCTCGCGGTTAACGGGCCCGGACAAGCTGACGGAACACACCACGTCCGTTAAACGCGCCGCACGCGGGTCCGGTAACGACGTCGTCGCGTTGCTCGGGGGGAAACGTTGTCGTGGCGGGCGGCACCTGACGGCAACCTAACGCGAACGGAGGGGGCACGCGCGCGACACAACCGATCGGTCCACCGGGTTCGGACTGACTGCACGCGCTCGAGATGACCACAGAGTCACGTCGCCGCACCCACCCGCCCGTCCACTTGCCGACGCACGACGCGACCACTTCGCCGCCGCCGCCGGTTGTTGTCGGTGTCTCGCTCTCTCGTCTCCAGACCGCGGTCTCGCGCAATTGTCGTAATAATATTATTGTTTCGTCGCTGCCGTGCGCTCATCCGCGTCCGACACTTTATAAAACCACATGGGAAGCGATTTTTCCCACCATTTAATTATTATGTAAAGATGATGAGAAATTTAATACAAGCTACATCCCGCCGATCAGGTCACCCGTTCGATATAATTATGGGATTGTACTCGCAGTGGCACCGAACTCTGTGTATGTTTAGGTCAAATCTGAAATTTTTTTTAAAAACGTGAACGACTATGACTTGCTTTTACGATACCGGAATATTCACGATACATCTCTAATACAAATAAGAAAAAAAATAATACTTATTTATATAATATAGGTAGTTTAGAGTTTAAACTTTTGATAGTATTTATATTGTACGATTACTAATATATACAAAGCCTCAAAACTCCATAAGTATTTCATACGTTACTAAAATTAAATTACGTGTAAAAGATATCAATGCATTAGATATCGTTTTCATTTCAACGCGTTATCAATACATCTCAATTGAAAGTTGAAAAAATTAAGCTTTCACAAATTGTTTTTTTATTCAAAATAAGTCAAAAAATAAATTTATGGCCGAATGAGAGACTTAGGGATAATAGGGCGTTATATTTTTATTTGGAATTGATTTTGAGAAGTTCGTACGTAAAATTATATGCATCAATCGCGAACGGTGTGAAGGAGGATCAGAATTTCTTTAAACCGAGAAAAAAATTAATTAGATTCAGTACACAATATTTGGATACATTTGAATGTTGAATGTATCATACATTTTGTAGGTCTCTATTTAGACTAATAAATATTACGTGAAACTTCCCTCATTGACGTCGATTTTTTAAATGGTGAAACAAAAAAAAACAATTTTTTGAGACATTAGCGAATTACTCATCTTTCGCATACTATACACTAGTTTTGGAAATGTTTAATAGAACGTTATGTGACGGACACATTAGCGTCTTGCACAATAATCATACCAAAATATCTTTTGATGTTCATTATAAAATACCGACAGTGTTTATTGAATTTACGCTACAAACTAAAAGATACATTATGTTACTAAAAATCAATTTAATCAAGTATATGAAAATAATTTTTATCTAGATGAAAAAAGATAATAATCAATTTTACAATTATATGATTTACCTAAACTTTTTTTTATAATTTTTATTTTCAAATACAAATAAATCATAATAATATAGGAAACTAACTTTATTTATATTTAATAATAATATAATTTTTAATTTTAATTAAATTAAGTCAAGGTGTATCGCTATAATAGGTAACTCCTTTCGTGTCTATACTTACTCTTAGTATACGCACGACTATACAAGTACCTCTAAGCTTATTAGAATTTTTTTTTTATAGATTTTTTTGTTTCAAATAAAAACAAATAAAAAATTAAACTTTAACTCTAGATTATTATTTAATATTTTAATAATAATTTGATATAATATCTTCTATAATTATTTATATTTTTTATTTACCATTAAATCAAATTTTAAAATACATTATTTTTACTCAATTTATTGAGTACCTATTAACATGAATATATTTATACATAATAAATGTTTCTCATTTTTGTGACTCATTAACTAATACTTGAAAAATTATATTATTGTTCGACATTTTTTTTTTCGTAAATCTTAATGAATACTATAAAATATAAAATAATATGCAATTTTATTATTTATTATTGTGATATATTTCATTTATTAAAATTCATATTAAAAAGTAGAATGTTTAAATTGACAGAACTGTCTTTATATACTTAATATTTTTTTTATTGCAAATAACGCTAATTTACTAACTTATCCAAAATAACCAACTTGCGAAGTATAATACTTATGGAACATAATCAAACAAAATAATAACAAAATGTAAAATATATTTATGACTGATAGAGTGATAAGTAATAATTATAACAATACTAATTTATCAATAAAAAAATAATATGATAAAAGTTATATTCACCGCAGCACCAAAACTGTACAAAACTAAAAGATAGCTAGAAATTTAGAAGAAATGGTGCTTGTTTTATATTTATATTATTATTTTTTACAAAACTTAAAAAATTCAAATATTTATATTACGATTAACTATTATAGCTAATAATATACTTTTTATATTTTTAAATACAAGACTTTATTGTAACTATATTATTAAATATAAAAACAGCAATGGTAATAAAATTTAAAAAAAATCAATACATTGAATAATCAACACCACCTTTAAGTTAAAGATATGTAGTCTATCAAATTTTAAAAAACCAAACCATATTTGATTCGACGATGGCTTTAAAGGATTAACAAAACCACAGCAGAACTATTGCATGAATAATGGATAAAGCGAGAGTGAAACTGACGCTCGTCGAGATAAACATATCAGATGTGATGATACCAATAACAGATTCCAGAAATTAACGAAACTTAAGGGAACTTACGAAACCACCACGACGCCTATACAATGGAACTATAGAACTTATGCGTAATCGATATATAAAGTAAGAGCATGTGTCTAGCAATTGAAATAATAATAAAATTGAAAATTCCTATCTCAACTCATACATAGCATTACTTGGGTTCAATTCGCGAGCTTGAAAGAACAAACAATAATACAATCAACCACATAATAAATTATTATTAATTTTTTCCATCTAAAGGCCAAAGGAATTAAATCTCAACTTTCACATTCCATTTTTTCTAAGAAAAAAAATATACATATTAAGATTTTTTTATTTGAATAGCATAAAATATTATTAAGTATCATAATAACATGTATACCTAGATAATTCGATTAAATACTTCATAGGAAACACTTTCGCCTTACAGTTATATTACACAAAACTCCGCATATTTTGTGCCACTAACTTACAAACAAACTGACGATAATAAATGATAATAATTTATGCTTAAATAATAAGCTTTATAGTTGTATTATAATAATTACCATACACCGTTTTACATAATGAAGGTTTTCCTTGAATTTTCCAAACTTGATTATAACACGATAATAATATGAACACATATTATGTTCTAATTTATACATAACGATCGTACGAAGGTATATAATATATATTATTAGATAGTTAAATTGTAGAAATATATAGCTATTTCTACAAGGAACCTGTGATAATATATGTGACATTGTTCATCCTAAACGTAATCCTCGAGAAACGGGCAGTATAGACGTATAGTGATACTATGCCGTCGTGCCGAAGGTGATAAGAGTTCTTACCAGATCTGCACAATAACAATAAAAAATATCATATTTTGTTACATAGTTTAATTTTCAATATATATTGTATCATTAGAAAATGACCTCTTTTCGTCCGTCCAACGAAAAATCAATGTTTTTTCCAAACGACAGACAATAAAATAAAAATCCCGGAATTCAATAGGTGGGAAGTGGAAATGCCCACTACACAATGGTCAGAAAGGTTATTGTCCAGATCAAATTATAAGTTTTAGCTAATATTGTGTTTAAATTAAAATAGTATTTGCTATTATTTATTTATTGTGATTATTTTTTAAAATTATTTATGAATTTGCTGAATTCTTATATCATTTGTAATAGAGTGAAGTCATATGTAGTTAGATGAGGAAATATCATAAGTATTTGGCACAATTTTCCTTTCATCGTGTATTATAGTAGTTAAAAATATATTTTTATATTTATTCATATTAGTTTTTTCAATAATTTATTGTTAAATTTAATTTTAACATAAATATTGATCACAATTACCATACAGCGTGACTATTTCAACACAAAACTGTAAACAACCACAATTAAAAGTTAAAATAATTCGATTTTTAAGAAAATGTATAAATATTATTACAATCATAGCTTGTTATATAATATATGAAATTAATTTGCGTAAATTGCTTATAAATCATTATTCATTATCTATATATTATCATTACATATAGATATTTACCTATGATTTTAGGTTTTTAAATTTAAATTTTTAATTTAAAAAGTACTTAAATTAACTTTTATATAGATATTTTTTTTAACAATTTATATTATTGATATTATGCTGTTGTTTGATTTACGATTAGATAAACTTAAATATAAAATATGTTTTTAACTGTAGTCTGTAATACATTTTACTTTTTTTTTTTTAAATGATTGCAGGTTTTATACAATCATATACCTTAAATATTTTGATCACATATAATAATTTTATTTGGCTCCAGTCTGTCTGTGGTCTATTGCAGTTTTTATGTAATGAACCTAACCAACACGAACACTTGTAAAGTCTCACCATTCAAGTCATAAATATTAACGATGTAATTAAAAAATAAAACAATAAAATAACTATTATAGCCCTAGCATAACTAATTCTTTGACCTCTTTTTAGATGCATCCATCACACAAATGTAATAAAATAACTTATAAATGTACGCTTTGAAATGTACTACAGAATGTTGGTTTAAAAATAAATTAGGTAGGTACTTACTTTAGGCTGTTTTTCAGTTCGCAATATTGGCGTATCTTTATAAATATATTCGCTGGTTTCCACACATCCTCGAACAGGCGAAAGCATTAACTTTCTAGTCTGCAACACTTCTCGGACGACAATATCCGTATCGTACTGAAAAATCATAACTCAAAAATTAAAATATTCAAAGGAACCTCGAATATTATATCGTTTACACATTTACTTTATATTATATTAATATACTATTAAGTATTAGTTAAAAATCATTAATAAAATAAAACCATTATAATTATATTAATATATACAGAGCCATCACCTTATGAATTTAGGGACCGGATTTATATGCAGATGCATAATATTATATAAATTCGAATAAGGTTTCTGAAATCTGATAAGAATTTTCCCCGATTAAGATCATTTTTATTAAAATAACACTAATTATATTTTGCATATTTTGCATATTTTAACAGTTTTACCTATTAAATGCGTTTAATGCATATTATTAGTTTTATAGTATATATTATTATTTAAAATACATATATTTGTTTTTCGTCGTATTTTCACATTCACAACCACATAATATCAATAAAACTACAACCCATCGTTATTGTCAAAGATAAGATCACATATTCATATTATGCAACATTTATATAATATATTAATATAGATCAATTTTTGTTTTAATTTTTTATTAATATGGGCTAATATTTTATAAATTGAAGATAAAAAATATTAAACGGCGAAGATGATGAAATACTTTTTTTTATATTTTTAAAACCTTTTTATACATTTTTAAGATTTGATTAATTAATATTTATTTTTACATAATTTTAAATTAATTATTTTCGATTCAATTTTTAGAGCATATTTAATAATATATACATATTTATAGAATATTACAGCATTTTTAGAAGCATATTCTGAGGATTTTTTTGTGCATATAAATCCGGTCTCTACTTGATTTGTACGTGCTTAGGATATTTGGTAAATTATTCTACACTAAAAATTATATTAATATGTAAATTTCGATGCAGTTTAATTCAAATTTAAATAATATGAGTATATAACAAAGAAGTTAAATAATTTTGACATTATTATATAACATGACAAAAGACATAATTTATTATTTGTTATTATTTATACGAGTATAACATATTTAATTACATAACATAAATAATAATTTTTGACGGTTTGGTGAATTTAATTTATGGATGGGTATTGTGTAAATAGCAAAATATAAATATTTACATTTTATTGGATATGTTAACATTTGGAAGTCAATTAAAATTATACATATATTATAATATAGACACATCAGTGTTTACATTTAAATATAAATCATATGCATTTACAAAAAATAATAAAATATTAAAACATATTTGTTTAAAAATATTCATGTAAAATAAAATAATAATAATAACTATTATAAAGTAAATACACGTTATTGTCATTGTATTTATAATAACTCTTGACAATATACTTGGTGCTCGAATTGGACATTTTATACAGACTAGTATACACATAATATTACGTGTTTTTTTAAATAATATGCAATAAAGAATTAGGAGTAAGGACGTACCATCAATTTATATTCCCAGTCCAATAAAAAATATTAATTATTAGTAGGGAACTCTAAAAAAAAAAAAAAAAATGAAAAATAATATGAGGTTTCTTGTGTCACTGCATTCCCTTGCAATCCACCCTCTTAAAAAACCAACAAACAAACAATTCGAACTCTGGCTATATCATTATATTATTAAATTATCAATAAAATATTTGTAAAACAATGGTTACTTCTTCATCTTTATCAGAAGCAGTAGGTGTACATGAGCCATATGAAGACACTTTTGAGCTTAAACATTCCGAAACGGTATAGTAATCATCATCGCTCTCCATTTTTCTGTAAAAAAAAAATTTACTATAATAACTTCAATCACGAAAAAATAACAATCAGTTTTGCAGAAATAAGAGCTAAAAAATATAAAACCACTTTCCGATAAGAAAAAACACGCGTATGTTTAAAGCTTACATAATTTAATTATTAAATAATCTTTCGCCTTCGTGAAAGTGTTATTGTTGTTAATTTCAACAAAATTTTATATTAATTTATTAATTATAATTGAAAAATAAACAATAATTATAATTCTAGAAAATAAACCATGTATCTAGTCTGAAATATATTTTAATAGGGTGAATAAAAACATGTAATCGTTTTTTATTTCTATAATAAAACAAAGAATTTTTTTACTCTTTGAATGCAGTAGTTGAGCGTACAAAACACGATAAATCATAAAATATAAACAAATATAGATACGCAACATACACTCATTAAATCGTTACACTGAGCTTCAAATTGTTGATAACATACGAGATATAATAGACTTTTAACCGTTTTGTTGTTTTTTAATATGCAGTAAAGATATCAAATTAAAAAATAAATGTTACATAAAAATATTCAAAAAAATATAAATTACCTATGTCATATATAAATATATAACATTATCAATATTATATATCTATAATTTGATATATAAAAATAATGTTTTTGTTACAAAAACATTAAAATAATTATATACTATAACCTTTAATAGATAGATAATTACTGGAAGGTACTAAAACACTTCAAAAAGAAACTAATGATGCTTGTAAAATATATTGTTTCAGGTTTTACTTAGTTATCATTAGTCACGATCGAAAAATCATTACGATGATATAAGTAGCCAAGGATTCTCTAATTTTATGTTCAATCTAATTTATAATTATATAGTTATCGTTTATTATCGAATAACTATTATGTCTATATTTTCCATAACAATAATTTCTTCTACATATATGGTCACTACTGTAGATATTTAAATATTCGGTAAAAATATTACCTTAATATTTAAAAAAAATTAGATAAAAGTATTCAAATTTCAAATGCATTTCAAAGTATTAGAATCCCACTCCACTTTATTGATTAAATAAATACCTAACTATTACGATCTATTGGTATTGTGATATACAATAGACATTAAAATACATAACTTTCATGGTGTACGATTTATCGTTAAGCATTTTAAATGCTCTCGATTTTATAAGTAATCTGTATTGTCAAATCATTGTATATGTGTACACGATTTTTCCAGGATTAGGACACATGGGTTAAAATCGAAGCGTAAAATATGCATTATTATAAGTATTATACAACAAAAATACAAAAAACATTAGAACACGGCTTTGTGTTACGGCATTTCAATCTCGGAAAACCGTCGTTGCGGCGATCTTTTTTTGGCAGATTGCCGGGGCACGAAGCGAGATTGGAGAAAGCTCCTTCGGGGTTCGTATTTATAGCGTATGATATCTTGAATATTCGCGCACATAAACACACATGTCGAGTCCTAAAAACAGGATCCACTGCCTGGGCCAGAACACCAGTATACGCATTATATGATGTTATACCCACTATAAACAATCATACGTATATGCGTTTACAAAGCATATGATAATAATTATTATTGTTATGTGGTACACATGAATATTTAAATAGATACATATTTATACATATATACCATGGACTGGATAGGCGTAATTTTATGCGTGGGGGAGAAAAGCTGATTGATTTCAATTTATGAGTATTTTTAATTAACTGTTTCTAATGTTTTTACGAATTATTTAATTTGTTAATTTTAAAAAACGCTTATCCCAGTATAGGTAAAATCAAAAAAAAAAAAATTCGTAGAACACAATTAATAAAATATAGAAATATGAATACTATATTATTTTGTAGATAGATGATAGATTATATATACACAAGATAATAAAAATATTAAAATCTTATCAATGGGATGCTGCTGTTTCCGCGCTAGACAACTAGCTGACTTACCACGTCAAGCTGACAATTTATAATATCAAGACAATAATTTGTAAACTAATATTCAACACGTCGTGATCGACAAGTCTTAATTTTTTTAAATTCGATACTAAGCGTTCGTAAATTAATTTATCAATCAATAACCAAAAAATTCACAGCGGTATTTAGCGCATAAATTCAGTTTATTTATATTTATAAGCAATTTAATAGTAATTAAGTTAAATACATATTATATTATACTAATAATTTTGTACTTTGAATGTTTTAATCTTTAATATAGGTACTCATAAATCATATTGTTTTTTAATGTTTATTTTTCAAATTCGATTATGTTCTGGATTATGAGGTTTTATTTTTATTTATTTTTATTTAATGATATAATATTATAATTTCCGATTTGTGAACGAAAAATAATAATACTAATACAATGTCTGGTAGTCTGGTTAGATTAACTGAAGAGATAAAAAGTAAGACCACTATAGAGGTTAAGACGATTCAATAGAGAACCCTAAATTAATGAAACCAGTACATGTTTACTCAAGGGGTAGGAATGCATACTTGTTTTTGAAGTGTCATCTGGGAAGAATCGTGTTTATTGTAAAGAGTATTTTTTAATAACGGAAGATTACATATTTTCGTCGTTATTACGGACAGAAAAATCTCTAAATACTTTGAAATGTTAAGATTAATATAATATTATATTGTATTATGTAAATAAATATCGAACGGAAAATTCAAGTGTATATTAGGCATTCCTATCTTAATAAAAAAAATATATAATTGTGCGATTACGACATTTGCATCTGTCTATCTATTATCAACAGTTATTTGATATATAATTATAAATTTATATAAGATTTAAATAATTCTTTGATTGATAAATGTTTAAATATACCTTTTACACTTGAAAAAAAAGATAACTAAATTCATTTTGCCTTGTTGAAATGTTTTAAATCAAGTATATAATTCGAATTATAGGTATCTTTACTCCTATATATAGCGTGTGTACAGTGTACACTTTAGATTCGAAATACATAGGCAATTCCAAAATATTAAAATCAATATCAGGGTGTTTTTATTTGCGACCTCAAACTTATCTATAAAGGTATTATCGTAAAAAGCATTATTATAAGTATCAACCATCTGAGTCACTATGATATAATAATAATGCCAATAATGGTAATGAGCAAATGAGCTACAGACATCGAGAATAATCAATATTATTATTATTATAGTAGTAGACTTTTATAATACTATAATTTATCACTTTTTTCTGTTATAACCTTTGAAACTTATAAAATATTTATAGCTAGTTAGATAGGTAGGCATGCTACTATGTGGGTAGTCGTTAATATGTATATGTGTATATGTATATTATATTATAACCTTGTATGTAACTATGTGAACATAAATATAACAAAATATAATAAAATGTGATAAGAAAAATAAATAAATACCATTTTCTTACTCTAATTCAATTCTCCAAAAATAATAATTTATTTAATTATCTAATAAAAAATGTATCAGTTCTTAGTAATCTTTATAAATCACTTTAGATTTTACATGTATATTATATTAATATTTTTTAATTAATGGTAGTAGTTGTTACTACAGTTCCTGCAACTTCTTTAATGAGACGTGTGAACAATTAAATTGACTAAATATTTCTGAGACTATTTCTGAGATTTAAAAATACCGACCTCGGACCTAGTCAATATCTATCTACCCAATTATACTAATAATACTAAAATAAATACGTTAAAATTAAAAAAAAAAAAAAACAGATTTTAAAATAATAGGTAATAATAATTTTTATTTATGGAATTAAATACTAAGAAATAATATTAAACAGTTTAAAAGAGAACAATTTTAATTATAATTTTTAGTCTAAACTCCATATTAAAAAAAAGTTTCAAATTAATTAAAAATATTTTTTTTCTTCATGACAATTTCTAACATACGAGGTAAGAAAGTTCAACAAATTAAATTATCCCTGTTGCAAAAAAAAGTGCATAGTTGTATTTTTAATATATGCCGAGGAAAAAACATATATACATATTAAATACATCAAATTATTATATTGTATTATACGTGGATATTTATGTGAAAAAAAAATCAATCTCATAAACTGATAATAATATCATAGATAATTATTACCTGGATAGTAGATACTATAAATACAAGTTAGGTAGTATAAATAATTCACGAATATTTATATGCGATTTGTACTTATTATAGTTATATAATATATTATTATACTTAAATGATCATCAATATTCAAGTGTAAGTTTTAATAATAATAATAATATTAAATTACTGTAATTTCTGCTATTAAAATATACATTAATAATAAATAGGTACCTAGTTTTTTTACTGCTGCACTATTGCCGATAAACCGATGTAGACACTATATGAATTTATTTAAACCAATATTTGCATTTTACAAAAAAACTGAATAAAGTAAGACGCGAATTTTATTTTATTTTATTATGACACTGTGGCGTTTTTATATTATAAAATATTATACCGTCTCGATAACGTATTATATTTCAACACGGCGAGCCGTTGATCTAATAGCATAACCCGAGCTTATACCATTTTCGACGAAATGAATATTTTACACATACTCAAAGTAAATCTGTGCATGACATAAGCGTTTATATTTATATATTATATGAATTACTTGATTATATTTACTTTTCTTAACAATATAATATTTACGTTAAAAAAACGGGAAACTATAAAAACTACGATTATAGAAACGCTCAAACGACCACGATACACATTACACACTGATGGTCGGCATAACCGAGAAACACCTCTATGAAACTATTTTTTTTCTCTTAAATATTGTCATTTTATAAAAATATATATACAGTTTATAGCGAGAGTCGCCCATCGCCCGACGAAACAGTGCCAAAATTGTTTATTTTAAACTTTTCCCACCCAAATGGCTTATATATCATAAATATCATAATAATATCTCCGTAATATTCATTGTTATATAATCGCTAAGTAAATTTTTAGATTTAAGTACATACACGAATGTCAAAAAATGTAGTATTATCTTTAAATTTGATAATAGGTCAATTCACTTTTATTCACTTTAATTTTAAAATATTAAATATATAACAAGTGACAACAGAAAATTGGATCTACGGAATAAAAATTAGCTACGTTATAGTTTTACGTTGTACTATATTTGTTATCGTTTATTAAACCTAACCTAGGCGGCTAGGCATATACTACACATGCAAGTTTGACATTCTCTTAATATACATTATTAAATTAAAATATAACTAAATACATTTTAATTTATAATATTTAATAACAATAAAGCTTTTTTAATAGTTCTATGTTATTTTTTGCTGTATAAATAGGTATACCTATACAAGATACCTTGATAGTAGATATCAATAGCAAAAAAATCAACACGAAATAATTTGAAAAAAAAAATTCAGTGAGGTAAATGTTATAGTGACTGATCTAATTTGTGAACTAAATTTGTATGTTTGCAAATGATTAACCTACCTATTATTATACCAGCCGGGCAGTCAGTAGTCATCGCCAATAATAAAATGAAACATTTTTTAATTGTATAACACGTAATTTTAAGGTAAAACTGATAAATATATACTAGTTTAAATACTTAGGTGGATCATTAGAGTAGCTAGATTTTATTCTTAAAAAAACGAAACAAACAAAAAGTTCATCATTTATTAATATCTAGTCTATATGTTAATTGTCATTTTTAAAATAAAATGTATAAATGTTCTATAACAACATAATTTAAATGATTTAGATCAGAACAATGCGGTGTCAATATGTTAAAATAATAATATATTTATATATGCTTATATAATATAATACAAAATCAAAAGTACGAAAATTATAAATTCTAAAGTTAAAACTCCCACTATAAAGCCCTAAATAACATACCTATAGAAATATCTGAGTTTTATAGAATATTCGTGATGAAATAATTTATTTTTATATCTATATCTATATCATTAAATAATAATATTAAATCACAAATAACACAACTTAAATTCTAAATAGCGAACTGTAGGCGAAAATCAAAACAACTAAGAAAAAAAAATAGAATACGTCATATTATTATAGCTAAACAAAATTGACATAACTTACCTGTATTCATATTGTTAAAATAAAATTAAAGTGTACAAATTATATAAAAACAAGAGTATATTCACTTTGGAAAATAAAATAGACCTACTTAAAAACTTATATAGTGCTTTGTTCGTTATCTAGGAGATAATGTTCATGCATCCGTTAAGTTACAATAAAATTAAAACACCAAATTTTCATCGTCAGTATAGTTTAGATTTCATACCAATCGTTATTTTTAAATATAAATATTTATTTTAGTATTTATATATAACAATAAATCGTTCAATTGTTCATGAAAAATATTTCTTTTCTAAAAATGTAATTTTAATAGTTATAGAGATTTATATTTTTATTAAATGGTTATATTTACATATTCAAGTATCAAGACAAAATAAAATTTTCAAAATATTTCGGGTCTTTTCAAGTTAGATTTAAATATTTTAAATGTTTGACTCATTTTAGCTCTTTACTCATTTATGTATTACTAATAAATAATAATTAATAACATTTTAATTGTGAGTTAAAAAGCCTAAAAGTGTAATAAAACTAATACAAGATCTTTATAAGTTGTTCGTAAAGGAATTAAAAATATCGAAAATAATATTAATTATTTTATATACTTAACCATTTTAAATTCAAATTTTTTCAAAATCAAATATTTAAATTAAAAAACCTATTACTTCTAATTATTGTTACGAAAATATTTGCAGAAAATGACTTGAAACTTATGTTACTATGTATACTGTTATTTGTTTAATGTTTATATATTTATTTATTTTTGTGTACGGGACGTATTAATTGATATTTCAATTTTTTCAAATTAGTTATAAATTAATTATCTAACGAATTTTTTAGCACCGGTCTGCGATAGATATGTCGGTATTTACTTAAATAAATAACAACTATAAAGATTAAAGAATGTATGTAATTTGTTTTTTGCAATAAATAGTTCAAACTACCAGTTATAACCAATAAAAAAATAAATAACATGGGGTGATTTTCCCAATCGTATTTTTTAGGGCTTTAGCTTTATGTAACGGTTCTTCTCTATAGGACCTACCTTGTCGTGGTGAAGGAGCTTGCGGGCTCAGATATCCAATATCTGAGTTTCACTAAGAGGTTCTAGCCCTTACTCTTATTAGTTGGGGCTGGTAATGTTTGAGGGAGTCTTCTAGCTCATAGTATATCCCTCAAAACTGCACAAACAAATAGTATACAACACCAAGTAAAAAACTTAAAAAAAACTTAATACTGACTGCTGATAGCACTTGTAGAATCTTAAGTGGTCTTCGAACAATGAACAATGATCATTTTCAGACGTGGTCGTCAGATTCGTAGCTATTAGGTTAGGGCACTCGCTAATGAGTACAACATCGGACGAAGGGCAAATTATATTAATGTAGAACGATAAGCAAATAAACGCGCATTTCAATGTGATGGACTGGTGGAGCAACAGCATATAAGACCCCGTACAACTAAATATGGGTGTTTTCTTTCGTCACCGAGGTGGCAAATCATAAATTCCGGCAGAGAGCTGAATTGTTGTAGTATGGACGTATGCAACCATTAATAATTATGAGCAGGTGAAATACCAATGAAATGGGGGAAACTTTCACGGCGCGACGTATAAATTAGTTGATATGAATAGCGAGAAACCGTGCAGTAATCGTAAGTGTACCTACCCCTCAGAGCCTACATACGTCTAATAAAATCCAAAATATAATGTATAAGCAACTGCCATCTCTACCTGTGGTCTTATATAGATACTCGCAGTTACTAGTGCATCCTAGTAGATGGCGTAAGTAGCACGGCACTATTAATCGACGAAACTGTAGTTTGTCGATAAGGAGATAACACGTCGTCAATTTTATGGTTATGTTTTTATCATTTTAAATTGCTTGGTGAGTGGTGACTGATTACCATTATTATTTTTTTGAAAGTCCTAAGACACGTCGTCTCTCGTTCGGTTTTCGTGATCTGTACAGTTTTACAGTTCGTGTTTCAACTGTATGAAAAATGGTGCTTGACTTAGACTTGTTTCGGACAGAAAAGGGTGGTAACCCAGACCGGATTCGTGAAAACCAAAAAAAACGTTTCAAAGACCCGAACTTGGTGGATCAAGTCGTCAATGCTGACGGAAAGTGGCGACAACTACGTTTCAAGGCGGACAATCTAAACAAGTTGAAAAATTTGTGCAGCAAAACTATTGGCGAGAAGATCAAATCTAAGGAACCGCAGCCCACCGATGGTGGTGACGTCGCGTCTGATTTTGATTTGGACACGATCACAGCCGACGTTTTGAAACCTTTATCGGTGGAACAAATTAAAAAAGTGCGCATACTCATTGACAATGCGTTGATCCAAAACGACAAGGATCTGCTTGACGTAGAGAAAACAAGAACTGATTCGTTCAAGGAAATCAGTAACTTTTTGCATGAATCGGTTCCGATTAGCAATGACGAAGAAGAAAATGCTGTTGTTGCAACTGTTGGAGATTGTACGGTAAAAAAGAAATATTCTCACATAGATCTTATTCACATGATCGACGGTGTAGACGCTGAGGCAGGAGCCACCGTATCAGGTACTCGAGGATATTATCTCAAAGGTCCAGCTGTATTTTTACAAGCTGCGCTCGTCCAAGAAGCCTTACGTCGATGGGATGACAAGGGATACAAACCATTGTATACACCATTTTTCATGCGAAAAGAAATTATGCAAGAAGTTGCACAACTTGCACAGTTTGATGAGGAATTATACAAGGTAATTGGTAAAGGTAGTGAAAAAGTCGGTGACCATAATTTAGATGAAAAATATTTGATTGCAACTTCTGAACAACCAATAGCAGCACTTCATCGTGACCAATGGTTACCTGAAGCTAGTTTTCCTATTCGCTATCTTGGAGTATCAACATGTTTCCGACAAGAAGTTGGATCTCATGGAAGGGACACAAGAGGAATATTCAGAGTACATCAATTTGAAAAAGTTGAACAGTTTGTTTTAACATCTCCTTTTGATAATCAATCATGGGTCTTGTTTGATGAAATGATTAACAATTCAAGACAGTTTTATGATGATTTAGGTATTGCTTACAGAGTTGTTAACATTGTGTCAGGAGCATTGAATCATGCTGCAGCCAAGAAACTTGACTTGGAAGCTTGGTTCCCTGGATCTGGAGCATACCGTGAATTGGTATCTTGCAGTAATTGTTTAGACTACCAATCAAGAAGATTACTAGTTCGATATGGTCAAACAAAAAAAATGAATGAAAAAGTCGATTATGTGCATATGTTAAATGCCACTGCATGTGCTACGACAAGAGTAATTTGTGCTATTTTGGAGACTTATCAGACCGAAACAGGAATCAAAGTGCCAGAAATATTGAAAAAATACTTACCAACCAGATATCAAGATGAGATACCATTTGTGAAGTCTGCCCCCATTGACGAAGAAGATACAAAGAAACAAAAAAAGCAGAAAGAAGGAATGAAAAATAAAAAATAATATTTTTAATATGTATTTATATTTTTTTTTTTAATTGTTCAACTTTCAATGTATCAATAAAAAATGTATTAATTTTACTTAAATTAGTAAATAAATAAACATGCTATAAACAACTTAAATTATTCTATTTAAAGAAAATTACTGATATTAAACAAAAAAGTTAATATAGGTAATGCTTATAAATGTTTAATTTAATTTTATATTTTTTATATACATACAGTTCCGTTTAATTATTTGAGCTTTGTATTAGGTATAAGAGTTGAATTTAATCAAGAGATCTTAAATTAATAAGGAATTTATTAACAATTTAAATAACCTATGTCAGCATGTGATTGTTAAGATATTATTCCTTATACTAGACAATAATATTTTCATTAAAAATAACTTTGTATACATTAATTATGAACTTATTTTATTTATTAATCATTAGTTATTACTTATTAGCAGTTATTAGGTTGATGATTTGTAGGTGTTGTTTAATACCAATATTTCATAGGTACAATACACAAGTGATTATATCATCATAGGTACCTATTACTAAATAGTATTTACTTATTTTTCAGTTTATTTGATGTATTTACATTACAGAATATAAACTATTGGTTATTGGGTTATACTGACATGCTGTAGTTCTTATTAAACCTAATCATGTTCTATGAAATATATTTTAAGCCGACTAAAATACAAAATACATAATAATAACAATACTACCTTCTACATGAAAATTTCTAAAAGTACTTGCATAATCTATGTACCTAGGTCTTATCAAGAATTAAAAAATAAAGTGTTGTTAAGATTAAAAAAGTTGAATTTTAATAAATTATTCATAAATAATATTGATAAATGATTTAAAAATAAAAATAAATATTACCTATCACTATAATATGTACCTACACCTATATAGGTAATATATGGTTGTAATAAATGCAAATACCTAGTCAATAGACAACTCCATACTAATAAGGTAGGTAGATAGTCGCAAAGTTACATTACAGGAGAATGTTTTCAAAGTTTAACACAGTCGAATATTAATATTTGATTAACATAATATAATTTTAATTGAAAAAAAAAAAAGATACCTTTTACTAAATAAAAATATAAAGGTTTAATTTCAGCATATCTAGTTCACATAAATACATTGAAATTTGATAACCTATTTTATTTTCAAATAATATATTTGGTATCTTTCTTGCTAGTAGGTAACAAAGCTCTAACTAATCCCTACAAAAGGGTGGTAGACTTAAACTTTAGTACAAGAGGGATCTATCTATTTTAGAGATTTATTGAAATGAATAGACAATTGAAATTTTTAATTTTTCTTTTTAAAAAAATAGCCGATAGACAATTATGCTTAGAAATGTAATATGAGGTTCCTCGTGTTTTTATACTTATTAATTTATAATAATCAAAAATGTATAGTCACAGTATCTTTTTATAAACATTTACACAATTTTGATAAAATTCGTCTAAATCTATAAAATTTACAAATTATTTTTTACTTAGAAATTTTTAAGAATAATGTCTTTTTATGCCTATAATTTGAAAATTTAACTTAAGAATCTTTATTAGTTTCTTTCTTATAATAAAAATAAAAAGTTTATAGAAAGTCGCTTAATTTTTATAACTGTTTGAAGATCAAAATTTAATATTCACTATTTACACAAAAATAACTGTTTTTTTCAAACGATTTTTATATAAACAAATAATCGTAGATACTTAAAATTTTGGCTATTTTTTTTTTTATAGTATTCCAGATTTTTTACACATAATAACATTTTTAAAATATTTTAAGCTATTAATAAATACTCGAATTTTTTAATGTAGGTGTATATTTTTTTTTATAAAAGACGGTAAATTATTATTCGCTGGGTTAAATACTTGAAAATTAAATAAAATATTTTGCATAAGTTATATTTATATCTGAATAAACATTATAAAAATATACAGACACAATTTATTTTACACCTTTTTGAAACTCATATATTTAAAAAAAAAATTGTCAAGATATTAAGAATTTATAAATTACATCCTTTTTTAATCCTTAGTTAGAGTTTTAAAAAAATCTAAATATGTATTATATTGCTTTAGACATTTATGAACTAGTAGTATAGCTGATATAATGTAATTAATCGTGCAACAAAAATCAGATAATGGCGTCAGTTGAAAATCTTTAATTAAACCCTACTCTCTAAATTACTTACAAGAATGTTCGTTTGAACTAAGTAAATTAGTAAAGAGCTTATAACACCCATTAACATTAACATATTATATTATATTATTATATTATTAACACTGTATGAATACTATGTAGATACTAACCACAAAACTAACACAACGCTACCGAACCACCACACAGAGGTTAAAAAACCTTGCTCTGCTATCAAAAATGTTACGCCGCGACTAGTGAGGTGTTGAAACGTAAAGTCAAACACCGGTTACTATAATAATAACACAGTACTATTACTATAGTACTTATAGTGATATGCGCACCAGATTTCAATAAATTATAAAGAAATTATTATATGTAATAAATAATAATAATAATAATAAATAATGGTCGCTCAATATATACAAAAACTACTTGTGACACTAATAGTTTCTATATAGGTAACCAATGCCCGTAAGAGGGAGGTTACAATTATAAAAGAAAAAAAACATGCTAGCACGTTACCCAATGACCGCGATTGCGATGGTAACACGACGGTGACGGTTATAGGAGAATGAGGCGGAGCGGCTAGTCCGGTCCTCCACGGTGGTAAAGCGACAGCGGTCTTATGACACGCGAAAACGGCAGCCACTAGCGACTCGATGGAAAATTTCGACGTATATATAACCTTTCCGTCGGACCACACGACTAATAAACGCGTTAAAGTGTGCATGGGCGAGGTAGCGCAGCTTTCCCTCAAGACACACTGTCTTGCTGATGCATTTAAAATGTAATGGTACATTGATACTGGGTCGCGAGTTCGCGAGCATATCTACGTGGTTTGCACGACGAAATACGAATGTCGAAGATACAACGCATGACTCGAACAGGGTGTTAAACTCACCACAAGCAGCGATCACGCTGACGATTGCGCTTGACGCAAAGACGCGTATTTATTTCACAACCACGCGACCAATAAAAAGTTTAATATAAAAGAGCACATATCTGATTTTTGTTGCATGACTAAATAAACAATTTTTCTAATTATATAGTTTATATTGTATAATAGAAATGGTAACCATTTATTCACTTACTATATAGGTACTCAGCATTAAACTGAGATGCCATCATCATACAGGTAATTTCATATTTACATAATGTAGATTATAGTAAATACCAGTATATTATACTTCAGAATTTTTCCTTTTAATAATCATTATGATAGAGAAACCATTTATTGAAATAAATAATCTTTTCTCCTGTTTTTATAGTATTCTAGTTGAGAGCAGTTAAGAGATAGATACCTACACAATTATTTCACTGAGTAAAACTTTAGCAAGGATTTATTATACTTCTATACTCATCAATCATCATTCATTATGTAATGCTATAATTTGTTGTATTATTATATCTAATATCTGAATGATAAATAAAATACTTAATTACACAGTACACTTGCATAAAATAATTGAGTAAGTATATAAATTATCTTTAACAAGAGTAGAGAATGGTGAAACTTATAATGATCATATATTATCATAGTAATATAGTTTTTGATTCACGTTATGCATTTTTTCATAGTCACACAAGAAAGTAACACAACACATAATAATATGATTGAAATAATAATAATAATAAAGTAAATATTTAAAATAAAATTCAAATTACTAATTTAATTTAAAAAAACTACAATCAACGTAATATAACAATAACATTCTTAATAAATATTACAATATAATAACATTACATAGTTTATTTATATTTCAAAGATGAAATATTTTTAAAATTAAATTTTAAATGTATAGACGTCGTTTATTACAATTTTATTACTTAGAAAGCGGGTTAATAAAATTAAATAAAGTAATATTTCAACCATCTTTCATTACCTAGAACCGACTTTTGCATAGAATTAAACACGTTCTAAATAAGATTATTCTTTTGTAAAATGCAGCCACATTAAAAGTAAATGTAAATTCCGCGTTGAACGGCATTATCCAGAAATAAGCACGGTTGTATTTTTTTTACTGAATAAAAATTATGTATACAAAAAAATAAAATAAAAAAATAAACCATGGCGAAGTATTAAGCAAAAACGTGTTTGTAGATTAATCGGTGACCAGTTATTACTGTTTCTTTAATTACAATTATTTTGATTTATAATATATAAAAAAAACGAAGAAAACAATTATTTCTACTTGTAACAAAAAAAAAAAAACGTAGAACGATATTGCAACGAATCAGGTAAAAAAAAACCTAGCAAACGATAAAAATATCAATATGCTATAATATCGTTTTGAATTCGAGAGAGATCGCTGGCTAGTATCAAAAATAATAATAATAATATGATTCCGACAACAACATGAATTGTACGAGCGAACAGTTACCACTACTGCATTTAACATTTATTACAGTTATATATCTCTGCATATTTGCCGCGAATACTAAGCGTTGATGGGACGTTGCGGGGGCGGCTACCGACGAAAGGTCGGGGCTGCCAAAAAAGCCAAATCGGCTGGGCACGTCGTTCAGCAGCAGGATAACGCGGAACAGCAGCACCAACTCGAGCCCGGCCCGTACAGCGCGAGCACCAGGACAAGGAGTGTCAAACGGAAGATCCGAACGGCGGCAGCGGTGGCGGCGACGGGCCCGAGGTCAATAGCGACCGTTACGACGCCTCTGTCGGCCACGAATTGGTACGGCAGCATTACACGCGGTGCTGTACAACGCCAGTACACGATGGCGGTTCTACGCGTAAACACGCAGTACAGCGTCGAGTGAACGCGTGACCGTGTCACGGCGGTCGGCCATGCCTGCGCGAACTGCTCGAACTGCCGACGAGAGAGGCGCCACACCGGCCACGGCCACGGCGACGGCCGACCGGTGGTCGTCGAATCGGTGGACACGGTCCCGCGCGCGTCCGGCCAGTTGCTGGCAATGACCGCTTATGCGACAGTACGTACGGCCAACCGTTCGCGGTCAAGCTCAAGCGCGCCGCGGTCGCGTCCGCCGTACTGCAGAACGCGTTTGCCAACTGTTCGTCGGCCACTCGACGGAGGGTGCCGCCTCGTCCGAGCACTCGTGGACAACGTCGCCGAGTACGGTCAAGTGGTAAACGTCCGCACCACGGACGGTGATGGCCGGTCCGGTAAACCGGCAGAGATCGACTACGCTTTCATCGAGTTCGGCGACCGCGTCAACGTGCGCCGTTATTACGGCCGTTAGCCAATGATGATGATGATGATGATGATGATAACATGACGGTGCGACGCTAGTTCGCCGTCTTTGTTTTGTCTTCATACTTCCAAGCACATAGACTAATATTGAATCGGACTTGTCGCGTGTTCGTGTTGATTTCTTTCGGTTTTTCGTCTTAAACATCGTCGTAAGCACGTTTGAATGTCTGGCCATTTTGCGACGGGGCACCAGGACGGTGCCAAATCGACAAAAATCGACTTTTAGAATTTAATTTAAATTCGGTAGGAGTGGTATATTATTTTCGAATTCTATATACGTATAAAAAAAAATACGTCTCTCTTGTAACGCGATTATTCATATCTGTTCGGCTTATTAGTTATCACAAGTTTCTTTCATTTTTTCGGTTTTTCCATCTGTTCGTCATTTATGGCTGCGGCGGCCTACCATACGATATCAATTCAGCTTTTTGCCGGCACTCATAATTTGCCATCTCGATGCCGAAAGAAAACACTTATATTTAGTTGTACGGGGTCGGGTCTGCTGCTGCTTCACCACATTGATATCCAGCGCGTTAATTTGTTTATCGTTATGCATTGATACCATATTTTGTTATACGTCCGATGTGATACTCATTAGCGAGTTCGATGTCGACTTTATAGCTATGAACCCGACGACTACGTTTGTATTAACTATGAAAATTCTAATTGTTCACAGGTTGGTGACCACTTTGGCTACTACAAGTGCTATTAACATTGAACATTTTGAATCGTAGAATAATTAATTTAAAATTAATTTGAAATCAATTCGAAATGTAAATGTGTCTTTACACAAGAATAAATATATCTATAAACGAATAGTAATATACTAATATATACATAGCAATAAAAAGTTTCAAGTCACAACAAAAAATATTTTTTGCAACAATAATTAAAAATAATAGTTTTTTTGTTTAAATATCTGATTTTGGAAAAATTTGAATTTAAAGTGATCAAGTATATAAATAAATTCATAATTATTTTCGATATTTTTAATTCTTGTATTAGTTATATTACATTTTTAGGCTTTTAGCTCACAAATAAAATGCTATTAATTACTATTTATTAGCAAAACATAAATGAGTAAAGAGTTAAAATAAGTTAAACATTTAAAATATTTATAATTAAATCAAAAAGATCCAAATTAATTTGAAAATGTATTATATCTTGAGATTTGAATATGACCAATTAAAATTTCATATTATTCATTATTCCATTTAAAATATAATTTAAATTTTAGTTATAATTTTTAGTTAGGTATTTTCGAACTAAAATTAATGTGAACTGATTTAAAATTGCGTTTTTGGAATAGATTTATTTTATATGAACGACTAAACAATTTATTGTTATAAAGAAGAATTAAAATAATTATTTTTGATTACGAGTATTTGATTAATATGAAATCTAAACTAAACTAATGATGATAATTTGTTGTTTTAACCGTAACCTGACGGACATATAAACATAACAGTAAATATTTCGTGGACGACAAAAAATATACAATATGAGTTTTTTAGTCACTCTATTTTTTTCCAAATGAATATACCTACACATATTTTGAAATTGATTTGTAAACTTTAATTTTATTTTAATAATACGGAGTCAATTTGTAATAAAGATAATATGTATTCTATATATATATATTGATTTTTAATAAAACTATGTACTCGTATATTTATGTACATTTACACTACCTACCTAATGTATAGTTTATAATAAAATAGTGTAGAATTCGTATAACTATAAAATACGAATGATATAGGTACATACCTCAGTTGTTGTAATGTTAAAGTCATCAGAGTAGTTCATGTAGTCAACGAGTACCTATTGTGCATTTAATAAATAAGTACACTTAGTTGAAAGTTGTATTTACCAGGGAGTGCGAAAGAAATTTCAGGGGAGGGGCGAATGCCCCCTGAAGTATTCTTGGACTCAATACTGTGCAGAGTTAAACTGAAGAATATGTGTTTATTTTCTTGTCGAAACCAACCGGTCGGCAGTATCTTGGGTTGCATGTTTTTTTATTTTCAGCTATCCACAAAATAAATAGTTATGATCGTATTTATTTTAAAATGAATTATATTTTACATAGATCCGCGCTAATAATAAATATCAATGTATTAGAATCACACATGAATATCCGTAATTTGGATAATTACGGTTAAAATCACTTATAAGAATTTGTGTTACGTATTATTATTATTGTTAAATGCACCAACTTCAACGCATAAATACTTACATTGTATTAAGTTCTTCATTTAAATTTTATTTAAAACCTTAAAAAAGATCTGTATAGTTTTGCGTGTCTGCAAATGTATAAATGCATTAATGTTTAAAAAATTTAAAGGATTTAGTTATTTATGTGTCTCACAAGGGTCCTACGGAGATGACGGTTGGCTTTAGATGGCGATAATGAATATAATAATAAAAATACTACACAGAAGTTATCTCACTAATATTTCACTATATCGGCAAAAAACAGGTGACCAAAATTATTATATAGAAGTGGGCGCATATAAACTCCGCCAGAAAAAAAAAACAGGTAAAATTAGATTCATGTAAACTCCACTACTGAAAAAATCAGGTAAAATTGAATACATGAGCGCACAAGTAAAAAAACTATATATAATAATAATTAATGTGACAAAACCGTATACATAAAACAAATAAATAATAATTTTTTAATGTGATTACTGGTATCACAAAGGTATATAAAATAATGATACGATACCGTCCGGTCGTCCGCGCCACCAACACTCGGGTCCTGGACAGCGCGACCACAGGGACCGATTATTATAAGTAATAATGTAGATGTCAGGTTCTTGACCTCCGAATCCGCGTGTTTATTTTTGAAAGATAATAGTTGACGATCGGTCTCGCCGTCACAGCCACTCGTGCACACGATCCGACGGAGATTATATAAGAAAAAATATCATGTCGGACGTACGTCCAACGGAGCGGTTCCTCAAACCGAAAGAAAAGGGTTTTAGTTCTCGACACAGTAAAAACCGGTTGAAGAAAAACAAATAATTCTTGAAAATAATATATTATTAGGATAACTCTGGCGCACTATTGTCACGATTTAAGAGTTTTCCGTACAAGTGTGTCCGGTACAACGGCACAAAAAAAAAAAAAAAACAAAGCCAATGACCAATGTCAAAATCACTAAACGCCGCACACGCGCGGCAAGGACGACATATCTCGTACAACGGTCGTTCGAGGAGAGCACAACTGCGCTTATTTTACGTCCACCCGCTGTGCATAATGCCGATTTCGCATATAGACAGGAGGAGAGGAAGGCGACGTTAGAGTTCGATGAGCTTATTGCGTACAAAGGTCGATGTGCTCGGTGCCTCGGTATCGAAATATTGTAGAGTACGCGATAAGCTCAATATACGTATCCTAACATTTCCTAAAAACTCAACACGCATAATCTATTGCATATTATTCTTACTGTAAGATATTAGCAGCTAATATTTTTTTCATAATCTAGCTATGTGACATTTCCATAATACGCTGTTCAAAGTTTACACTCGCAGTGCGAATACCTGTCAGATAAGTACTGTATACCACGAAAAACGCGCCGTCAGCTATGTCGGTATCCGGTCATCGCGGGTGTCGCGCACTCGCACCGTTTCCGGAAACCGCCGCGCCAGCACGGCACGGCTGACGTTTTTATTCCGACCGACACTCGCCGATAACGCTGTAGCCGCTGTTTCGCCATCGTCGCAAGGGCCGCTGGGCCGGAAGAGTGTTTTGGCCTTTGGGCGTCCGCACCAGAGTGCAAGCGACGCCCGCCGTCTGGTCACGCTGTCGACGATCGGAAAACGCGCGAGCAATGACTTAATTCCGGCGCGTTTTCGCCGTCAACCTGTCGTTCCCGCAGAGCAGACGAGTGTGCGTGACAGACGATCACATGTCACTGTCGATTTAATTCGTCTCGTTATTGTTTTCGTTTTTTTTCGCCGTTACATCGTGTCGTTTATGTTTATAGTTATAATATGTACATAAAAATTAATATAAACATTTAACAGTCGAAGACCATAGAGAATGGGGGGGTTTTTTTTTTTTTAAACTATTATAATATTAAATTTATACTTTTCCACTTCGCGCAGTGTTTCTATTGTAAATTTTGTATTATTTTATGTATTTTCTTTGCCTGAATGGGTGTTTATATAGTGTTGTTTATAAAATATCATTATCCATCTCACGGTTGTCAGTAATACACCGAATAGTGTTCTTGATTCTCATAACGTATTTATATATCAATTTTGGAAAACATAACGGCTGACACTAAATTCACTGAGACGTCGTTACAAATAGTTTCCAATAAACTTTCAAACGAGCAATCATCGAAAATGTTGGTAAGCCGGGAGCTGAAAGGTTTAAGAACTAAGCCATACTATAGCTCTTTGCCAATTATCAACATCATAACTCCTGATGGTGTTGGTGGTTCAATTGAGCCTAACGCTATCTCAGTTCTACCGATCCCAAACACTCGTCCTGTATATTGCCAATCATCATCTTTGCTAGTTTTCGATAATCTTAATAAAGGACCGTCCAAACCAAATGTGTCATTCCCCGGTCCACCTTTAAGACGATGTTTTTCCATGCCAAATATTTCATTAAACCTAACACCTAAAACAATCGAAGTAGAGTGCCCCGCGGTCCAAATTTCGGCAGATGGTTTAAATTCCATTACAAATGTGAAAACTGAGACTGTGGTACATGCTGTCAAAAACAAACGCCGCTCATTTTGGAAGCGTATAAAAAAGTTTCTCCGACGTCTACTTTGTTGCGCATAAGATAGTCGGCAGAATAAAATATACTTAATACTTAGATTATAATACTTTGTTAAAACTTAAAGCTACGCAAATTTTGTTTAATGTGAATAAACGTTTTTTCAATGTTATTTAACTTGTTATTATTTAATTTATTATTATTCATTTCACCAAAATAACATTGCGAAATAATTAATCTATGCGGTTTTTGTATTTTTGTAACTGTTGTAATAAAAATTCACGAAGGAATTTGTATTGAGTGTTGGGGCACCATAATGTAACAATAAAAATACTATCGTTTATGGAGGAACAGCCGATCGACACACACACACACACACACAAACACTCGCGCGCACCAGCCGTTATTTTTATATTTATTTATTTTTGTTTTAATTATGTTTTGTTTGTGAATTATATAATATTATTTAAATTGGTATCGGCGCGTTATCTGCTGCCGCCGGCTCGCCGGTGCACACAGATTAACGCGGCCGCCGCAAAAGTTTGTCTTCTGCCGTCTGCCGTCGTGTGAAGTCCAAAAAGTTTGAGATATTTTTTACTGCGCTAGTCGCTGTATTATTATAATAATATTTTGCTTAAGTATATTACACACTTTATCATATTGCGTGGGCGCTAATCGCTTCTTTATATATTTCATTTATTATTGTTTCGTGTGCGTGAATCGTCACTTATAATAATTATAATAATTATTTTTATATATTTTTATTCGTATTTGTGTGTGTGTGTGATATTATTATAGCAAAGGAAGCAGCTGGCCGTCTGTGCTCCATAATTTGTGAGTTTTAATTATTACTATTTATTTATTTATTTATTATTATTATATTATTAAGTATTGTTAACATTCATTTTGTTGAGCCAAAAGGGCTATATAATTTTTTATATCAATTATCCGAGCTTTCAGCTCTAATAGCTGTTTTTATATATTATAATCGTGTTATTGAGCCAGAAGGGCCTTAACTACCTTTTATTATTTATCTTATATCTTATACTTATATACTTATATTTTATTCTGTTTAGCCATTAGGGCTACGCAGTTTTTAGCATTTATTAATTATTATATTTTTCTATTCTTGTGATTTATTTGTACGATTTTTATTATATCTGGTTGTGCCGAACCGGCATTTTGGTTAGGAATTTTATTATACTATATACATTTTTACTTGTTGGGCCAAAAGGGCTGTATCTTATTTTCTATATTATTATATCATATTGTATATCATATTTACATTTGAGTTACCATTATTTATTATAGAGTTACCTATTCGCCCTAGATTTAAGTATACACATAAATACACACAAATACATATACACACTTACAAACCATTACACTACATAGCTCACTAATATTTGCGCGGCGAACCCAACCAATTCTAGTTGAGCTATACACAATTTACACAAATTTTTAAAGGTCGGTCGGTGTGTTAGTATAGTACGTAGTAAGCGCGAAGTATTTTGGTAACCGGGCGCACGGCCTAATAATGTCTGTTCCCGACCCGCACATTGAGTATTTAAAATATTTGATGGATCCAAATATCATTTGTTTAGTAAAATAAATTAATCAATTTTAGATAACTTCCATAAGTTGAAATATCAAACAATTATTTATTAAAATAAAAACACAAATTAAATATGCATGGCTCACTCATTCATTTGGACATTGAATATGGACTTCTTATGTTTGAATAACTTTTCGATTGATAACTTAAGAATCGAACTTGATATGCACATTCTTGAGTACATCTAAACGAATATTCAATGAAGTATCTTTTTTTCGTAAATTATTAAATAGTTAAAAAAATAGTTCCGAAATATTTTAAAAATAAACTGGCATGTTTCTGTTTTTATTACTAGTTCTACTATTTTTTATATACTTTTCCATTAATTGTAATCATTTTGCTTAAATGAACATTCAAGTTGTTTATTAATGAAACCCAACGAACTCGCTTTTAACTTTTATTTTGGTAACAAATTAAATCTTCACTGTTTGTGTCTAGGTTTTGAATAAATAACTACTTTGCAAAAATAATTTTATTATTCTATAATAACTGCCTTTTCCTGTAGTTAATATGTATCATTTTATGTATTCTCTTTGTCCGAACTGATGTTAATTAATTATGTAAATAAATTATTAAAAATATGTTGTTGCTATTGTCAACTATAGAGTGTTATTTATAAAATATCAATACTCATCTCACGGTTTTTAGTATTGTTTAAAGAGCTCATCTAAGAATTCACTTGATTCTCGTAATATTAATCTTTTGTTAATAAATCTATTATTCCATTTTGGAAAATATAATGGCCGATGCTGAAATCACTGAGGCATCCATCCAAACAGTTTCCGACGATCCTACAAAAAATCAATCGTTGAAAAAGTTGGTAAAATTTCGAGGCTTAAGAACTAATCCGCATTACAACTCAATGCCACTAATGAACATCGTAACTTCTGATGGTGGTTTAATTGACTCATACGCCGTCTTGACGCTACTCATAATGTACAAATGTAATGTAAGTTGCAAATCATCGTTATTGCAGAAGGTTTTTATTGATAAATCCAAAACAAGATCGTCTCAATCAGGTGTGTCATACCTTAGTCCACCATTAAGACGATGTCATTCAATGCCAAATATTTCATTGAACTTACCATTTAAGGCAATCGAAGTTGAATGCACTAGCACCAAAATTTCGATAGATGGTTCGAAGTCCATTACAAATGTGGAAACTGAGACTTTGGTGCACGCTACAAAAAATAAATCGATAGATGGTTCGAAGTCCATTACAAATGTGGAAACTGAGACTGTGGTACATGCTGTCAAAAACAAACGCCGCTCATTTTGGAAGCGTACAAAAAAGTTTCTTCGACGTCTACATTGTTGCGCATAAGGTAGTCGGCAGAATAAAATATACTTAATACTTAAATTATAATACTATGTTACACTAGGCGAATCACCTCAGACGAAACGCCTCCAACTTGGAACATTGTTACCGAATCACCAGCTCACAAACGACAGGCTCCTCCAATAATATCCTCATCAGCCCCTACCAGCCCACTACATTCAACTTCACAAGACTCAAACCTCTTAGACCCAAGACACCATCACAAAAAAATTGAAACGATCGAACAAACTACTACATCTAACAACACTCCAACGAATCAAGTATCTCCTTTCACTCAGCCAGAAATAACGAACAAGCCAGAAAACCGCTCTCGCTCAAACTCGCGCAAACGCTTTTCAAAGGAACTTAACACTGTTGCGTGCCAATATCAGATCCAGATCCAAGGTGTTATTAAAATGAATTGTACAACTTTTAATTACAATAATGTTTAATCTGTATAAATAAAATACATGTAACTGATATAAGAAGTGGCTGAGTGTCGTGAAGTTGCTCTGTTCTTCGTAGCTCTGGTACATCTGCCCTTGTTGGTCTTCGGACTCCCTTATATACAAGAAAATCTCTTGTTGTTGTAATCGTCAACCTTCCAATTTAGATTAATTCTTGGAATTGTTTTCACATTTGAAACAACAATCTCCAGGATGTTATCGTCTTACTGGCAATTCTTGTAAACGCAAAACGACCTCGCCTAAGAACTACTATTTTGATTTATTACAATGTTTTTACAAAATATGAATCTAATATTCGTATACATTATAATTATTAGATCACATATATATTTAGATCACTATTGCTAATACCTATAGCAATATTACACATATATTACATATTAGCATATCTCGTAGCTCATGAATATTATATTATATTATATTATATTATTAGTACATCTCGTAGCCCATAACAACACCCACCTTGATCCCATCAGTCAAATTTTCAATGAACACAATCATACTAGTTTAAACTTCTCTCAATTTAAGCATATAATAGAAATTATTGCCACTCTTGACCACCCTCTAGACACAATACAACCCATAGCCGTTTACAAAATACAGCTACGACAATCCGCGGCTGCGCACAACGACATGTACGCGTTTGCGTTCGTACGGCCGCCCGTTCGCTTTTTTTTTCCCTCACTACTCTGCGTAAAGAAGTTTAACTTAAAAAAAAAAAAAAGAATACTGTTGACAATGACTAAAATAATTCAATGGAACCTAAATGGCTTCTTCAAGAAACAAGAAGAGCTTAAACTCATCATCCAAAACCATAGCTCCCAAATTATATGCCTACAAGAAACAAATTTCAAAGACAACTTCACAGCTCACCTCAAAAATTACGAAGGATTCAGTAAAAATAAAATATTATCGGACAGAGCCAGCGGAGGAGTCACAATATACACAAAATCAAACATCCCAACCAAAAAAATAAAAATAAATAGTAATTTCGAAACAATAGCTGTATCCATAGAACTCATATAATATGTATTATTATTTAAAACAGAATCAGTTACTGAATGAGATGCGGTGAATAAGATAAACCGTAATATTATAATAATACGTGTAAAAGGCATATTATAATAAAATATGGCGGTGTGGAAACGAACGCATTTTTATTATTTTTATATCGTGGTAATAAATAATATAGTGGTATCAAGTTTGTATATATGTACGTATGTGTGTTACAATGATAAATTACTGATAAGACACCTTTCATCATAATTACACAACGTTAATTAGTCTCTAACTGTTGGCTGTTTTAAATTCGAGTGATCGCGAATTGCGGGAAGTTACTGTATAGTGTATACATTACATTACGATGTATTTTATATTTGATATTAATTTGTTATGCCGTTGCTCTGTGTCGTTAATAAATAATAATCGTTCTGACATGCACTATTAATTACTGTTCGTCTTATTAGTTATTATAGTCACACCCCTCCTCCGGATAATAGTTGTGATCGTGATTTTTTAATAATATTTTAATACCTACACTAATTGTTTCTGATGACATTTTTATGATGACTATACCGATTGCGTTCGATTTCGATGTGGACACGTCGTTTGAGAGATCGTCCTAACTGGGAACTCGACATTTCAGGGTCGGGCAGACGCGGCCGACAGGACGCCAGGGCAAAATCTGCGGAGAGTACGCGCTGATTTAATTTTTCGTCCCGTGCAGCGATTCAACCTGCCGAGTTGCGAGTAGAATAAAAAAAAGAAGTCCTGGCACCTCGTCCCTCGTCTCTCTTTATCGTTTGTCACCCGTTCAGTCACGCAACCAACGTATATATTTATTATCCGTGTATGCGTACGGGCGACAAACGATGACGATCGACGAGTGACGGGACGAGGACGAGGTGCCAGACCCCTACCCCCCATTTTTATTTTACTGTCACGCCTGTCGCTGATTCCGCTGACTCATATCTCCGTTTTCCCCGCGCGTTTCGATCTCCTCTGTCCATCGTCAGAGTTGTCTCGTCTACACCGTCGACGCGCACGACATCGCACACTGACCGCTTGCCGTCGACCGTCGCTCCAGCGACCGAAGCTGTCCGGCCTCGCCTGCCATCATGGTAATCACATCGCGCTGCCGAGCAAACGCGCCAGCGACTCTCGTAGACCTACAGGACAGGCCACGAAAGCATCGTATAGGTAACCGGTAATTTATATTATACTCCCTGTTTATACAATGTTATTATGCGAGTTCATAAAATAGGTATAGATATAAATACAAGTATATCTACTTCATATTTATTTTACTATATATGATGAGCAACGAAGCCTTCAATCTTAATATTCATTAATTTGGGGTTTTTTGAAAATGTTCCCCTTCCACACCCGAAATCACCTATAGGCCCATTTGACAAAAATGTTGCATCTCTTATTTTATTTACACTCTAAGCAAAAAAAGGTTTTTTATTCACTTGAAGTTGATGTGCATTATTTCATGATAGTTTCCCTATAGCAAGTTTACAAATTACCCAATATACGCATTGTATTGCATTGTATTAAGTTTCCTCTTATACAAGCAAAGGCAATTGTTTTCACTTATCTTTATACTGCATATAAAAAAAATATTAAATAAAAATATGAACACATATATTTATAAAATGCCTAAATTTGGTTTATTATTATATTAAGTAAGTTTAGAACTGGAAATATGTAACAATATATATACTAATACATTTTATCTTTATTTTAAAATAAAAGTTTTTAGCTTAAGCTTAATCATGACCAGCCTAAATTTTACGCGGCCCACCGAGATTTTCTCGGTAGCTCGACGGTTCAATCCGGGCCTGCGTTGCATATACATATTTTTGAACATGTGCCTATTTAATGACTTTCTGTTTCACAGAAAAACAAGAATAAATAATAATTATATTTCACATAAAAACATATTATAATATAGAGTATAGAGTATAGACATGTATAATGTTGTTCGATCATATTACTCACAATATTTAAAAAAATTAAAAGTTTATACTTATTTAAAATTTGATCGCTTTAATTTGATTTGTGAAAATATCTATATCTAAAAGTAAGTCTTTATTTCTTATTATATTATATTATGTTATTAAAATCTCACAAAATTCTGTATTTGTTAAACTCATAATTTTTAAACAAATGGATTAATACATCCAAATTTAATAGTATGGAATGTAATAAATAAAATAATTATCTACATTGCTGACTTTATTTAAATCAATAAGCTTTTCTAAACATTTTAAAGTCTCCTAATTGAGAGTAGTTGATAATTAAGTGATAATATTCTTAGAAAATATTACAATATAAAATTATTATAACGTTTCATAGTTCAAATAAAAGTTTCCCACTTTCAATAATGTAGTAAAGTTATATAGTGATACAGTTATAAAGTGATATAATGTTAAATATAGTAAATTGGCAAAACACAGACCGGATTGTAAAAAACTATATAATAATATTATTGTTCCATGTTCCATCCTTACTAATATTTTTAAGATTCAAAAATTGCAAGTATGCATATTTAAAAAAATATATTCTACTTGTGATATTTATAACAGAAAAATTAATTACTTACAAAAATTTAAATAAAATATGCTAGACTGATAGATCGTCTACGATTAATATAATTTTATTAAATCTTTAAATAAAAATTTAACATATTTATTATTTCAGTAACTCACTTAATATCTTCTATAAAAGAGAGTAAAATCCATTTAATTTTTTATAAAAATATTTTATTACACAATGTAATGACTAATGATATACATATTCTTATAATATATTATTACTTATCATTTATTTAATTACCTTTAGCTTTAAGAATATAAATAGAATAGTATCTTTCAGCTGTATAAACATAAATAAACAAAAATATACTATTATTGATTAAATTATTTTAGATTTAAGAAAATGAATAGAATAGTATTTTTACAGCTGTACAAACACAAATTATTTAATAGGTACAATAATAATGACACACAATACTATGCACAGTGCACACACACACACTCGCGCGCGCGAATGAATAATACCGTAATCTGCAAATTCGATTACGGTCAAAGGCAACATCTCATGCAGGTATACTAATAATTCTGAAACATAACTTCACTGTCTCGATCGTTGTTTTTGATCAATTCCCTATTAATCACATACCTTAGATTATTATCATATGTTTAACTTTTAACTCATAACAACAATGTTTTTGAAATAGTTATTCCTTGAGTTCTATTTATAAAAATAGCACAATTATTACATGAAAATCATGAAATATATGTAAATTTTTTTTAAGAAAAAATTATTTTTTTTCTTCTTTACAGTCTTAAATAAACAACAATGATGCTTATAGTTTTATTTTTATTTTTTACATATATGTATTACACAATATTTTAATTAAATATAATTTTGTATACACTAATAACATTATAGTCTTGTCTTATTTATTAATCTTTAGTTATTACTTATTAGCTGTTATTAGGTTGGTAGATTAAAGGTGTTGTTCAACATCAATATTATATACAAAACACAAGTAATTATACTATCATAAGTAATAATGAATAGCGTTAACTTCTTTTTCAGTTAATTTAATGGATGTATATTATGGAGTATACATATATAGACTATTAGTTACTGGGATAAACTTAGTTATGATATGCTATATAGTTCTTATTAAACATAGTATTAAGTTTTTAGTATTAGAAAAAAATAAAATACTTAGGTTTAGGTATACTGAAAATTGAATTTCACTGATGATCAGTGTGCTTTTCCAGTGTGGTTTTTTGGATGCTTTCCTCGTGAATGCTTTTTATATGAATAAATAAATAATTTAATTATAAGTTATTTATAAATATAATTATTTTTTTAAATATTGTACCACATAATTTAACAATTTGTTGTAAAAAACAAATCACATACATTCTTTAATCTTTATAGTTGTTATTAATTTAAGTCAATACCGATATACCCACCGTAGACCGGTGCAAAAAGATACGTGGAATAATTCATTTCAAACTAATTTGAAAAAATAATTCGAAATGTCTATGTGTCCTATACACACAAATAAATAAATGAATAAAATATAAATAAATAAACAAATAATTATATACATAGTAATAAAAAGTTTTAAGTCTTGAAAAACGTGCCGTCCGGCATTTCTGTATTCGGTCGCCGCGGATGCCGCGCGCTCGCACTGTGCACGGAAACCACCGCCACGGCACTGCTGACGTTTTTATTCCAACCGACTCGCCCGTAACGTTATAGTCGCCGTCCCACCGACGTCTAAAAGCCGACGAGAGTGTTTTGGGCATCCTCGCCTGAGTTTAAGCGACGGCGACGCCCGCCCATCTCGACACGCCGTCGACGATTGGAAAACGCGCGAGGAGGACTAATTACCCAACTCCAGACAGCGCTCTTTCCCTGTCACCGTGTCGTTCCCGCAAAGCACACGAGTGTGTGCGACAGTCGACCAGATCTCATTATCGATTTCATTCATTTCGTTAATTTTTTTGCCGTTGTATCGTGTCGCTTGAATAAAATTAAGTGTACGTTCGTGAGACAGATAATGTATATTAGAAACAATAGAAACTAGTGAAATTACTCTCCTGTTATCATGTTTATACTTTTTCCACCTCACGCAGTTTTTCTGTTGTAAATTGTGTATCATTTTATGTATTCTCTTTGTTCGAGTGACAGTGTTGATAACTAATTAAATAAGTAAATTAATAAAAATGTGTTGTTGCTATTGTCAACCATATAGACTATTATATTAATGCCTTCAAAATATTTTACTCGTGATGAGACGCCTCCACATCCAGCTTTTACTGTGTCATCGTGTCTTGTCACGTCTAATCCTTTACGACGTGTTGCGGATACTTCTACAAGTTTAATGGTAAAATTACCTTCGTCAACGACGCCAACTGTTTCGAATGTGCCATCAAGGTCGGTCATGCCTAAGCGTAAGCTTTTACAGCGTGTTACAAATACTATTAATACTTCTACGAGTTTGGTTGTAAAATCGCCTTCATTGACGAAACCAACCTGTTTCCATTGTGCAATCATGGCCAGTCAAGCCTGAGCCTAAATCTTTTCAAAGTGTTGTGGATACTTCTACGAATTTGGTTGTAATATCTTCTTCACCGACGACTCAAACTGTTTCGAATGTGCCATCATGGCCGGTCATGCCTAAGCGTAAGCTTTTACAGCGTGTTAAAAATACTTAATACTTCTACGTGTTTGATTGTAAAAATTACCTTTGCCAACGACGCAAACTGTTTAACTGATGTTCGGTTGGAGACTGACCCGGTGATTATCCGTTGTTAAATTAAATACATTTATTATAAACAACATTTGAAATTTTTTTCTAACGAACGTCACGTCGATGCTCTTCGAAAATTACGCTGTCATATTCGCCGGCATCAAACGCAGTGCGCGTGTCCACTGCTGCGGTCGTAGCCGTCAACGTGCTACGATCGTGGCTGTCGAGGACGACGGTCGGCGGCGGTGCCGTATTGGTGCAGAGGATCGTCTCGCACACGTCCGAAACGTGGGCACGTGCCGTTGGAAGACGTCATTCGACACAAACAATGTCACGTGCGGTCGTACTGCGCGCTGAAGGCCGTCAACAAAGACGTCGATGTGCTAGATGGTTACTCGGGGTCGGCGCGTTTTTCGAGACACTAGCGGTACGCGAACGCTGCCGCAATACCCTGCGCGTGCGACACTCGGCCGCTGCTCAGACAGCTGTCGGCTGTCGGCGTGCCAGCTGGCCATGTCGACGTTTTTCGATTATCCTTTACGTGACTTTTCGCGCGACGGGCAAACACGACCACGTCTGACCCCGTCGCATACCAATACTGATGGATGTCGCTGCACTTCGCAGTCACTGTGTTGTGCGATTGAAAAATGTTTCGCTTTATTGTTGACGATGACTGCCGACTGTCCGGCTGGTATGATATGATAATAGGTATATAGGTTAATCGTTTGCAGACGTATTACACAGATTTAGTTCGCAAATTAGATATGCAGTCACTAACACTATTATTGTTTCGTTGAAGTTTTCTCGAGTTATTTCGCGTTGATTTTTGTTTCTGTAGAACTATATATACTTACCAATTATCAAGATATATTGTATAAATCTATCCATATAGACTTAAAATAATGTAGAACTATTACAAAAATTATATTGTTCTATAAAATATGATAGATTAAAATTTATCGTTTATTTTGGTGCACTAATTAGTTTAATAATTTTTATTGAGAAGACGTCAAACTCGCGTGTGTTGTATATGACTAGGTTAGGTTGATAAACAAAAAAAAATTTAATAAAACTACAACGTTGCAAATATGCATTCATTAGATCCAATTTTCTATTATCCCTTGTTATATTTAATGTTAAAGTAAATGTGAAGTGAATCGACCTATTATAAAATTTAAACGTAATAACATATTTTTCGGCACTCATGGATGTACTTAAATTTAAAAATTTGCTTATAGCGATTATATTACAATGTATACGACGGAGATATTCTTATGATATTTATGTTATGTACGCTATTTTGGTGATAAGAGTTTAAAATAAATAATTTTGGCACTGTTTCATCGGGTGATGGGCGGACTTTTGCTATAATATAAAGTATACATATATTTTTATAAAACGACAATATTTAACAGAAAAAAGTTTCATAGAAATTTCTTTCAGTTATGCCGACCATCAGTGTATAATGTATATTGTGGTCTAGTTTAAGCGTTTTTATAGTCATAGTTTCTATAGTTTCCTGTTCTTTACTTAAATTTTAAATTGTTAAAATAAATAAATATAATTAAGCTATATATTTAATATATAAATATAAACCGTTTATGTCATGCACAGATTTGCTTTGTGTATGTGTAGAACATTCGTTTCGTCAAAAAATATTATAAGCTCGAAATATGCTGTTAATTGTTATATTAACGGCTTTAGATTTTACACTATATAAACTTCAATTAAAGTTTATTAGTTCAACACAAATTTGATTTATTGAAATAATAATAATAAATACAAATGCTTACGATAAATAAAAATAAATATTAATCAATTGACTAAAATTAAAATAAACGATAGTAGGTATATACCAATATACCTGTACATAGGTTTATTAAAATTAACGTATTTTGGTGATAAAATAATTTAATACCTTAGTTAATGTAATAAACTAATAACAAAAAAAAATATAAAAAATAATAATAATATTTGCGTCCTAAACATAATTAAAAATAAGACGCTTGTCTCGTGAACCAGTCTTGTTGGTGCATAAGTGCGTTGTATAAATAAAATTAGAACATAAATCAATTTACAGTTTTTAAATAGGTATACCTAAAACACTCCGGCTAATGCTTGTTTCGCTAAATTCTGTTTATAAAACGTACAATCATTATTATTGGTTTCCTGTTCATATTCGGGACTTTGTAAAATAATAATTCCTTCGTCTATCGCGTCGCTGCTAACTTGTTCGTTCAAAATTGGTGGAAGCTTCTCTGTGACTACAACGTCGTCGGTATTTAGCTGCAAATCACTTGCGTTCGCTGAATCTAACTCGTTTTCTTCCAATTCGATTTTCACTTCGATATCCTACAAATTAAAATACATTTAGCATTTGTATTAATGTTCGACCAGGACAAGGAAAAAGTTCTTAAAACGTTAAATAATAAAAAAAAATCGAATAGAATTTTGATACTTATAATAACCATAAACTAGAACACATTTAGTTTTATTAGTTTTTTAATTTGTTCAAAAATCAAATATCGGTTAAACCACAAGCTTCATGATAGTAGTTTGCAGTAAAGTTAAATTATATATTATTATATTGTTAAATACATTATTGTGTAGTGATTGTCTATTTCTACGGAAATAACCTTATGATTAAAAATATTTGGAATTCAAAATTAAAATGAGTGGAGTGATATGACAAATAGCTAAAGTTGTGGTAGTTCACGATCTGATATATATTTTCGAAGCTTATTACAAAATATATGTATATTTTAATTCAATAATCGATACTTAGGAATTCTATACATTTTTAGAATACTATTCCGTTTATGATTATAAAATTAAAAACATATAAATTATGGATTAAATGATTGTTTATAAAACTACGAAGTATAATAAGAATGATAATTAAATTAACATTTAAAAAAAATCAATTGTTTACCTGTTGAGATTCATCCGTTAATTGCAGACACTTGGAACTGTCCATTGTCGTATCAGCATCAATTATGGTGTCGAGTTCCCACCACGGTGAGTTAGAAGTTGCTTCGCCCTCGGACGGTGTGTGGTACGACGAAGATGACCTGGAAGGTGGCGTACCGGTACAGTCAGAAGCCGTCACAAAGTCTTCGGCGTCCGAACGGCTACTACCGCTTTGGATGTTCTCTTCCATTTTCATCTCCGTCGAGCAGTTCTTATTATTTCTATCAGACACTTTGTTCAGATTCACGTACCACTCCTGCAGCACCAACAGATTCGAATTTTAATTATTAATTATCATAATTATTGACCATTACACGTCATTGTATATTTTTATAATGGTTCATAACTTAATCAATGAAGGTTTAAAAGCCATATTATAGCAGTTCCTAACTAAATGATAATGTATAAAAATTATTAATATTTTTTATTTTTTTTTGGAAATTATATGAAATCCACAAAATTTCAAAGAATTGCAGATTTATGACCTGGTGATAGATTGTTGACGTGATGGGTGGTTTGATAAGTGTATATACCGTATAACCGAGTGGCGATTATAGATATTAAAAAATATATTCATAAATATTTATGAATTTACCTGTGTGACGTTACCGCTGGAATCGTCTAGCACGTGCGTAACCGTACTCTGTGCTAACCCGGATAGGGTGAAGTCCAATTGTTCGGCTAGCTCAGTGACTATGGACAATTTCTGACAAACCGAATCCACCGCACTCTCGTTGAGGTACCGTACGTCTTCGTTCCTAAAAAACGACACATTATCATCAGATAGTGTATGATAAACGACAACAAATAAACACATTAAATGCGTCAATGTTTTTTTTTTATATTTTTATATTTATTACTTTTGTTGAACGCAAAGAGGCTCGCGGAGTCTAGTTTTGAGCATGCGGCCAAGACGAACGGATCTACCGACTTCCAACAGAATTTTCTCCCGTGATACTAAACATTTGCGCAATCGACCTTTGTGTTTACTGGTGTTGTTGTTGTTCTCGTCTTGAATGGTTTGCACGGTTTCCATTAACTCTCTGAGTTGTACGCAGTACTAAAAAAACATATATATATATATTTATAATAATAAATAATAATGATAATAATGATTCAATTAACAATCATATGATTATGTATATAGCCATGAGCCATCGATATTACTGTATAGGCACAAAAATATTTTATTAATTTCGATATTAATATCAATATCATATTTCTATCCCATGGATTTTTAACTTTTTTTTACCTTATCGACGTTTCTGTGGTAAACGGTAGACACCCGTAACCGTGTCAATTGCTCTTGGCTGATATCGTCGAGTTGTTTCCAAGACTGCCATAGGCTATTGGCAAGTGTAGAATTTCTCGTTTCGGTCAATTTACAGGATTGTCGTAGGGCTAGAGCAGCGTTCAGCAACTGACAACCGTAATCATACGTACCCTACACAAATAAAACTGGTGTAATATTATTCAAGCGAGACTCGACCGGTAGTTTTTTTTCTGGATGATGAATTACTTTTGCGGTTTCTTGAAACGCTTGGTGTTCTTCTTTTTGAGCTTGAATTTCTTCTGCATTGGATCCTACGTGACAGTGTGATTTGAGCAGAACGTGGTACAAGTCTTCTAACCATTGGATTGCCTACAAATTATCGAATTAAATAATGTACTTGTACATGTTAAAATGTTTACAATTAATAAAAAAGTACAAATTATTAACATAATAATTAATAATTAATAAAAATTAAATAAAAAAATCAATAAATTAAATTATTATTAATTTTTTTTTTTTATTATAATTATTATTATTATTATTATTATTTTTTAATTATTATTATTATTATTATTATTAATTATTTTTATTTTGTGTTAACTAACAATGATAAAAAAAAAAAAAAACTTTAAGTTGTACTAAATGTCCAAATATTTTGTTTATATTTAAATGTTGTACCTATACAAAATACTCTGATAGTTAAAAACAATTAAATTACACGTTTGTTACTTCTTATAATAATTGATTTAAAATATATTATTATTGTAAGTTTTAATGTATAATTTAAGGATTTATTTTTCGTTATATAGGATACTATTATAGGTATAATAAGTTATAAATCTATTTAGAACTTACTTGTGAAGCGTCTGTTTCGTAGTTTAGTACATATGAAACCTGTTGTAACGTCAATCGCTGCAGTTCCACACTATCACAAAATAACTGACACCTAGCCTTAGTCATTTCTAATATTTCAGATACATTTACTATGTCCGCTTCATAATCAACATTTAATACGACACCCATGGCATTTTTGACTGGCATCGATAACATGTCAGATAACTTTTCACCTTCTTTTACTAAATCTCTTTCGATTTGTTCTAAACAATGTATATAATACACAATACATATAAAATTCAATAATTCTATCATTTTGCGACAAATCTTTATAATATATTTTATTTACCAATATTCTCTTGTTGTTGTTTTAACTGTAATAAGGTATTATCAGCTGAATCTAAGGCTTCAATGTCAGTACCCATCACCAAAGTTTCGTAAACATCACTTGTAGTTTGAAAATACTAAGCAAATTTGTATAAAATTTTATAGTATAATGAATAAAATTTTAAAAATAAAACAGCACATAACATAATGTAATATATACGATACCTCTGCAACCAATCGAAAAAATCGAGCGGACGTAATTAGCAAATTTCTCCTTCTTTCTAATCGTGTAGCAAAACTTCGGCACACAAAATCCATGAAATCCCGTTGTGCCAATAGGTCTTTATAGCATTGGGAGTTTGAGTTAGGAAGGTTATTGATTTTGTGCAGTAGTTCAGCATAATGTCCATAGGTGTCCTGTTTACAAACAATAAAATATATTCGTATTACAATATTATATATTATTCATTATTCAATATAAATACTACTTAAGCCAGATAAGATCCAGAGGAAAGAACTATTGTCTCTTAAAATACTATGGTATTCCTCTTATAATACAGTTACTCATTCTTTTTTTAATAACCTTATATTGATTCAATTCATTAGTTTGATATTATGTTTATGGATTTTTTAATGCAATAAAAGTTAAAATTGTTAATATGTAAATTAAATCTAGACGGGTATATAAAAAAATAAATAAATTGAATATTACTTGAAACGTTTCAAATCGTAAAAAGATAATAAATAAAATATTCGTGTGATCTACATTTTATATAGAAGTGCTTATTTTTATTTTTGAAAAGAAGTGTTGTCAAGCCGATTTAACCGTCAAGTTTCGTTTATCAAATGAAAAAAATAAAATTACCCGGCACTGGAGTTCAAACGCTTCGTGATTTCTTTTGTACTCTTCCGCCGAGACAATATCATAGCCTACTTGTTGTTTGCCGTTCAACATCTCTTCACCCGGCCCGAGAATCCAATTTACAACATGTTTTATGCCTTGTTCCAAATATCGCATTTCCTATATTATAACAAAGGTATAAGTGCAAATCAGAGAGGCGTGGTCTGATCAAAAAAACGGTTTAAAAAATACCTTAATACAGTCGACTTTTTTCTGTACGCCGTTCCAACAATCAACGATCACCATCATTTTATCGTGGACAATCCTCATATACCGGTCGAGCGCTTCTTTGGTATCCAAAACGTCCTGAGGAAACGGTTGTCCTTGATCCGCGTACATTTTGTCGATTCGCTGACATACCATCTGGCCGGACTGAGATACCTTTTTCACGTGTTCGATGACGACGTTATACTTTTCACCAGACACGGTCAACACGATGTCAGCAGTACTGTGCTTGAGCAAATCCTGATTGTTAATCAAGTGCTGTCTCAGTTTCTCCATATCAGACACGGCGATCTCTGAACTTTTGATAAACTCTTCAACTCGCTGTAAAAGACAACAGATGGTAAAATGTGGTTAAACACAGTAAGATCAATAAAAAAAAATTATCAAGAATAAAATGCACTTAATAGCGTACTATTGATGAGTTTTTTTGAAAGCCATAATTTTTGAACATCAAATTTTAGAAATGTCATTAGCTAATTGACTAATGGTTTAGTTAGGTTATTAATTATTATTGTTATAAATATAATATGTATACCTAATTTTATTTATGGAAATTCTTAAACAAAATTAGAATAAGAAACTTAAAATGTATCTTTTTTAAATGTAAACAAAAAAAACTTAAAAAGTTATAAAAATCGCAAAAATAATAATTTTTTTTTGACAATTTTGATTGGTAGTAACCAAATCATAAAAAATATTTATCAAAACTTTAATACTATTTGAGTTAATAAATAATAAGTATTTACTGAAATAATCATTAACCTGTTTATAAAAACAAGTTTTAAATATTATGTAGATAATGTATATTGAGTAGTGAGTACCTATAGCAAATAGGTTTATTAATTATTTTTTTTTAATTTTAATTCACAATATAATCGATTTTTCTATAAAATTTGTAATTTATGTAGTATGCTTTTTTTGTAGTTGTATTTCTACAATTAATAAACTTATAAAATAATCTAAATAATTAACAATTTAAATTATAGCGAAGGCAGTTTTTTATGTTTGGCTTTACATTATTCTTATTCTTTCTATTTTATCTTACTTTATTGAATATTTATGATTTATATAATAATACCATTTTGAAAATTGCGTGAAAATTTACCAAGTTATATATACTGAAACATAATTAAATCTATAACTTATTATGTGTTCTGAGACTTTTGTACTCTAAAATATAAATTTTCTAAAATTGTAGACTAAAATATACTTTTTTACAACTTTTTTATTTCAAAATCTTATTTTTCTAAAACAAACTTCTAAAAAATGCATTTGACCAAAACGTATAATAGCGAAAAATCCTATTTTCTATATTAAAAAGATACTTACCACACGATTGTGTATCCATTGCTCGTGGTTATAAGTCCAAGATCCGCCTAAATCGGTGGGTAATTGATCTTGCGATATGTACTTGTGGATTCTGGACAATGGCACAAAAATTGGCTACAGAAAAAGTTACGTGTTCAGTAATAACAATAATCTACGATTCCGGCAATAAATAAATAGGTACTAAGAGCCTTAAATTAATTATTTTATACACATACTTCTCCTTCAGTCCTAGACTTCGTACAATTTTCTACACGTTGTTTATCCCAAAACACGTCCAATCTCACAATTAACATTGCTCCGATATTCACGTCTAATATTTCAAAAACTTTGTGCATGACGCTTTTGGTTGTTTTCCATGTACTTCGTTGAGCATCGAGCACAACGCACAATCCAGTCTGTCTCGTTTCTGGACTATAATTATAATATTATACTTAGATAAAAATTATAATAATCAAATTAAAAATATCAATCATACAAGTTTTTTACAAATAAATCTGATGATAATAATATGTTAACATTTTAATTTTAAAATTTAAATTTAAAAATGAAACTAATTAGGTACCTAATGCAATTTAATTTTAATTTTTTTATTTTCTTTATAATAGTTTATTGTAAATCCCATAGTGGTTTATATTTTTAATATTTTATTAAAAATTTAAAATGTTGACATTGTTTTTAACTTAACTGGTATGTTCTATAGTTATACATCACTGAACTTAATGTGTTATAATTTATTCAAGCTTATATAAGTTATATAATATTTAAACAAATAAACTACAGGTACATCAGAATAACAAAAAAAAACAATCACAGTTTTGTTTTCAGCTTCGTCCATTATTATGATTAAAAATTATCGCGTTCTAAAGGAATCATAATAAAAACAAATGTTTAAAAAAATAATTATTATTCTTTTAAATAATTTAAAGTGGTAATAATTAAAATTAATTTTCTTTTTTCATAAAGGTGCGTCGTTTAATGACTTGAAAATTATAATAACATTATAAAAGGTTATTGCATACATAATAATCAAAATTAAAATAGTATTAAAGCTATATAAAAAATCTATTATACATATATTCATACATTTAAATTGTAAAAATTTAAAACAAAAAAACTAAAAAGTGTTTGTTGTTTACTCGCCAGGTGGGCTACCGTCATTTTTATTATAGGTCAACAGACTCTTTAAATAACCTATCGATTTTTTTTTTCAATTTAGTAAGACAGGTTTTTTTAATTCTGAGCACATTTTAACCATTTAATGATTTAGAATATCGTATACTAATTGATGCGGAAATATCAAGTTAAAATAATGATGATGCTGTACCTAGGTACCTAATACTGTTATAATATTTTATTATTCGTTGTTTCCAACAGATTTATTCTGATAAGGTGAAAAATATTAATAAAATGTACGTATTGAAATTATATAATTTTAAATGATTATGATACCATGTATGCTATATTATATGTTGAAGGTTAATTTATTAACATTTAATATTTAAGACTGGTATAGTTGTATTGTATATATATATATATATATATATATATGTACACAATTTTATACAAAATTTATACCTACATCGTATTTATTCTCAGTGTTTTGTTATTGTATTATACATATTTAAAAAAAAAATAAGTTATCAAAATGTCTCCTCTTTTGACGTGAAAAATATAGTAATGTTTTATGAAACACACAAGTAATAACAAAAAAAACGGCTTTCTCTCCAAGGCTTAAAAATGATTCAGCGACCTACGCAAAAAATGATTTAACTTAATCTAAAATTATAATTCAACGGAGATTTGTGTTCATTTTTTAGTAGGTACATATTTTAAAGTCATACTATAAACTTAGTAAAACGTATAAGTGTCTTAAACATAGAGCATCTATATTAATCTTGTTTTATCACCTGATTTTTTTCAGTGCCTACTCATTTATTTTCATTTTTAATCATTTTAAATTATATGGAACAAGTATTTTTTACTTTTTTAAAATTCACTTTATTTCTTATTGTTTAGTCTATGGCTTTAAATAATAATGAAAAAAAATTGTTCCTCTGTAATCATTTTCTATAATAACTGTAATATAATACAATATTATAGCGCTCTTTAATTTAATTCTGAATTAGTAGCCATGCTTTTACGTGTATCATAAAGCAGTTCCATCATTAATGAATTAATGAATTTTTAAACGTTCTAATACGTTTTAACAATTGAAATGACTGTCAAATCTTATGATTATTTTATTAAATAACCATCTAGTGCAATAAAACTGAAGCAGTAAAATAAGTATACAATAAATTGATTTAATTTATTGTATTGTAACAAACATGTCACTTGATAACCTATTTATTATTTAATCGATTATGTATTTATGAACAAACTCAATTTAATTTAAATACTAGGTACATTATGTTATCTTTTTATTATATTATATCTATTAAATATTTCTTTTTAAATGATTTTGATTTTTATAAATGAATCAAAGGACTAAAAGAGTGTTTAAATGAAATTCATTAATTTGAATATGATTTTTATTTACGACTATTTTATGCTTTGGTAAGGGTACACTTTACAATCTTTACAATGACTACATATATATATATATATAGTACTACATTATACTCAATGATAATACGTATGTAAATTCAGTGTAGAATAGAAGTTTTAACACAATAGCACATTATATCCAAAAACCGTGAGTGTGTTATGATTAGGAGGTACCTCTCATCAGTTTTTAAACTATTTTATGTATTCATAAAACATTAGCGTTTATACGATAAATCGTAATACAGACAGTGATCATTACAATAAGCAGATTGCATAGATAATAATATATTATACACGCTACGGAAGTATGTGACCTTTACCCGCAGCTAATATGGTAGATAATGTTCAAGTGTAACTGTCGCCATAAAATTGAGCAACTTTCTCTTAACAATGAGGTTGTCGTTTGTAAGTAAACTAAATTATTCAAAAATTAGCATTTGTATTGAACAAATATTAGAAATACACATTCAGTAGATAATGTTTTGTACATTTTTAGCCTAGTTTATATGAAATAAATAAAATATGCACAAAATATAATATGAGCAAACTAAAATCTTTAGCAATTTAGACAACAACAATTTTGTCAAATAGACAATAACCATTATATACTTTTGTCTATAACTTATACCATAACATTAAGTTTCCATTTATATAGTTATTAATAAGACAAATAACAACACTGTAATACAAATTAATCTAATTAAATAACTTTTAAATACTATTTTTGTAATAAAAAAAAAAATATGATAGTTATTATATACATATTTACTATTTATACAGCTATATACTTTACGTACAACTTAATTAAAACTAATATAGTAAGTGATAAAATATCGATCGTAAAACTTATTTACGTAATATACGAGTAATATGATACTTCAATAGTTTAACGATGTAATTTTTAAATTTGTTTAGTAGTTGCAATAGTTACTGCCTATGGTTTTCGGTTTCCCCAAGCCTTATATAAACAACTTTATGAAAAGGGGAAATCTATAAAAAAAAAATGGTAAGGTAAACTCATTAAGTTTTTTTTTTTATCCGAACTTTTCTAAAATTTTGAATCGTTATTCAGATAATAAGATTAATCATAAATTTTTAATAATAATACCCACGTCATTGTCTTTCCATGGGAGGAAAAAGGTAAAATAAGTGGTCAATACCTGGTTTCTGTAGCCTTCGGGTGCAGTACATTCTGTATGGCTTTTTTATATTTCATACCATGTCTATCGACGAAGGAATATTATGGCAATGTGAAGGAAAGTAGATTAATTTTTTTATGGGCTCTGCCTGGTATACCTTAAAATAGCACGGCTTTTCAACATAATAAATTGTAAGAAAATATCAATTATTTAAAATAGTACTTAAATGTTTGTTTGTCTTTTAAACAGTTTTATTTGAAAAAAAAATAATTTAATAAAATTAATATACCTATCATTAAAATATTTTTAATCAATTGCATACATGATAATATATTACACATTTTCTGTGAACCACACACCGTGACTTTCTGTTTGCCCATGTCGGTAAGAAGAAAAAACAGAAAATATAATCAATTATAGTCACCCTCAACTCTGTTTAAAAAAGATATTTTTTCTTAAAATGTAGAGATATTAAAATAAACATTTGAACGAGTACTTTTTTAAGTTCTTGGACTTTGTGAATTTAAAATTTTAGTGATATTAATATTCATTTAATGAAATTTTTAAAACGATTTAATTATTTTTAAAGATTGTTATCCTTACTATAAACATTTCAATAATTGAGAAACATTCGTCTAAATTTTAAATTATGCAATTTCGCATAACATTTTTTCAATAAAATTATTCATTAAATAATTTAAAGTAAAAACAGTAGGGGAGTTCTGATTTAAAAAACAGAAGTTTTTATTACCACAGAAAATTTTTTAAGTAGTAAGTAAGAAACTAATTAAAAAAAATGGAACGAGCATACTTGGTAAATCACTTTATATAATCTACAAATACACAAAAATATTGAGTAGGTACCTATATAAAGACGAATAGTATCTTAAAGCCGTGTCCAAGTGGCTATTGATCCACGGCTGTACGACCACCACAACCAACGGCCGTCCGTCCAGGTCTCGTCCTCCGGGTATGGTAGCGACGCGTTCTTGAAGAACGGGTATGATGTCGGCTGCCTCCATGCTAGCTCCACCGCCGATATTACACAAGACTAAAAAAAAAAAGGAAAGAACAAATTTAACGATAAAATATACAAGAAAAAAATTAATTTTGCGGTTCCGGGGAATCCTGAGATAAAAACTGGTTTATTGGATCTATATTTATTTACACCACATACAATACTTCTACCTACATATTATTGCCAATAGGATTAAAGTATATACTAAAGGTATTTAGCTGATACCCCATAGGGATAAGGACGAAAATAATAATTATATTACTATTATTGCGTGTGCGACCAGCTTTGCCGGGTAATTGTTCGACTGAGTGTATAACATTAGGCCTACGCATCTTATATAGTTATATCATATTATATATAAATATGCATTAGATACAATGAAAGATATTATTTTTATTTCTGTATAATATACGAGTATACAACAGGGTGTAACATTTAAAACTAAAAAATGCAATTAACTAACCATGTAATTATTAATTATAAGTAAAACTTGTATTCTTATCAATATTGTTAATTTTTTTTAGTGCTAAATATTGTGTATTATAATTTTATTAAAATGAAAAAAATGTAAATACCTACATTTATCAGAATAAAATAATAAGTAAATTATACCAGATATCTATTAGTTATGCCTATTGTACTCTGTATAATATGTAGATTATGCGTTCGGTTTCTAAAAATTTTTATAATCAACGTAAAATCGATTAAGTAAATTTTATACATTAGGTATTTTATTCAATTTTGACTTTTAAATTTATTTCATGGAATCACCTGTTCGATAAACAGGTAAATAAATCAACTCATTTAATTAATTTGATGTATTGTTTTTTCTCTAGTAAAAACATTAAATAATTTTTCAAATTAAAATCACCATTTATGGTTTGTAAATTTATTATGTTTGAATTTTGTGCCAAATTACTAAGCATGACGTTTATATTAAGTAACAAGTAACATAAGTAACTACATAAATAATATTTTAATAACATAATTAAACACTGTACAGATTTATTGGCTATTGTTATAATAACAAAATGTTATATTTATTTAGATTTATTGGTTTCCAATTTTAAAATATAAACATTGATTATAAAATATGTATAAATTAAATAGTCAGCATATTATTGTACATAAATAAAATATAGATAAATTATATTTAAATGACATATGCAATATTATTTGTACTAACTGTGTTCGCTATAATCTTATATTATTACATGATACATATTTTATTTTATTGATTGTTTTTATTAAATAATACTAACGAAATACGTTCGCATTTGAAATAGTACCTATGTAGTATAATTAAAACAATTTTCTAATTTAACATGACATTAGCATTTAGTGTTTTATGTAAGTACCTAATGTTTAACTAGTTATATTTTATTCTTTTACTTTTAAATTTCAAGGACTATTTATATATTTATATCTAAGTGTAATTTTATATGCATTTAATGATATTTAGTCCAGAAAGTTACAAGTCACTTTGCCAAGAAATAACTACCCTTCCCTTGAAAATATGTCCTTGAAGTTTTTACTTCGAAATTAACATGTTAATTAATAATTATCTTAAATTTAAACTGTTATTTCATAAAATAAATTTTAACTATACAGCTATATAAATAATACTGTTACGTTAAAAAATACACTCTAAAAATGGTATCATAGAAATATATAAATCCATAAAATTATCACAGTTTTTAGTAAAATTAACAAATATTTCAGTGATTATCCTAAATTATGTAAATTACTAAAAACCCATGCTTAACTATTATCGTAAAATATGATTTCAACCAAAAACGTATTTCAGATAAAACAATTCGAATAACTATTCCCTCTCATTATGAACTAAATATATTATATAATATTTTTTAAATATTAAATGGAAGTTATAAGAGATGATCCATTTAACGTAATTTAATGTAAAACCATTTTTTAACCACGTAACGTTTATCCTTTTATAGTTTTATTACACTATAATATTATATTGCAACGTTTTTCGTTTTCTTCAGTTTCTGAAGTATCTGTAATAATATAGTCAAGACAGTCAAGCATATTATGCATGATAATCTCACACCCATAGTACTTGACGTTGTTGACAAAAAACAATATTAAAAATATTTTTTTTTACGTTTTTTGTATGCGTTTAAAATACAATAATTTTAAGTCAACAAACGAGAACAAAATATATGACTTTTCGAAGCTATAAAATCTGGCAGAATGTTAACTCAAGTTTCTAATTCTTTCAAAATGAAATTAAGTACCTACCTACCTACCTATATTTTTAGTTTTACTCATTGTGTAATTTTCTATTTTTTTCAAAAATCCATGTTTTGTATCACACACCTAATAATTACAGTTTTTCTTTCGTTGCATTTTATTCCAATATTATATCGAGAAAGAGTAGTAACACATTAAGATTTCATACTCATTGTTAATTATTTTTAATTTCAAACATTATCAATAAATAAATTATTATGATAAAATATTATGTTAAATTATTTTTACAGAATAGAACAAATATATATAAAAAATATAGTAAAAACATTAAGTTATATTATGTTGTAAAATAATCAAATTAAACAAACTAATCGACATGTTTTGAAATGTAAATAATTTTTAATTTTTTAATTTGCTTTTTTAATATTCTCTACATTTTTAATTTAAATTATTATTTTATTATGTTTGTACGTAAATAATTTATACAACTTATTATATTTTAAATACTAAAGTACTATACAAATAGTTTAGCTATTAAAATGTTTAGCTTTAAAAAAAAAACAGCTTCATTTATTCAACTATTAAAAATAATATTGTATTATTATTAAACAGAGTATTGTTAATGCATTTACCTATTTCATTGACCTAACCTAACTTTCATTTTATTGTTACCTACCTATCCCTTTATTTATCTGTTCATTCGTCTGTGAACATTTCTCATGTAAGTTATAATTAGAAATCCATTGTTAAAAATTAAAAGTAATATTATAAATTATGATTAAATTGTTCATCCCATAATAATAGAATCAAAGGTCAATACATTGAAGAAAATAATGACATCAATCTAGTATATCATAATATTAAAAAAAAATTTCAAAATTGGTAATAAATAATACTTAATATATTTTTTTAATCTTTAGTTTTAGTCAGTGTAGGTATAATTAATACCATTGATTATATGTAATCAATGGTAATACAGATTAACTATAGAAAAATGTATAGAGTATTCCTTTAATTTAAAAAGACATAAAATACTCTTAATATTTTTAGATTAATTTAGGTTAATTATGACTTATGAAATGTTTTTCCATTATTTTCTATCCTTAGCAACTTCTCTTATTTTTCATAAGCCTTTTACTACTACCAACATAATTTGTTGCATATAAAGCGGGTTAGTCTTTTTCTCTCTGATTTCTTTCCTATAATTTTTCCTTCAATTATGATGTTTTCCACTTATTTTTCCTAATAAGAAGTCCTATGCATTTCTTTATTTAATCTACAATTATTGTACTTCATATAGAGTACACCTCTTAATTCAATACAATTAATATAATTTCGTGTTATACTGAGAATATTATTTATTATTTTTATTATTTAAAATCTATATAGTTTTAATGTGTATAATAAGTTAGCTTGATGACATATATTAGAATACTATAATATAACAAAGAAATTTTGCATTTATGTGTAGGCACTTAACAGTACCACCTGATAAGAAAATTTTAAACAAACGTAAATTATTTAAAACAACATTTTTAATGTTATTAAAATTGAATTATTTTTTAGTATTTTTACTTATATTTTATTTTATAAAAACGCAAAAGAATTAACAAAAGAATTGTGCAAAATAAAATAAACTAAAATAGCTTTTATTATTTTTTCGTTGAACCAATTTAATGTGTAGAATATAATTTACAAACAATATTAATTAAGAGAATACCTACAGTATTTTCACTCAGATTAATGAGTACAGAGTTACAGAATACAGATTACTATATTTAAAATTTCAATTAATAACTTTTATACGATTTAAAAAATAAAGAAAAATTACATAATTACCAACATGAATAACATAATGTAATTTTACTTCTTTGTTGTTTTCAAGAAATTCGTAGAAAAGGTAGAATAATTCTAAATGGAAAAAACAACTAATTATGAAATATAAACAAAAACGCCATAAAGTTATAGAATATTTTAATAATATATATTATTTATCTAATAATAAAATTATTAAATTTAAAATAATTACAATAAATAGATAACATTTCTAAAATTATTTTATCAAATAGGTACATTTAATTATAAACAAGAGTTTCTACTGTAATATCAAATTTTAATTTTATATTAAATATAACATCATATTATGTGCTCCTTAATAATGTATTTAGGTTCTAGTTTATATTTTTATTTTAAATTACAAAAAAAGGTTTGTAATGTTAGAATATTTTGAATGCAAGTTTTATAGTTTATTTGAACTTTTTAAGCTACAACAGATATAATTCATAACGAATTTATTAATAAAAATAAGTATTACATTTAATAAATCATTACCAAGCTATAATCTAAAACATTTTATTACGTTACGGATACATGATATTAATTTAAAATATCTATATACAAAATATAGAGCAAGAGGCCGTGCGTTATTATAATATTAATATAATATGTTTGCTACATCTAGATTTTTTTCATATAGGTACAATTAATACACGAGCCATTAAATAGGAGAAAACTCGTTAACCTATATTTAGCATGATCAAAACCGAAATCACGTCAAATTTAGCTTATATTTTAGAGACTGTATTTTAAATAATATCGTATTACTCAGTGAAATCTCTCTCAACAGCAAAAGCGTATAGTAATAATAATATATTAACATTCTCAAGAAAAGGAAGCAAATTATTACTCGCAAAGTCGCATTTCATGTTGACTATTTTTATAATATTATACCACTACGAGTTCATAGTATTTGCTGTGCTGTGATAAACTTCCTCAAAAAAAAAAAAAAAAACAATATATAGCCCATAAAAGAGCCAAAGTAATCAGTTTTTTACAGCCGACAATAAAAAACTTTTTTTAAACACGTACTAGTCGGCAGCGTTCGCTTTTTGTTTAAAACCAATAACAGTCGTTTTTTTTCTTTTTAGTTGATTCTTATAATACATTACTACGTTTTCTTTTTAAACCATAAGACTCAAAGTGTATATTTCTACTTTTATACGTTTGTAGATTATGAGAATTTATTTTTTCTAGATAGGTAAATATGATTAAGATAAAAATTTCGCACTAGAAAAAGGGTTCGATAATATAGCAATAATACTTATTGAATTTATATACTACACTAGTATACAGCTATAGGTTTATATGGGAACTTTAAATACACGTGGATGATGTGTATTATTTATGTACGTTACAAAAACAATGATGTCATTATATTATAACTGACAGCATAGTATAATTTCTCAAACAGAGTTCCTTGGAGACAAAACGAAAACCCGAAAAATAATAATAATAATAAAATAATTGCAGGAAACACTTTACCGTGCAAGTAGTTAATTTGAACACGTGTCCCGTCTAGTTTGTCCGTTTTTTAACCGTCAAAACGCATTCACAGCGAATATATTGTCAGTTTAGTCTCAACCGTTCTTTTTACATAATATATTATACTAACAATACCCATCGGACCTTGACACCTGCGGATTGGCTTAAAATCAATTAGATAACTGGTTAAAATTTTTTTTTTTAGTTAAGAAATGAAATAGCAATATGGAAAAAAGGTGTTATGATAATAAAAATAATATTAAAAGAATTTAAAGTTTGTAAATTACGAGTTAAAACTAACGAGCATACAAATAATACATTATGTCGCGATATAATAATATTCAACCACTTACACATGTAGTTATTATATAATACATATTAATATTTCGATTTAAAAACAACGTATTTGTGATATTTTGATACAGTTCTTTACATTTTACATAATTATTACTGTTCTGCGCGTAAATACATATTTAAAACACAATGAATACTCATTCTGAACTATTTTTTTCTTCAGAAAGGTTTCGTTTTTATGGATAACCGGTTGGGTTAATAGAATAATAATATATACTTGGATGATAAAAGGCATTTATAATAAGCGTAATAACCAGTACGACTATTTGGTATGTATCACGTATGTTGTGTATGAAAGTCGGAGTCGGCTTTATAAAAACAAGACGTGTAAAGTAAACAAAAAAATATATATTTATATATTTTTAAACTTTCCTTAATAAAACGACCACTATTCCAAAGTAATATACATCATATGATTTACGTTTCACAAACATAATAAAAAAGTGAAATTCTATACATTTTAAGCTCTAAAATAACGTTTAAAATTCAACTTTAAATTAAAGGATTGGAAATGTTTATCGGTATTTATACTACGAAGTTGTGTATTAAAATATGATACAATTCCTTCCCTTCTCTCTGCAGTACCACCTATGTAATGATTTTATTATTTCATTCATCATATTATCTTGAGAATACTTTAATTTGGTTATTAAAATTAATTTAGTATACATTTAACCTGATTGTTCATAAATTTGAAAATTTAAGATTCCATTTTAATTTAAAATATTAAAAAACAAAATGTAATTGTAAATAATTAATATCCTTTATTTCTAAACTCTAAAAACCTATATTTGTTTTCCATTTAGATTCTTGCTATACAGTATACAACGTATGCATTTCAAAAAAATCTTATCAGTTCTAAAATGTAACATATTAGTCATATTACATTAAATTATTAATATAGCTATGAGAACACAGATGCCGATACGATTTTGGGATAACGCATATAAGTTTGAAAACGACGACGAATTGAAGTTTTAAACATAACAATTTAAACTTTAAGTGATGTACCAACCAGTTTCTTATGTCGTTTAAGTCCAAATGGGTTCGGCGGCAATGTAGCGTTGGTCCGGGCAATGAAGTATCCTCGTGATCTGCTTGCCGCCGAGCAGATCCACAGGATTCACATTATGGCACGGGCTCGTTTGATCCGAAAAAAAACGGCGTCGTACTATTTAAAACGGAAACGGACAAAATCACTGGAGAAAACAACAACTGCCGGTCAGGCACACGCCAAGACGCGACACGACGGCGACAAACTTTCAAACACTAAACTCGACGTAGTACTGCTCAGTGCTCACTCGTTCAGAGCTCGTCGGCGCGCCGAAGGGAAAACAAAAACAGAGAGACGGATCGAAAACCAGTTTGTCGACGCCGCGCCGCCGGCGGTGGTAGTACCTGCCAGGATAGCCAAACAGCTGATGTTGTATAATATTAAATTATTTTTATGTATAGGTATATTTTACTCGGTCCAACGCGTATATCTTATACCACCTATATCTACTTATGCGCGTATTATACATTTATACCTGTACACACACACGCACGCACGCTAACACACACGATATACGCGTATACACGCGAGACGAGGACCCACGCCCCGTTTACACGGTGTTGACATACTTCGCCCTTGCTCCTCAGCTCCGCGCCGGTCCGATTACCGAGTAAGAGATATAATAAGAAAGACAGAAAAGAGAAAGAGAGTGAGTGAGTGTGTGTGTGTACGTGGGAGAGAGGGTATAGAAAGAGAATAAGAAAAGCGATATGAAATAACGCGTATTCGTATAGAACCGTGTAGAGGTACGCGCACACGTTATAAATGCGTAAGAGAACAATAAAAAAAAAAAAATAAATAATAATAAATATATAGTACGAATGTTATATACATACGCCGGCTAAAACCGTATTGTACGCGGGAAAACTACCCCGATGACGACTATCGGTGATACAAACTGACTACCGAGGTATGTTGCCCAATGATAACAACAATGATGTACAGTATTGTATTTGTATAGTACTGTCTTGCTATGGTGAATATTATGGTCCGACTGTTTTCGGCCACTGCAGTCTTCTCAAGTACTTTATATTTATATACGATATGATGTATTGTACGAATCACGACAAAATTACTTTATTTTATTTTATTATAATATTATTATAATAATCTATGTTTGCCATAATAATAATGATGATTATTAAATATAATGCATGTATTCGTACATAATATAGTAAACGTGTTTTTTAACATACAAATAGTTTTCTAAAAAAAACACTCAATATATCACGCATTAAACGTAATTAATTTAACAAAAAAAAAAAAATATTTTTTTTGTTAAGCGAATAGAAATTAAAATCGTGATCAACAAAACACATTTTTCATACAGGTGTCATGAGCATGGCTGTAACTTGTAATTTACATTTGAAGTCTAATATTTTTTTTTAATATTTTAATTTCACATAACGCAATAGTACCTACTAAACACTCCATACTGAATGTGAAAATTATTATGAATTTTTCCAAGATATATTTCATGCATAAAAAGATAATTCTGATCTCGTATTAAAATATATTGTTACCAATAGTTTATTATAAAATACTTTTTTGACCTGAAATTCTCCTAAAACGCAAAAAATAATAAATTAAATAAAAATTTTATAAAAATTAATAAATTTCTCAATTGCTAAGTATCTGTTTCATTCTGTATAAATATATATTATACATTTATACAATTATCAATGTTTTTATGAAAACTGATAACTATAATAATATACTATTGTGTTTGTATGGCTTCGTTTATTTAGAAATTGATACCTACTTCTTATACATTTTGAAACCAATAAATGAATGATATTTTTTTAGTCTAATTTAAATTCAGAGGTAAAAAACTGAGGTAGTTGCATAATACATTGCTGTATCATATATTTCAAGTATACTTTTTCATTGAGTATTGGACATAGAGCACAGTAATGTATGTGTTTAATTTTAAATCAATGATATACCATATAGTATATAGGTACCATTCGGAAAAAGATTTTAAGTAGAGAAGATCAGTCAGCCTATTTATCTAAAAATATTTTATATTAGTAATGCAATATAAATTGTACAATATCTTAAAAACACCATTCCAATATAAAATTAATTGATGAATGTAAAGGTAAAAAATGTTTAATCCTTACGAATAATATTTTAGAATTACAACTAAATAATTTAAATTGTTCTTTTTCGTTCAAACAACTAGTTTTGTAAAAATTTGAACTTGAAATATCGATGTAAATGAAAAATAAAATTGTAAATATATTAAATGTTTTGAGTCTGTTGGAAAACCTTTTTTGATGATTTTCAAGCTTTATAAATAGGACTCGGAACTTAATAACTTAGAAAGTACTAAATATACATGTACTTATACGTTTATAATAGTATAAATATTTACTTATTTTTTCTACTCACAATTTCCATAAATATAAATATTTTTATACTTTATAATTTGTACTAATTAATAAAAATTGAAAATTGTATACCAAATAGGGAATCTAAAATCAAAATACAATAATATCTAATGAAAACCCTCAAAATAATTATACGTAAAATATTTATTTTTTTTATCATCAAATTTTCAAACTGAATTCTAAATAAAACATTAATCATCAAATATACTCTAAAAAAAAAAGGTAAAATTGAAAAATATGCTTTTAAAACAATAAAATCACTTAGTATGCAAAAATACGCACAATAAACTTTTAATATTTTTATTTTTTTTTTTATAGTTGTAAAAGCTTACTTAGCAATAAATCGTACCGTGTCAATCTAATAGCTAAAAATAACACTAATGCAATAACTTCTGAGCCCTACTTGTCAGCAATTAAATTTGGAAATTTAATAAATTTTCAAATGTAAATAAATCATATTCAAATTTTTTACTTTTGATGAATTTTATCAAAATTTAAACTCAAATGCTTCTTAAGAGTTATATTTTTTAAATTATATAATTTTGATATTTAATTATGAAAAACTTCTCGGGAACCTTGTATTAAATTTTCAAATTTTTTGACTTGGCTTAATATTATTTAATCAAAATTAAAAAAATTTTCTATAAAATATCTATAAAATCACTTAAAATTAGTCTAAAGATTTTGAAAATTCCATCGTGTATGGAAAAATATGATTTCATTATGAAATTATGAATGTTTCAAGCTTTTACAGTTAATATTTTTGGAAAAATAATAAAAATCGTTTTATAACGTTTAATTGTTATTATACATTTAATTATTTAAATAATATAATTTTAAAATATTTCAAAACTTGAATTTCAGTTCCTTTGTAATGTACAGTAGTTTTACGCTAAATTTGTTTTTTAATTTCATCAAGAATAAAGTTTAACTTAATTTGCAAGCTTTTTAACCAAACACAAAATGTTTATCAACATTTTTAGAAAAACATTTAAAGCGCCTATCAAAAATAAACAAATTATTTTGATAATTATATCATTTATATGCCTGAACGCTGCAATAGGAGTACAACGAGTTTATAGGGATTATGGTTGCCAAAATATTTTTGTTTTTCCAACTATTAAGAAAAGTGTGTTTAATTTTTTATTTTTGATTCCTCAAAATTCCAATTTTATATCAAAAACCACTATTAAAATTAAATAATTAAGTAGTTTTACTACTAAAAAGGGTAATGAACAATGATGGACACCAAAACAAAGTAAAATACTTAAAACAAGACATATCTATATAATGTATTATAAAACACAATTGTTCCATTCAAAATCTAAATAACTATTTATAATATTTGAATCTAGTTTGAAAAAAATAAAGTCTCACAAACAAAAACTATATATTCTATATTTAACACTAACTATAGTCTACAGGTTAATATTATTATAGTTGGAAGCTTTTCTCACTCGTAGAATCACATAAATAATAACAATTTATTGATTATAATATTATAATGTATTGCAAGATTATATTGTTGGAATTCAAAATTTATTTTACATAAATAAAATTTCTATTAAATGAAAACGTTTACTATACGAATTATAATATAAAATAAAAATTGTTTATATAAAATAATCCATGAGTAGTTTTGCAATATTCAAAAATATTTAATCGAAGTAAGAACTTGAAATTTTAATGGAAGAGGTATATGACCTGAAGTCTATGCTCATATTGTAAACCGGCCAAGCCTATATGAAATAATATTATTCATCATTTACAAAACAACTTTTTCCGGAACTTGTTTTTACGTTTGATAAAATTTATGGATTAGGTACCTATCTAAATAAAATTCAGCGAATTTTTTTTCTCAATAACTTGTACAATTGGGTTTAACACTTTAATATTCTTTTTATACATTCATTTTTTTTTTTTATGCAAACTATGAATAATTAAAAATTTCATATCAACATAATTTTTATATTACATATTAATATAAAATTATCAAAAATGTATCTACGTATTTGATAATAGACGCCTAACTCCTAAATACAAATAAATATAAAATCGTTTACATATTATAATATTCTTTCAGATATTTATCTATATATATAATACAATTATTTGTTTTTATCACATATTATGATATGTTTACAAATTATTTCTTAAGTTAATAGTCGTATTTAATTATCACTATTTTTAATTTTTACTTAAAATGTAATTAATACAACAAAATAAATATGAATTATAGATATTTAAATTATATTTTAGATAAATTTAAAAATGTTATTTTTTTAAGACTTCGTTAATAGTAGAACATTTCGAGTAAAGATACATAAAATATTATGGTGTAGGTATAATAATCATTAACTTCGATGATTTAACGATTCATAATATCCATTATGATCATCGCTATGTTCAGAAAATTAAAAAAAGGTCATTACACAAAAATAATATTATATTCATACTACATTAATCATTGATCTATTGTATAGAAACAAAGAGCAATAAGATGTTATAAAATATACGTTTAGAACACTTTTTAGTATTATTGTAATTAAAATTGACTTAACACCGATTCTTTTGTACAATTATCTATATATACGACTAAATTGCATGCATAGATCGTAAACAGTTTACCGTGATATCAACGAATCCAAAAATACGTACAGATCTAAAATATAATAAAACCAATCTGATGAAAATATAGTCATAGAAATTATATACATGTATAAAAATAAATATAGACTCGTTGACATCATAATATTCATAATAATTAATAAACTACGCGCGCAAGAAAGTTTTCGAGAACATACGTTGCAGATGGAAGTCAAATAGGTAGCTAATGGATTGAACTTACTGTAGATAATATAAAGTATATATCTAATCTAACCACGTAAAGGCAAAGAAAGCTAGTATTCATCGTGTTCAGAGAGCACGATATTGTTTGACAAAACGATACACTCAAACCCGTGTTGCTGCATGTACCCATAAACGTGTATGTTTATAATATAATTATATGTTAAGTATATGTTGACTAAAGAATATTAAAGGGTTCCATCGCAAAGATTTCGCATCCGAATTACACACGCGCGCGTGTATTCATCTACTATCGTTTGACACGACGAGTCCTTGACCGCATAAAGAATGTAAACGCACCGTACAAACGTAATGCAGGTATATAGGTAGGTACCTATATTATAATCGGAGATTATGTCGTCGGATCAAAATAAATAAAATACACGAACAACGCGCATTGAAAACTGACCAGCAATTTGATGATAATAATAATAATAATAATAATAATAATAATAATATTTTAATTTGATAAACCCGTAGTAGCTGGAACCTGGAACCAGCATATATAATATAAATTATAATATCTGCACATTATGAATAAAATCGAGCGGCTAGTCAATAGCTGATCGTGTATTTGTGTGTGTGCGCGTGGCACTGTTGAGAACGCAAAAATATGCAAACCATCCTTATTAGCTATTTTTTCTCTTCTCTTATTCTTTCTCCATCGTCAGGTATATATATATATATATATATATAGATTATAATATATAGGTTTACGTGTGTGTGTGTGTGTACCTATGTTCGCGGTCTGAACGAACAGCGATGATTATTATTATCAATAATAATAATAATAATAATAATAATTGCATCCAATGATTAAGGGAAAAATGATCGGCAGGCGAACGTCCGCCGTTCATCCAGCTCCGGCACTCGGTCGTGCTTGTACAGTGCAAGTATACTAACCTCTCGCCTAACCTATTACGACAAAGATGTAGAGACGTAGACGATATATAGTCTTCCGTCCGACAACCGGTTCGCGAGAAGAGCACCACAGTTGTATATCGAAGAGCCGTTTATAAATATTATCCTTTGGATAACGAAACCAGTTTTTTATCATTATTCTTACGACGGCGCTTTTGACAACACGGGTTCGCAAAATTTTAACTATCAATTAACATCCGACTGCAAAACACATAACGCTTTAACTTACTCATTTACGTCGTATAGTACCTATTACCTAATATATGTGCGATTTTAAATCAATCGAATAAGTATCAATAATATAGATAACTGTTATGAAATATCTTGGATTTGATAAACCGTGCAATAGATTATATGAGAAACGATGTTTCACTTATTGGTATTTTTTTATTGACTTTGTTATCCCCTCCTCCCCTAATAAGCACATGCAATGATATATAGAGACTTAGATAGCGTTGTAGATGTACAATACGCATCAACTAGCAAGTACCTACGATATTTGTATATGCTGAAAAAATACTGACATCTATCGGGGATAAATTAATATTTAGGATGTAACATAAGATTCTATTGTAAACTATTTAAATATAACAATGGAGACCAAATGAAAAAATGAAAACGGATGTATCAAAAAACACAATAACAATAAAAGTATTATATGTCACGATTGTCTCTAAGATTTTTTTGTGTAGGATTTACTAGTAGGTATACTAATAATATTATGCGATTATCACGGTCATTGTTTTGATGATGTTTCGTAATTTGTGATATTCTTTGTAACACACGTCTTCCGGGCGAACTATAGAGAAATAGAATTGATATGATTATACTGTAATAACTAAAGAGCGGATTTGTAGGTTCTTAAAAGCTTAAAATATGATGCTAATATGTTTTAAAAAACCCTAAAATATTCTCTAAATATTCCTTAAATTTGTAAATATGCAGATAATATGATTTGTTTTTTTCCAAAATAATTCAATAAAAACAATAAATAACTTATGTACCATTCCTTTTTGGTAACATATAGAATATTTAATTATAAAAAATACAAAACAGTTCATAGGTATATGAATATTTTAAACTTTTGTTAATTTTCGGCATTTTAAAAAATAAAAATGAATATTACAAATTTAACTAAATCGTCAGACATTAAAGTTAAGATAATAAACAATATAAAAGTAAAAATAAAATAGATTTATTATTAGGAATCATTCTTATTATGTTATTATAGGATCGTAAGTACAGTCATGGATTAAGAGTAACAGAATGACCAACATTAGAAATTTGATTACAAACAAGTATATAATTGAATGATTTTTAATTTTTATCTTTCTTATATAAAATAATTTTTTTCCTAGAAAAAATTGTTGCTGGAAAATATCATAAATCGATAAATTAATAATGTGTAATATGATTTTTTATGAACAATAATAGAATATATTCTAAAATATGAAAAATAGGCTTAATATTCTCTTGAGTCCAAAATATGCTTTAATATGCTAAATAAATTTTTTCCTATGAACTCTGTGATGGATAAATCGTCCACATTTTTCACTCTCATAAAGCTGCATAAAACTAATAAAAGTATGTAAAAACCTAAAAATCCGCTCTCTATAGTTTATTACTAACAGATAAGACCTACAACTTAGTAGTACGACATCGACGTTGTTTTGTTCTAAACATTCGTGTTCCGGTGTTCGTATATTATATTATGGGCAGGTACATTGCTATTTATTTACTAATATTGACCATAAAATTGTAAACTAGTATAGTTCAAAGAAAAAAATAAAATAGAAAATGCTGACAAACGAGTGCAACTTAAAAAATACTCATCAGCAAACAAACTGAACATATATAGTTTGAAATTACAAATGTAGATAAAACTTATAATAGGTAACAAATAAATGCATCGATAAACTAATAAATAGTACGAGTATAATTTAATGTACTTTAATGAACACTTAAAAATGTATAAAAATTATTAATCAATCAATATAGTTTTATAGTTTGTACCTACTACTTACATACTTAATAAAGCAAAACAATCAATTTATTGCTATCTATTGTATACATTTACATCTCGTGATTTGTGGTTAAACGTGTTCGACTTTATCAGACACCACAAGAAAATAAAATGATAATAATTGTAGGTATGTTTATATTTTCTATGGTGTATTGCAAATTGCAATACCACATATCGCATATTGTGACATACATCATTGGTATCCAACCTATGACCCGCCAAGTTTACTGATGTTTTGACAATATTATTTATTTATCAACACTGAATATTTCCTACTAAAAGAAAAAAATTTAAATTTAAATTATAATCATAAAATTAATAGTTTTTTATTAGTTGTTGTTCTTAATAACAAAAAATAGCAACAACAAAAATCCGTTAATTTACGGTGTCGATCGTTAATCAGGAATATGTCTTGAAAAGATTTATTTATCTTCGTTGAGAAATTGACATATTTATAACAAAAAAACTACGTTTTAACTGAGTTAGCTGATTTATCATGTTTATGGAAGCCAACTTTTCTCGTTGATATAACTCAGCTTCTGAATGAGTTAAATTTAAAGCAAACTCGTTAATTTCAGATCTGTTTACCTACTCAAAGCTATCAAAGCTTTTAAACTAAAATTAATTCAATTCATAAGGTAACTAATAGAAAAAAATCTTATTCATTTTCCAACTTGCAACAAATTTAAACTTGAAAATGATAAGAATTCTTTATCGATTTTGCCGTTGGAGTTTTTACCTATTGAATGAGCAGTTCGAGGCCCGCTATAGGGATTTCGAAAGTGCAGAAGACTGTATTCGAATTTATGAAAATCCATTAGTCATTGAAAAATAAACTTTACCAACGAAGCTTCAGCTTAAAGTCATCGATATTCGAGTTCATTTCAAAAACTATTTTAAGGAAAAAACACTCAAACAATTTTACACTATGTTACCAGAGGAATCTTTTCCTAATCTAAAAAATATGCACGTGAAATGATTTCAATATTTAGCTCCACCTGGCACCTATTTATATGAACAGACGTTTTTAAAAATTAAATCTGTCAAATCTATCTAAGTATAGAATCAATTTTAGTAACAAATATTTACAAGTGACACTGTTGATTGAAACGACAAAGATTGTTGCAAATTATTACCAATACATTTTAAAAGACAGGCAATTTCAAAATTCTCAATTAATTACTTAATAAAAACAAAGTTTGAATTATCAAAATAATTAATAAAAATAAATATACATTTTTTTCAAATCTAAATAAATCTTATCTATTCTTAATTTCATTACCTCTCTATACCATTAAAAATGTTTTGTCCGCGATGCCAAAGCGTATCTCAGAATTGACTCACGGTAAAAAAAGGTTAAATTACAGAGGACACTCTATAGTAATACCCACAAATCTCAAGAATTTGAAAATATGCTATCTTTATAAGTATATATCAAAAAATTCGAATTTAAATAAATTCATAGTTAAACAAAGATAAAATGAGGGCGAGCATGCTTAATGAATCACTTTGTATAGTATGATGTGTATCTACATAATATATGTATCGAATTATTACATTATATATATTATGTATATTATATGTTATGCAGGGTATTTTAAGTATTTTCTATTCGCGTATAATATTATAATATAATATAAGCTTACCTACTACTGCACAAATCGAACGTATGTATTATTAAAATATACGTTTGTTTACGCTGCTGCAGGGGAGTGCCCCCACTTTCGTACCAAGAGGTGTCGCCCTCCCCCCCTCCCCCCTCGCCCTTGGGGCAATCTTGACGTGTCCGTGAACGCTGTGACGGTCCGTTAGCACCCCGAGGCGTTTATTTTATTGTACACATGGTAACTGTGGTAAGTGCATATCAGGTATAGCCAGGTACTTACACGACGGCGGCAGAGAGTTCACGACTGCGAGAGTATTACCGCTACTGCAACGGAGGCGACCGGTTGTTGTGTAGTATAAATATGTATAATATACATATGTATAATTTCTGAGTGTATGTTAGACGACGGCAGTCAATTCAGCACCCGACAAATCCACGGTGAAATGGCACACAGCCTCTTTGGCCATGGACCAGTTACGTGCGCGCGCGCGCGCGCCTGTTTGAATATTTTTACACTTTTTATCGCTCCCCTTCACCGAAGTACTCCCATCGTCCGCCAACAAATTTTATATCCGGAATATATTTTGTTCACGTTCGTTCGTTATTGTGTGCCCTTGTCGCATATTATAATAAAAAGTTATCACGGTGCAGTATCCTTAATATTATTATCATATAGTCGAGCATAAATCGCATACATCGATTTTCAGATAACGCATGTGCCATACTGTCAATCAATGTGTATTTTGCGTCCATGAGACGATGGGCGACAACGTGCCAACAGACCTGTGGGCTCATACTGTTCACTGAAAACTAAAATAATTATAGGTATACATTATACGTATTATTCGTATGACGATTGACACGAAAAAGATGATGTTTTATGAGCGTGTTGTGCATATATCGGTGCTTAACGCAGTTGACCACAAAACAGTTAAAATTCTTAAATTACAAGTTATCGGCATTAGGATGGTACAATAATATTTCTGACAAATTCGATTTCAACTCGTGGGATCGTGCCGACACGTTTCTCGTTCTAACGTCTTTTGTTTTCATAAAATACAATCGAATTTATTACTATTCTAAAACCTCACAACTAAGTGTTATTCAATTATTGTAATTTGTAATCGCTGTTGTTTTTATTTATTCTCTTCTATTCGTGAGCTTAAATCATAAAATACGTATCTACCTATCCTATTATATTTGCATTTGCCTACTATAGACGTGAATTCAAAATTCCAACGGTAATGAAGATACGTTGTCACTTGTCTTGTTTTTTATGAAGTGTGAACAAATATATAATCATGAAGGGTTTTATGATATAAATTTCAGATTTAAAAAGCTTTGGTAAGTTCTTATTTCAAAATAAAATATACACAAATAATTAAAAAACCACTTTAAAAATAATGCTATAAATACTTTTAAAAGCAATAAAAAAACGTATAATATTTTGCTTTTTCTAATATTTTTGTACTTACAGCCTACTATAGGTTAGTAATACTTAAATTTGAAAACGTAAATTTATTCCTATCATTATTATATTGGAAGTAAACAGATAAAGAAAAATATAACAAATTCACAGTATTTTCTTAACTAAACCATTATTTATACTATAAATAATAAAATTATTATATTAATTTAAAAAAACTTAAAAATATAATATTATAACCTATACTTTTTTAATTTAATGTAAGGTACATTATGCAGGACAATATCTTATTGTACAAAAAAACCGAATACCTACTGTTATACTGAATTTAATTGTAATATAATATTTAGATCTCGAAATATTGAGTATAATATGGATAAAGTGTAATGTAAGACACTAATAATTTATATTAAATTACTTTAATAAATGTTGAGAAATAATAATTCCTTAATCGAGAAAATTAAAAATAGTCATTATCGCGAAATCAGGTATAATCCGTCTATTTATAGTTGAACCATAAAACATCCAAAGATTTCTCTTTCTTCCACGTACGAGAAAATACAACAAGTCATTGAACTAAGTAATTTTCTAGAGTTCAAGTTAAAACTATTAAAGTATTAATTTTGTAAACATTTCAATATGTTTTAATTTTTTATATTTTATTGTTTTATAGGCTAGTAGCCATTTTTATTTATTATACTTTAAAGCTTAAACCAGTAAATACTAAAGACCACAGTGATTATATTATACTTGTATAGTGTTACGTATCATATTATTTAGTAAGTTTGTAGTTGTAATAAGACATTGTGGCAAACGTTGCTTCATTCGCAACGTACACTCATACACACAACCAGTATAAAACTTAATATTGTGTTCTCGGTTCTCACAAACAATATAAAGTGAATATAGCTAGCAAGTCTAAGAACAACTGACTAGAACAATATGAATACACACACGTCAAAAACATAAAATAAAAGACTAACGCAATCAATACCTTAAACATGATTATATTTTAAATACAAACACTGAAACATATTAAACTAGTGAGCCACGTTAGTCTTCGATGTTAAACGTCTTTGAAATAATTTCTCGATCAACCTACCTTTTATTGGAATTCAATATTATACAAACACAATTGTATTGTATAGATATCTAAGTATTTTTAGTTGTTCTACTTAAACTATATATAAATTCGTATTAAAATTAAATAATAAAAAGTTGAAAATTGTAGTCTCAGCTTATTTTCTTAACCGACACTACATAATATATACTTAAGTATAAATTTAAATTATCTACTGTTATTCTAATATTAAAAATCTCCCAAGTCAATCGAATACTCAATATAATACAAACGACAGTATAATATTTTAGAAAAAAGATTATTTTCCTATAGTTTTTAAGGGTGTTTCTTTTTAGATAAAAAAAAAAGAGAATTACCGGGATCCATGATATTTTTGGAGTTGTTTCGTAATTTCACGTTGCCAAGGACGCCTTTAATAAATCTAGGTGCGGGTAAAATATTTTTTGTGTATTGTTAGTGGTGTTTTGTTGCCCCTGATTTTGAAGATTCTGGTTAACCGTTGACATCGATATTAATGACGAAACAGTTTTCTGTGCCAAGAGCAGCAAAACCGGTCGTGGTCATACATAATGAATAAATTCGATTTTTTTTTCGGATTTTGTAATTGCAATGTAATTTTTAATACATATAATATTAATATTTTAAATAAATAATACAATAATATGATATGTAATTGATATCTAAATAACAAGAATATTTACTTTTCATAAATTCTCCTTTTTCTCAATCGATGAACTAAAAAATCATCAACAATAGAGTATAATACAGTTGCATGTCTGCCGGTTTTCAATCGTTGAAATAATTAAAAAGCGTATGAGAATCAGATTATCAGAAACCAAAAATTATCCTGGTTAATTCTTTTGTCCGTCATATTATATAAGTAATTTAAAAAATATTGAAAGTTTAGTAATATTTTATCTTTTAATTTATTCTGTTATATATATAGAGAGATGTTATAGTAACATGTCAATTGAGTAGGTTACCATTTTTATTACGACCGCGGTATAATGGTAGTAATACAACCACAGTACAACAGACTGTGAACAGTCACTGTTCTGTGGTTACACGCATGATAAGCCGGTAAATTATTCATACGTGATACCGGTCTGCAACATTTTCCCTCCAAATTCGAGATAACCAACTCGTTCGACATGGTTGTTGATTTCGTTGTTCTTCTATCACCCCTCATGTTTTCGTATTCGCGATTTCATGATTCGCAATTCGCTTGTAATTAAATATTCCGTGGTATAGTGAGGTTTTTTGATAATTTTTAGAATTTCGAGTACACTACCTATTACCTAGTTAGTCTGGTCATTGTTATTTATTTCCGTCGTGCCTTTATACTTTAAAGTTACTAAACGTTTTGATTTTGAAAAATGTTCTAACTTCTTACTTATGTACTGAACACTGATGTTTTGTTCAATAAATATTTTCTCTTGAAAAACAGCTCCGCTGACTTCTAGTCAACACTTGTAATTGTACGGTTATAAAAAGTAATATTTTTTCAAAATCCGAAATTACATTCCATGTAATTCAATGTAAGTACCTATAATACAAGTTATTAATTAATGTGAAATGTGTTCCAATTAGCGTAGTCTTATTAGAGTCGAATGCAGGATGATTTTGGGTATTCAACATCCATGTCTTTGCTTTCCTTAATTATTATCTTATTACCTATTTAATTTCTAATATTCTGAATGATTTGTTACAGTTCATATGGAAAATATGGTAATTTAAATTAAACCAATTATATAATAATGGCAAATGACATGAACCAAGAAAGAAAAATGAGTGAACAATCAAAATTAAATAGTCAAGATAATGTAGATGATGGTATGATCAAGAAATTTAAAAATAAAGAACTTTTACTCATAACTCGAATAATCATTTAGATAAATTTTAAATTGTTTATAATTAGATATTTATATTTTTAACTATTACATAAATTCAATTAATTATTAGTATCTTAACACTATGAGCATGATACCATAAATATCATCATTATGCCACTTAATTCATAGTTCCAATATTTAGAATATTTTATCTCTATTAATTGATATAATTAAAAATATAAAATTGTAGGAAAATTGAAAAATATTTGTTGATCAGTGAATAATTTTTAAAGAAAATTTAACTAAAAATAAATTTGTATATTATCCTTATTCTTGATTTGATCAATTCTTATTTTTTTGATCTCTTCTATTGGTACTATTAGCAAATTTCTGCTTTATTCATTAAGTCAATGAGCCACCAAAAAATTTTATGATAGCAACCTATTTATTAAATTAAGGTTGGCTTAGAATAATTTTTTCTATCTTAATGCAATATGACATATCTATTGGCAATATTATGAAGTAAGGGTAGTGCAATTATTTCATTGTATTAGAATAAAAATACAATTATTCAATATCGTAAATTTAAAAAAATAATAGTTTATTAATTTTAAATACCTAATCATTGATAAAATTCATATAATATTTTATTATAAAGAACAGTTGTAAATAACAATAAAAATAATTGTAATTGTTTTTATTTAGCTAAAGAAGATGAGTTATATAAAACAAAATATGATATAAGTATACATGAAAATCATAATAATGAAGAAATTGATATATCAAGTAAGAATTTTCTAAATTAAATTAAAACCAAAAAGTTTTTTATAAGTATATCTGGTACTTTATATTTAATAAATATACTTTTACTAAATTCACCAAAATTTTGTTACTAACTATCAAAATTATATACAACATGATATTTAGGTTGATTTATAGTATAAATTTACTTAATATTTTTATACTTAAACCGTTTTATAATAATAATAATAAAAAAATATTTAGTTTTATTGATAAAATATTAAATTTATTACATTGTTTTAGACATAGATTTTTTTCCAAAAGAATTGTTATTGGAAGAACAACGTTTAAATGAAGATCATGCAAAAAAAGATGAAGAAGCTTTGGTAAATAATTTTAACTTAATTTCTTATTCTAAACACTAGTGCAGTGTTTCTTAAACATTTTTTATCCATGGAATCCTTTTTTATGTTCACTGTTATTGTGGAACCTCTACTTTTTTTAGGATTATTCACTATAAAAGTTATAATATTAATATGTTAAAGGTATTTAATTCAAAAAATATGTTTAAATAAAAATAATAATAATTTTATATTATAATACTTAAATTACTTAAATTAGACTAAATTTTAATTTTAATGACATAAGTGAAATTTTTTTTTATTAATACAAATATTCTCTTAATATTGGGCTTTATTGATTAAAGTTGTACAAACATTTTTTCCTCGCTAACGCTTCTAATCCTTAGTTTAAATGGAGTCTGATTTTTGAACCAAATATGATTTAGGTTTTTTGTGTATGGGAATTTAATATTTATTCATTTAAATTATAAATTAATTTATTTAAAATTATTTATTAGGTTGATGATTTAGATGAAAAAGAAAGAAAAGAAAGATTTCAAAATTTACTTACACTATTAAAAAGTAGTATTAAATTATCTAATCTTTTTGAATCCAGATTAAAAAAATGTAAACTTCAAATTATTAAGTAAGTGTTTCAAGTTTAATTAATCATAATTTTTTCAATTAATATATTTTTGATAATTGGTATACTATTAAAATTAAATTTTTTTTTTAGAAAAGAACTAGGTAAAGCTAAGAAAATGAAAGAAAATGTACCAAATTCTAATGAACAGACTAAGATTACAAGTAACCAATCAATTGAAGTAAATATATTGTTTATGTTTAAATATATTTTTACATAGATAATTAATTATTTAAAGCTATCTTTAGAAGAAAATTTTTCTTTAGTTAAAATTATAATTTTAGTACTATTTTCACCTGTTCTATAAATTGGTTAAACTTAATTACATGTATAATATAGTCAGTATTTATATTTAGGATTTAAATGAAGAAGAGTATTATTTAAGCTTATTTCAACAACCTAAATTATTTCATGGGACTCTCAAAGACCACCAAATTGAAGGTCTTCTTTGGATTAGAGTATGCATTTAAATTTATAATATATTTATTAATTATTAAGCTTATTAATTAGAAAAACTTTTATTCAAGAAGAGGTATCTGCATTTATTATCTTTGTTTTGCCAACGTATATCTTACCATAATATACGTTCTACAGTTCCAATTTTGAGAGTAATTTAAATATTGGAGTAAAATAAAGGTAAAAACATTATCTGTGTTTTTTCATTGTTTTTTTTATAATATATTTTTATTTTCAAGTGTGTTATGAGTATACAAAAATATTGATATTCAAAAATGCTCACAATTCACTTAAAAAATTAAACAAATTAAATTACAGAACTGCAAGTACTGTTTTTACACCCAAGTTTGATAATAAATCATTTCACTCTAATATTCAAGCTAAAGCACAAATTTGGAACTGTTGAACATAAATTTTAGTATAGTGTGTTAGTAAAATGGAGACAACACATGTGGGTTGGTCATCCTCTTTATTCATTAATTATATATAAAATTGTATTTAAAATTCCTTATTTTAGACTTTGTATGAAAATGGTTTGAATGGCATTTTAGCTGATGAAATGGGTCTTGGTAAAACTATACAAACTATAGCTTTTTACTGTTTTCTTTTGGAAATGGGAATAACTGGACCATTTCTAGTCATTGCACCATTGTCTACAATTCCCAACTGGCTGTCAGAGTTCTCAAAATTTTCGCCTAAGGTAAATAACTAAATTTATTACTTTTAAGATAGATATTTATAGTTATACTCATTTGTTATTGTTATAGCTTCCAACTGTTTTATACCATGGTACAGAAAGTGAACGTATTGCATTACGGCCAAAGTTCAATAATACTCGGAAAGTTAATAATTTAAATTGTCAACCAGTTATAATAACTACTTATGATGTTGTGCGTCGTGATATAACATTTTTAAAAAAAATTGATTGGAAATACATTACAATTGATGAAGGACAAAAAGTGAAGAATGCCAATGCCCAAATATCTAAGTGAGCAAAATATTTTATGACGGTTGATATTTTAATAAATTAACTAAAATGACGTAATTATTATTTTTAGATGCTTGCGTGAATTTAATTGCACCAATAAACTCATACTTACAGGAACACCTATTCAAAATGATATGTCAGAGTTATGGGCGTTGTTGAATTGGTTAATGCCCAAAATTTTTGATCAACTTGAAGATTTTAACTCTTGGTTTGTTATTGATAAGTTTTTTGATTCTAATGACAAAATTGTAAATATGGCCAAAAAGGATGAGTTATTAGACATAATTCTAAAGGTAATTAAATCTATACTTAATATTGAACAAAGATATAATATAAAAGTGTAGAAATGATAAACATTAAATTTTTTAGAATATTTAAAATATTTTTATTTTTTGTTTGTGTGAATTAAAATTATTAAGTTTGGTCATTTTTTATTAGCTATTAAGTATTTTTATTGTTTCAATTATATGTATTCCAAAAGTTTTAAATCCAATAATTTATTTGTATTTTTTTGAACATAAAATAAAATATAGTCTAGAAATTAACATTATAGCTATTTTTTTTTTCTAAGATACAATTTGAAAAAAATTATTAGCTGGAAAATGTCTTCAAAGTAGACATCAATTAATAAATGGATTTGACCAATACTGATTCTTTATTAAAAAAAATATGAAAAATTAACCATTGAATTTTGTTATAGATATTAAAACCTTTTATTTTGAGACGGGAAAAAAAAGAAACTGATTTAAAACTCCCACCAAAGAAAGAAATCGTTATTTATGCTCCACTTACAGAAACACAAAAACAATTATATGAAGCTACATTGAACAATCAAATGGAAATATTACTGAATAAAGAAAAGGTATTTTTATTTTTAAGTGTTGTAATAGATAATATTTAAATAAAACTTAATTTATTTTTCAAAAATAATTTTAGTTATTGAAGTATTTGTTCTATGTATATCTTTTTGTGTTTGGTTAACAAGTTTGAAAATATACAGATTAATGGAAAAAAAATTCCTTTTTAAGAATTTAAGTATTAAATTATTTCTATAAAAACAAAAATATAAAAAATAGGAATAAAATTTAATGTTAGCTCCTTTTAAATATATTATTCATAATGCATTGCATATTTGATATAGTTTTTAAATTAAATATTTTTTAGTAATAGTAAAAAAAAAAAAAAAAAACATTTATGAATATGAACTTTACCAACACTTAATTTTTATTATAATATATTAAATAATAATACAATTATATACAGCTATTTGTTTAAATTGAATTTATGTAATTTTTAATGTACTCTACTACTGTATAATGATAATAGACCTAATTTAACCAACAATTTTTTTTTTTTATTACATTCAACTAATATTAACAGTACTATTTTTAATAATAATAATTGTTATAGCTATATCATTCAATTTCAGGATACTGAACTTACTCTAGGAGTAAAAAGTAAGAGAAGGTGTGTGGAAAGCATAGTAAAATACACTGATCTTAATGCTATTAAAGTAGATTTACCTGAAAAAGAGTAAGTGTAAAATATTCTAATTAATGTTGACGACTTAATTTTTAGTAGTAATTTTAAGTAATATTTTGTATTTTATCCCTATCAATACTTTATATATTATTATTTAAACTTTTAAGTTCTACATTACTGCTCTACTTAGAAAAAAAATACTTATATATTTTGTAATTTAAATTATTTTTACTTTAGTAATTTAACTTTCTTTGTCTGGCCTGTTCTTAATGATTATATAATTATAATAGTGTAATATTTGCTTTTACTGTAATGAAAACTTAGCTATAACATTAAGCTAAATACTGAAATTTAGTAACTACATATTATGATTTATTGTATGATATTGAATTAATTGTAATTTTATTATTATTTATTTTAGGCCGAAAGATAAAAGTATTGCTATTTCAGTTCATATGCAAAACACATTTATGCAATTGAAGAAAATTGTTAACCATCCATATCTTGTTCAAATGCCATTAATTCCAGGTGAAAACAAATTGTTGGTTAATGAGAATATTGTTAAAGTTAGTGGTAAATTTCAGTTACTTGATGCTATGTTAACAAAATTGAAAATACTTGGTCATAAGGTATTGTATATAATTACCTTATAAATGTTAAATAATGCATAATAATATTCAATGCTCATGTATAAAATTTTTAATTAAAGGAAATTAAGATGGTGCATCAGCAAAATAAATTTCTTTCTTAAACATATAAAATATAGTTAGAACTAAAAGTCTGTTTACTTATTTTACTCATTTTGATAAAATAATTAAAATTAAGGTATTACTTATAAGAATTTTAAAGAACAATGTTATCAGTATTTCTTCAGAGACTTTTTAATTTTTAGTTACCACTAAGAAAATTTTCTCACAAAACAAATAATGTACTATATTTAGAATAGATGATAATATTCTAATTTAAATGACAAAATATAAAGAGGTTTTAATTATGTTACACATGCATTGGACAAAAATAAAATTTTACTGGTTTTCCATCTTAAAAATATGTAAGGAAGTGTGTTTTAGAATAATATTGTGGCTATACAATTTGATTTTTAATACATAAAGAAAGAAATTATATATTTACTATTATCATTATGTGTTAAAATTTTAGGTGTTGCTGTTTTCTACAATGACACAATTAATGGATGTCATTGAAGAATTTTTGATGTTTCGTAAATTTTCATTTACTAGATTGGATGGAACTATGAAAATTCAAAAAAGAGTTGATGCAATAACAACATTTAACAGTGACCCAGATTGTTTTTTGATGATGATATCAACACGTGCCGGTGGACTTGGTTTGAATTTAACGTCAGCGGATACTGTTATTTTATTTGACAGTGACTGGGTATGATTGATTTGAAAAAATAAGTACTCATCATACAAAAGTAACAAAGGGCAATGTCCTATTTTTGTCTGGTTCAGTCTAACCTCATAAATGAGTTTTCTAATTAAGTTATTCTGTTGAAAATATTTTTAAGTTCAATCATATAGTGCAAATAAAAGAAATTTCTCCCTTCTATAGATAATGAAGCGCTGGGTAGATTATTTGTAGCCTTGTTTAACAGTTTTAGCATATACAATAAACCTTTAATTGTTGAGTACTGATCGTTTTAAGTAGCAGAAATAAATCTTTATTAATCGTAAATCCTTAGAAGCATTAAATATTTTGATTTCCAATAAGTCTAAACATTTTGTATTAACATTTATAAATAAGATATGTTCAAAAAGCTTTGCTTTATCTATCGACCTTTGCTTCTAATGGTCAATAATAGACCTACAATCTACTAAAAGTGTGTTAATATTAGAAGTGGTTTTTTTGCAACTAATATTGTAAGTTGTAAATAATGTGCTATACATCTTAGATGATTCCAGATATATCTGGAACTTCAAATTGTTGTTGCAAGGTTAAGTGTTTTTGAGTTATACATTACAAAATTACCATTTTTCAGTTAGTTTTTTAATAAAGTTGTTTAGATTGGTTGCAGTATGTTGTCCTTTGGAATGTTCAAAATTTTAAGTCTTGAATAACAAGTTTCCATTCTTTTAAGATATTATGTACTGTTAAAGAAGTATAATTCAGAGATTTAAGTTATTTAACAGACATAAAAGTTGAATGGAAAATCCATTCATATGTTGTAAAAAAAAGGATTTTACACTTTTACATTCATTATCAATGATATTTTTTAGTATAATTAACAGCTTTTTTCAAAAGCATTTAGAATATGATATTTATAAAAAACATTTCATCAGTAAATTAGTTTTTTTTATAAATTTAAAAAATGCAAGCTCCTGAACAGACATGACAATCTTCTATTTTAAACTTCAATACATTGTTATTTAATGTCTTTACATTTGAATTTGTTTTTACCTATAGTTGTCGTCTTTCATTTACAATTTATGATTGTGTGGGTTGAATTATTTTAGATGTTTAAATTTTTTTAAAGCATCAGTTAGTTTTGGTTGAATTATATATTTTATTGAATTTTTATGACTTCATTTTTTTTTTTTTTTTTTTTTTATTGTGAGTCACACTTTACATTAGGGGTGTCCAACTTGCGGCTTTTACTTCAATTTAAAAACCATTAATTAATTGTATATAATATATTAATAATATGAGAAAAAAATTATTATAAGAATATAAAACTACAAAATATTAAATATCAATTAAACTTTAAATAGTGTTTTATACTTTTATCTTAGCATAATAGCATGGGCACACATAAATTATACGGGTGATTAGTTGACCAATTCGAGCCGATTTTGATAATATATTTTATTATTGGAGATAAGTTCATGACATTGATCCGGTGTCATTTATCAACAAATAAAAATAAAATACTGTATGCATTAAATATTATTATTAAAAAGTATGTGGCCAACAAAAATTTATGCCCATATGATATGGCCAATCTTCACAAAAGATTGGACACCTCTGCTTTACACATTTACCTTTTTTGAGAATTGATTAATATAATCGTATAACTTCTATTTAATAGGTATTTACATTTGATTTTTTTAACATAAAAAAATTAATTTTTACTTAAAAAATTATAAATAATCAAAAAAATTACTTCATACCTTAAATTAACCAACTATCATTAAGTTAAAATATTATTAAAGTAAGTCTACGGAACATATATTATTTGGTGTTTGCTACACTTACTTAAATTGTTTAAATATTTTACTCAATAAATCTAATATATTTAATCATACATTTATCTATGTAGTACTAAAATAATATTATATTATATTTTAATATGAATATGCAATTAAGTACTCATTATTTTTAAGTATTTAATTACATTATTAATGCTTGTAGACTGTAGTTGAAAATGTGTATATTTTTTGTTAATAATATCTATAACAAATAAAAAATTAATTTCTGTAAAATTAATACAACAAACACAGAACAACATATTAATCATGTAAAATTAAAAAAGAAATCGATTAAATCGCAAATTCTTAACCTCACAGTCAAATGGCAATTGACTACATAATTAAAACTATTCAATATATATATTATTTTAGAATCTGGATCAAATTTACTTTAAGGTAAAAATTTCGTTAATGTAATACCAAATAGTAAATATGTAAAAAGTATAGACAACAATCTATTTTTAAAAATTTAAGCAATTTATCTTCATTTAATAATTATTCTCATCAAAAATATTTGGGTTTCCAGATATTTATAGTTTTTACAGTTATTTTTAATATTTTTCAATTAGATAATCAAGTATATTATAGTAGAATGTATACTATATTATGGTTGTTGGTCAAGTACTCAACTACAAATTTTTTCAAAATTTAGTAATCAATCAATTTTACTAATTTTTTATTGGGGAAAAAGCATAATCAATCATCATTGTTGTATAAATTATGAGTTGTAACAAAACAATATATAACTCCAAGTCCCAAAGGTCAAGTTCCCTAGGGGCTATCTGTATAAGCTACCGCATGTTTTTCGTAGATTTAGATCAATTATTTTTTTGTTGACAAATCAAAATAAAAAAATTAATTATTTAAATAATAATGTTTCAGAACCCACAAGCTGACTTACAAGCTCAAGATAGGTGTCATAGAATGGGCCAAAATAAACCTGTTGTTGTGTATCGTTTTTGTTCTAAGAACAGTATTGATGAAAGAATTTTGAATTTTGCAACAGCAAAAAGAAAACTAGAAAAAATGATCATTGGCAGTGGTAAAATAATTTTGCATTATTTGTTTAATTTTTTTATAATTCTAACTAAGTATTTAAAGAACAATTTGTCATAGTTTCTGTAAATTTTACATTAGTAGTAAATAGTAATTTTCAGAATACTCAAAATTCTAATTCATTATTAAATAATTTAAATTTATACTATTCTTATTTAAAATACGACATTAGAAATTTGCTTTAGTGAATTTTTATTTCTATTTGATAAAATATATTTCATATCTGAGAAAAAAAGCTTTATTGTATATTTATTTAATAATCTTGTAAACTATAGGTTCATTTAGTAGAACTACAACACTTAACATATCAAACATAGAAGAACTTTTGAATTTATTGAAATCTTCTGAATACACTAAAAAAATACAACCGAATGGATTTAGTAAGTATTTTAAATATAAGTTTTATCCAATAAGTTGTTTAACAGTTGTCTAATATTTTCAATAATATTATTTTATTTCTATAGTTTTGTCTGATGAAGAATTGGACGCTATTTTAGATCGATCTGATATGTACAATTCAGCACCAATAACACTTACTTCTCAGTCTGCGGAGCACTTTAAAGTAGTAACTAATTCTTAAATATTTTTTTTTTTTATCTACCAATTTATGCGACTAGGATTATTTAACGTTTACATCACCTTTAATATGCGATTTGAACATTGATAAAATATGAATTTTTAATCTTAAACATATTTTTTTACATACTTATTAGTTATATTATATATATTTATACATTTTAATTAGTACATTAAATTGATAATTATACTTAAATGTTTAAAAATAAAATACACTCAGTTTTTCACAATTTATTTTTATATGAAGAAGCCATTAATTATAAACAATAATATATATTTATTTTTTACTGTGTGTATTGTGTATATCAATAAATATTTCTGATTTTTAAACTACCTGAACACTGTGTTACGTCTATATTTTATACCAATCCCGCTTGAGAAAAACAAAAAATATTTTATTCAATTTAAATAATTAATATATTGTATATATGTCTACACTTGTAAAAACTAAATACCACTTTTATTTAATGCTGTTACGTATTTTTTTTTTTTTGCTGACGTGTTTTGACCGCTAAAAATGATCGATATAATAATTACTTACATAATATGTATTATGTAAAAATAGGTTGTTAGTTTTTATATATTTATGTGTAGTGTGTACTCTTATAGTTATAAAAAGATTATCGGCCTCTTAAATTCTTATCACTATCATCGGTCACTCTTATCAGTTTTTAAGTTATCAAAAGTACAGAGTTCGAATTCTGATAATCATTTTCATTTAATTTCTTTAAATTTTAGTATTAGCCGTGACATTCTGTTTATTAATTAAATTTTGTTTCAAATTTGTCAGTTTATACTCTTTTGACATGTTACCTGGAAAACTAGCTTTTGTGACCGGTAAGTGCTATTATTCATGGTTGAAATGTGTAAAACTAAATAAGAATGATTTCCAAAACTTGTACACATATTATTAAAGGAGCCGGAGGAGGTATTGGTCGAGCGATTTGTCGTGTGATGGCTCGAGAAGGCGCTACTGTCGTAGCAGCAGACCTTAACATAAAAAATGTACAGACCACTGTTGAAGAGCTCACAGGTAGAATTTAATACTTATTAGCGATAGAACTTAGCAATACAAATTTTAGGCGATGGTCACAAAAGTTATCAACTGGACGTATCCGATGTTGAATCTGTCTCAAGAGTATTACGTCAAGTGTTTACGGATTATTCTGCACCACCGACTGTTGTGGTCAACGCTGCAGGAATCACAAGAGACAATTTCATGTTGAAAATGTCTGTGCAAGATTTTGAAAGCGTATTTAATGTTAATGTTAAGGTAATATAACTGTTTAATAGTATAAGGAAATCAACATTAAAGTCTGAATACAATATCTTATTTGTTTACCTAAACTTACTGTGTTAATATAAAAATTGTACCCTTTTTATCTAAAGGGAACTTTTCTTATCACCCAAACCATTTGTAAAGAACTTGTGGAGAGAAATTTATCTGGTTCTATAGTGAATATTGGAAGTATAGTCGCACAACGTGGTAATAAAGGACAGTGTAATTACTCAGCTAGCAAGGCTGCCGTTGAAATCTTCAGTAAAACAGTTGCATTAGAAATGGCACGGTTTGTTAAATTTCAATGTTTACATTGATTCAAAATTGTATAGTTTTATTAAAATTATGTTGTTTAAATGTTAGACACAACATCAGATGTAACACTGTGTTGCCAGGATTTACAGTCTCTCCTATGACTGATGTGATACCTGAGAACATAAAAGAATTTTTTAAAACAGTCATTCCCATGAAGAGATTTGCTGATACTGAAGGTAATCATTTTTGATACAATAGACATAATATAATATTTATATTCATTATTATAATACTTTAAATTTGAATCAAATTTATGTATGAACCAAGTCAATTGATTTTTACCTATGGATATTGTTAATAATATTATTAGATCTCTCCATCTTAATACCTTACTACTTTTATTCATATTTTTATTTCAGTATACTAAAATATGTGGGTTTAATTATTAATTTTATTTTTTAAACAACATAAAATATAAAATGTATGTCCACATAACATTATATGCTTTAATGTATTTGTATATTATTTTTAATGCATGCTATTTATTATTTATCTATAAAAGCAATAAGTCATTGAGTGGCTATTAAGTACAATTAGCTGTCATAAAAATTATTTATTCTCTTTTTAAATTTCACTTAATTTTTATTACCTGACATTTTCTTATAGTTATATTAACAATTGTTGTATAATATGTATATTTAATCTTTTAGGTATATATTATTTTTATTTATATTAATTTGTGCTAATTGTAGAATCGTTTACATCATTTAAGTTTAACCATTTTTTTTAAACTAATTCTGATATAAAATGTAATGGAATTAAAAGATATGTATTAATTTACAACTTTTTTACATTGTTTATTGATACTTTAAAATAAAATGTTCTTATAATTTTATTTACTAAGATCATTTAAATAAATAACATTTTTATTAAAAATGTTATAAAATATTAGAATATTGGCTTTAAAATACTTTTTTAAGTATTGAATACTACCCATTGACATTTATTCAAGTAAATTTTAAACACTAACTAACTATATTGAATATTTTTCTTTCATTACTTTTTGTTTTACTTTGAATTTTAAATATTTGGAATTGTTATCGTAATGAATAATTGCCACAAAATTTTAATGTTTTATTAAATATTACTGACTCCAATTTTTAATTAACAGATGTTTTTTTATACGTTATACAAAATTAAATGATAGAAATAATTTTTAATTTATTTTGAATAATAGAACTAATTAGTAAAATGTGATTGATGATTATTTTAAGTTTGAATATATTATTAGTTTATTAATAAATAATGCAGTAAAACAACAACTAAGTTATTATGAAGTTTTATAATTAATAATTAATTTCTATTTTATAAATAATTTAAATATTTTTGTCAAACCATTAAACTGTAGTTTTATTAATATTTAAAATTAGAAAATGTATAAATAAATGTATAAAATAATTCATATATCGAAGTTAATACAATTTACTAATTAATAAAAATATATCATATCTAAAATTTGTCTCAAAAACATGAATACAGTAGTATTCTGTATTCAAATTATATATTTATATTAAATCTGAACTATTTATCATTTATTTATGTATTTAGAATGATGTTAGTGATATATTATTTGCTGTTGATGTAAAAATTTGTTGTCAAATTAAAAATTTTGATCTAATTTAAATAAGTTTATATTATGAAGTAAAAGAAACTATCTATGCTTGAATTATGATAAATGTAAATTTATAATTTTTTTATGTATTAAAAGTTCTGTATTTCATAAATATCACGTTAATAAGTAATAACTATCTTCTTGAAAAATGTTATTCTTTCACAGATTTAAGTATTTTTTTTTAATCTGATCTATCTTTCAAAATAAATCATAAATTGATTTTAAATAAAGCGTATAAAATGTTAAGTTTTATTAATAGAAATACTAAGGTTTTTAGAAATTCTTTGTGTTGAAAACATTTGTATAATTTTTTAATTAGATTTAATACTCTGAAATTTAATCTAATAATTATTCAACTTAAATAACCTTAATAGTATTGAATATAAATCAATTTCCTAAAAGAATGTCATATGTTACCCATTGCGCTATCTTTAGACACTTTTTTTTTTTTTTTTAATATAAGACTATAGGTCTTGATTCTCTTACCACAAGATGTGATTTAATAAGTATAATATATGTTTATGGTATTTTAAATAATTATATCAACTGACCAGCAATTTTAAATTACATCGTATTTAGAATTCCTAGTAAGAATTTATGTAGTTCTGATTTGTTCTGTATACCTACCTATATTTTAAACAAATTATGGCAAAAATTATTTTTTACAAATGCTTTTTAAACCCCAATAAAATCTTCACACTCTTTGATTTTTTCTTGCTAAGTATATAAAGCTAAAACATTGTTATTTTTAAAACAGCCTAATTATTTTATATTTTTTATTTGTTTTTATCACTATGTCTATTAGTTTCCATGTGTTAATAAATATATAATATTTTGTTAAAGGGCTTATGCCCGCTGATTAATATTTATATTATATATGATATATAAATATATATATATTTAATTTAAAAAATAATATTAATTTCTAGTATATATAAATGATTTAAAGTTTATGCTTAGCAAAAATGATTTTTATTTTTTAATGTTCTGAATGTTTATATGTTAATACAGATATTGTTTAATTTTAATTTTACAGAAATAGCTGAAGTAGTAACATTTTTGGCGTCTGAAAAAAGTTCTTACATTACTGGTACATCAATTCCAGTTAGTGGCGGTTATTAATAATAAAATTATAAATTTTATAAGCTACAAAGCTTATATAAGGGACAAAATTTTGGTAAAAAAAATTTTTTTGTTATAAGATATTTGTTATGTTTGCAGTAGTTTGCTGATTATATATTAATACTGGATAGTCTATATTTTTCATTATTTTTTTGCAATAAAAGAAAATATATTAATTATTTTATTTGTACTTATTAAATATATTATACCATTTGAATAATATTTGAATATTTTTTAATTATAGTTTATAATAATAAAAGATTATTAAAATAAGAATTATTCTTATTACTTCTTATGTACTTGTTATAATATAATAACTTTCTTCTTTTTTTTTTTTTTTTTTTTTAATGTCTCTTAAAGGGGGTTAAAATTAAAGAAATGGTTCTTAGTGAATTAGATATTTAGATGATATGATCACACTATTTATTAGCAGAACCAGCTGTTTGTGATTAGCTTAAAAATTAAACTTGTTTGATTAGTTATCAAGCTTAAAGTTAAGAAAAATTATCTGTGATTTTTTTTTTTTATGCTTAAATTTAAATTAATATTTGTACATTTTTAAATCTTAATATTTTACATACATTTGTATCAAAAATTATACCTAAATATGCTAAAATAGGCAAATGTCCTATATTGAATATTGGTCAGAGAAAGAGAACAAGACAAGTATAGTGTTAACATAATTTTGAAACTTTAATTCAATATTTAGAATATTTATCCAAAGTGTAAGAAATTATACAATCAGTAATTGTTTTCAATCATGTTAATACTAAAAATGATAATTAGTTAATTTTAATATTAAGTTTGATTTATGAACCATGAGTTATGAGTTATGAGTTATAATAGTGAAATAATAATAATACTATTAACATAATCATTGATTATAAAATACAAGGCTATACAATTGATGATATTATGTAGGTACATATGAAGCATATTATATATTTCTATCACCGGCCTACATGTTATTATAACTTATTAGCAACAATTCAATTTATCTATTCCTAGATATCTAATATCAATGAATTAATTTTTTTTTTTTTTTTTTTTGACTAATGAATTGAACGAACGCTATAGTAATTAATAATGGACAATACGTTATTACTTATTATTGTAATTACATGATGTCAATTAAGTTGCCTATCTTTCAGTTGTACCAATATGTTATTTTAGAATTACTATGAGATAGTTACCAAATGTAGAAATTATAAGTTATAGAAAACCCATCAGATTATCGAAGTTTCGCTCTACTGTTTAGTAGATATTGAGTGTATTTATTCGTTGACTAGATCATTGTAAAAGTGTAATATATTAAAATTTAACGATAAATCATTACCTATATAAGTAAATACATTATGCAATGAAAACAATTTTGATCGGTGATGGTGTTTACAAAATGTATTGCAATTTCGTCAAAGTTTAATTTTTAATCTGGATACAAAAAAAAAATACTAATATATTTATCATATTTTTTAAATTTTGTCTGATTTTTTATTAGAAACTTCCTCGAAATTGAAGACTGGGAAATTTTTTCTTTACAAAAGTGTTTTAAGATGGGGAAAAAATTATATGTATAAAATCGCTGCATTTGTATCTGCTAAAAATTTAAAACTATAAAAATAAATGATAATGTATCTATACTTATACTGTAAATATTTTATTTTTGCATACGTGATAAAGGTAAGTTGTTTAATTTTGTAATAAAATAATAAATGCATGTTTACCGCGTTTATATATGATGATTTACGCCTAAAGTTATTAATAAGTATTAACATAGATTATATTATATTATATTATTATTCAAAATATTTTTACATACGATTAGTGAAAAGGATAATTTAAGTTTCATTAATATAAGATCTGCTTGATTTAATTTTTTTTTTTTAGAAAAAAAGGTTATATACCTAGTATTTTCCAAATTAGTGGATTGGAAACCCTCCTCGACGAAAATTAATATTTGAAATATTTAATGCATAGCATTGTAGAAGAAAAATTTAGAGGTAAGAGATATATTTAGTCATACAAACATATAAGCTAATATAACACACTTATTACATTTATCACTTAACTTATATTTAATTAAAATAATTCCTCTTAATTTACATCTAAATGTTAACATAAACGGTACAAACACTATACCTGGTTGTGATTATTGTGTTTGATAAATTTAACAAGTTTACTATTTTTGCAAAAAACAACTATATATAATTGAAAAAAATCAATGAAGGTAAGATAATTAACAGTACATCTAATTGAATTAAAAAATAATTAAAATAATAATTTGGTAGGTACATAGGTACACTTATTATAATCAAAATTTGATGTTTCAAATTATTAAACAAATTAAGTGTAAACCGTTTTTGTAATATAGGACAGTTCTAAATTAAATTGCAAAAAAAAAAAAAAAACTTACACCAATAATTTATTTAGGTTAGGTTATCTCTTATATGCATCTACTTATTCATTACCTATATTTTTATGCAGATGCCTAAAAATGCTGGTTCATAAAAAAATTAATGTTAATTAAAGGCGAATAAGATTTATACAAGTATATTTAATAACTAAATTTTACATTTTTTAATGGGTTTATTCAATGATACATGAATATTTTTGTGCAATACTTAGAGTATTGATATGTAATTTTGGAGGTGGTTTTTAAAACTGTATTTTATATATATTTAAGTATTATCCACGTAAAAATAAATGTAGTTTTATTTTTACCCTATTAAATACATCATTGCTAAGTGCAAAAAACCAAAAAATTACAACGTATCTCGAAAAATCAACAATCATTATAGGTTGGTTCAAATTTTTCAATCCAACGTTATTAATATATATATTTTGATACTCCTAAATTAATAAAATATTATTTAAATAATTGAATAAAAATTATACAATATATTATGTATAATCATAATTTTACTGTTGCAAATATTACTTACTTATATCTATATAACAGGGTAATATGATATACCCAAAACCCATATAATTAATTGCATTGTTAAAATCGTTGCACATTTTATTTGAAAAATTGTACTCTAGTTGGTACCTACTTGTTATTTTGTGTTTGGTAGTGAAATTCTAACAGTTATAATAATAGATCGATTAATATTAATTAATATATTCTTCTTCTTCTATTTAACTTACTAATGTGATTCAAGAACATCTCATGAATATAAGGTGTATCATGCAGTATTCGTGTATAATATTAATGTTATGACGCACTATATACCTACCCTATGAGAAAATCGCTGCAGGTTATAAGTATAAATATATAATAAATTCGTATGACCGATATATTATGTATGTGAGGACTGAGGACAGAGAAAATTGATCGAACGCGCCTCCGCGTTTATATTCGTATTATATAATATATAATATATGGTTCGTGCGGTTTATCTGGAGCACATCTGCGCCGTTGTATACGCTTTGTGCGGGACGAATGCAGTGTTATTTTTTCCGATCCGTGTGTGTTTCGAGTGGATGACTACTATAGTACTATGACCGTATGTGTAGGAGAGGGACGAGAAGCCGCGGGATAAGAGCACTCGAGGTTTCGGCCGGTGCATTGTGAAAAGGTTTTTGCGACAAAGATAGAGAGAGACATCTGCAAAGAGAGAAAGAGAAAGAGAGGAGAGGGAGAGAGTCTAGCCTAGGTATATATTATACTATTATATGCGAAAATATGAGAAAAACAAGAAAGCTTAAACTAAGGAATAAAAAAAGAAACATTGTTCGGACAAAGTACGAGTGTTTTAAATAATATTAAAGTTATAATATAATCTACGCCTATATAACTGCAAATGTCAGATATTATATATCATTTGATTGCTGAAAAAAAAATTCAATTGGAGTCATTGGAGAACAGATAACAAAGTGTGTTGTACATTGGCCATTAGGCCATTAAGTTTGATTCACAGTCACGTTATTCATACAACATTAAACATCACGTGACAGCCACTTGACATAATAATAATCATACATGGTACATACACACTATAATAGGAAGCTGTACTTATGAATACTTACGCATAAACAGCATAAATTAAAAAATTATATTCTTTAGTTGTTCTTTAGAAGATTTTTGGGATTGGATACGAAAAGTAAATCGTATTTTAGCAAGTCATAGTATTAATGTAATAGTATAATACTGTGTTTATACAGAAATTATACAGAAATTGGTGAACCATGTAAATGTAGCTCAGAAGACATCGGTATCTACAACGTATAGTATACCTATACGCTTGGTTACCTGTTATATCGCCGAGGGTAAACAGAAAAGTTTCGTACATACGCGTGATTGCTGCAACTTGGTAGTTCTGCATACCTAATTATATAAATATAATTGGTATGTATTGTTTATGCTTAAGCATCAAGGTGTATAGCATGTATAATCTTTTAGAGTATAATAAGTTTTACATGTGTATAATAATAATTCTTATATTTATAAAATTGTAAATAGGATCTCGACTGTTATGAGTTGTGACTCTTAAATTAGCAATGAGAAAATGATATATATATTATATATATAAGTTATCCATAAAAAAAACATTGCGATGTATGAGACATCTATTTGTGATTTAATCCTCGATCTTACTATAAGCAAGTTCAGATAAGTAGAAAACAACACAAATTTGTAGTGATTGATGCATCGTTCTAAAATTTTGATTCATTTATAGTGTCGAAATTTCAATTACATACGTTTTCACAAAAATTTCGTCACGATTACGTTGAAGCATTGCACACATATGCGGTCAGTGTATTAAATATAGGAACATATTGAAAATATCAGGATTAAAAAAAAAATGCATTTTATTTTAGCAACTAGCTGCCAATTGAATACGCTGTGCAGGGACGTCTTATGGTATGTATAGACGTATAGTGTATATTATAATTTATAGTGTTAGTCAACGACCGGAATAACCGGAAGGGTGTGCATAATCGGATAGTCAAATGTTGTTAAAGAAACATCACTCTGAAGCTGAACGCTCTCTAAATACACACAAACGCGCACGCATATAATATACAGCTACCGTGCGATGGTGAAGCGTGGTTACTGCGTTAATGGTCATCGTCATCGATGACGACACGCCCAAAAACGGTTTATAATTCATATTACATATATATATGTTAGGTTTTTTCTAGACGCGGTGGCACCACACCTACGTTTGCGTCCTATAAAGGTTTCATTATATCAGAATGTCCAGAATAATATGTATTATATACTGCCCAATCTGTTGTTTACAAGCTGTCCAATTATACAAACAACAAAATATGTACTTACAATATTATAAGATACAACGTTTAATAAAATATTTATAGTCAGTGAAAATAGCTAAATGTATAAAAATGTCCATATTTTAAGTAACATTTGTTTAGATCATTAGTGAAAAAAATTAATTGTACATAATATTATTATGTGATGTACTGTGGTAAAATATTATATCACTGTGTTTTATTGCATTATTTTTTTCACATTATAAAACAGTGTTATTATACCGGTTCATAACATAGTCCTTTATAAAATACATTTTCCTGTAATTGAAAACCGAATCATAGAATAAAAATTCAGGATATACTTAAGAAGAATGTACGTGCAAAATTATGTTAACGACACGAATCAATATTATTTCGATTATACGATGTTTAATAATATAGACATAATATCATAAATGTATAATAAATCGGAGTTGAATTGCCCATTTTGAAGAATTCAAAAAATATAAGCTAAAATAATGTTATATTTATGGTACCCATTGAGCGTGTATATTACAAATGAAATCGTGAGTGGTTAAGGGTCTTTTTTTTGAAATCTGACCCGAGTACAATGTTTTGATCATCCTTCATTATGCGCATTGGAGCGTATAAGAATAATCGACCACACTAAAGGTTTTGCGAAAAAAAAACCATCCCGCCACGGCGTTCCTAACTGGATTGATTATTTAATAGCGATTTATAATAAAGTTATTTTGACTTAATAATGTGCGTTATACCATTTATATCACATTATAATACTGTATTATGAAATACTATTATAATAGGTGTAATTGTAATAAATTCAAAACGTACACGGCATATTTGTTTAAATATTTTAATAATATTATTATTATTAAAACAGCGCCTAAAGAACTTCATGGCTTTATGCATTTACTACAATTTTATTTCTAACATGTTTAAAATAGTATACCTACCTAATACAATATTAATAAAATGTACACCTTAAACCTACCATATACGTACATTTTAATGAGTATAATAAATAATTTTAGTTTTGTAAACGTACTTTATTAGATGGAAATACACTTGTTTTTTTAGCCAACGTTAGAAAACTGACTTTTCAAGCACTTTCCGAAATAAAACGGTTGTTATTTGTTCATTTTTTACGATATGTTTTTATTTCATTAAATTATTTTATTATTATTATTTTTTTTTAACGACTGCAATAGAAATACTATATAGACGAAAACATTACATTAAAAAAAAAAAAGTGTGTAGATAAAATATTATGATTAATATTCATTCAGTTGCGTTAATTTTTACAAGCTAGAATAATTATTAAATGACTGTAACATGTGTAGTTTAAATGTAATAAATTATGTATAAAAAATTGAAAATAACATGATACAAAGAGAAAACTACAAAATATTACAACCTATAATATAGTTGGTTTATCAGTCAGTAAACAGTACCTAACTTAATAAATACTGATATATTATTTTACTTTGTAGTCTCAAAACATAACTAAATAATGTCTAATTCAAATTACATTATTTCATGTATTTAATTTACAAATTTACTGCTAATTTGGGAAGTTAAAAATTTAATTTGTTTTTATTTATTTTTAAGTCCATGATTATATTGAAATGAATATTTATTAATGCTTGGGATGAGCCATTGTCTTCAAAATGCAATGTACTAAATTTTAATATGTAAGTAAGTTTCAAATTGTCAACATTTTATAATTATTTATATTATTTAGATATAATAAAATTTTTTTTTAAGTTACAGAAGATAATTAATTAAATAAAAATAAATTTTTGTACCGTTTAAATTTGTAAACATACCTTTTTATACGGGCAGTAAATTGTGCCAATTGTGCAAAATGCCTATATAAGTAAGTGCTGTTGAATTCGATATTTTGTACGAGATTGATTTTCACTATATGAGCTATACTTTAATATTTTGTACACTTTTTTCTGCTACACAATGCACAATGCAAGTTCTGTATAATCTTGACGTACATATTAGGTATATGTTTCAGTGTAGCTTGCAACAACGACCGTGTTATATATTATATTCGTGAGAGATTACATTTAAATATAAATATAATACAACAGCAGTTGGGTAGCCGACGGGGTCGCGATAATTTTATCCTATGAAATGAAGAGGGGCGTATATCCGGGACGGGTTGCGAAGCTCAATGGCGGAAATGTTTCCATGAGGGGAACACAATTTATATGAGATACAATAATAATGGACGCGCTTCGGCGTTTGTATAAAAAAAAAGGAATGAAAAAACGCTGACAAAGAGACACGTTAAACGCGAAATAGCGTCTATATATATATATATATATATATATGTATGGTACAGTATATAATATATAGGTACCTATGTACATTAAATATGTATTTATTATATGCAGTGATGCGTCATATGTGTACCTACGTTAAAAGCTATTGATTTATTCATATATTTATGTCCTAAATCTGTAACGGTTTTAATGATTTCACATCAAGAAGATTTCACAAATTGACTATAAAACGGTATAGTATCTAGTAACTACCAAATTAAATTAAAGATTTAAAATATGTATATTGTATATTCATAACACCGTGGTATTCTTTCTACAATATTTCATATTGTTATACAAAATATCAATTACTATCATAAATACTGCATATATTATACAAAAAAAAAAAAAATAACAGTAGATGTATGTAGCTAGGACAGCTGAGTAGATGTTTTTAGACGATTGTATGTAAAAAATAAATTCATCAAAAGGCATACAAACATTTTAATTTAACGTAGTTGTTGATAAATGTTAATTTTTCAAAAGTTCAAAAATTACCTATTGATCATAATTACATTATTTTTACTTTACACTACTAATTAATTAGTCGTGTATTTGTATGCGCTAATTAATGATTATTAGCATACATTTTTGTAAATCAGACACAAGTGTAGACGTGTAGTGTAAGTATGTACATAAACTAATAATTAATATATAATAACGTGTGGATCATAAGCCATGACAATAATTATTGGAGGAAAACTATGTACATATTATTGTTCACTTTTCACATACATCATGTCATGATATTATGTGGTATATTTATATAATATATATGTGTGTGTGTGAACCTATTAGATAAATATATATATATATATATATATATACATATATTGTGTTATACATATTTTATAATTAAAAACGTTTTTTATGAGAAAATATTCATATTATATTTTTTATTAATTTTCAAAAATTCAAGTCATTAGCTAAGGAATTTTATATTTATTTCTGTAAGGTATGGTATGGTAGATTTTTGGACCACGTGTTCTGTTTGTGGGAAATGGCTTTGACGTCAAGAACCCAGGTGGATGGTAACCTATCCGAGATCTACCAACGCTGGCCGATGCTTGATCGCACCAATATTTGGTGACTGCGACCAAATACTACGCAGCAACCTCATACCCGGCCAATTATATTATTTTATATGTATTTAAAAATAGTTTATGATTTGTATACTATATCGGTTATAAATTATAATATTATAATCTACGAGTATTTTAAACGCAAACAACGCATTGATCCCACTATCCCAGCAATGCTGTGGTTTTGCATTTTTCGTATTGCCATCATCTTCACCCGTTTAAGGTGCATTATTAGTATTCAAATGCTGGAAAAATTCGAAAATCAACAGTTACTTCAGAATATTATATAGGTTATTTATTTTACAGGCTGTCTGTCATAATAAACGACTATTATTATAGTATTTTGTATATACATATAACACGCTCGTTCGATGTTGTGAGAGCGATATGTGTATAGCAACAACGGCAGTTTAGTATAGCATAGTAGAATAATAGGTATATAATTTTTGAAACATTCCGATCGACAACTGCTGTTGAGAGGCGGGGTAGGATTGATATATATGTATAGGCATATACACGATTTTTACACAATTTTCGTGTCTCAATAGCGCGGACGTGTCCACGGCTACAATCGAAACATTATTCACAAATATTACCGATGAATGCGTTTAAATAATAATAATAATAATAATAGTATAATATGATTGAAAAGTTTCCAAGTGTGTGAGTGTGAGGCAGCTGCAGTGTTGGTGGCGTATAGATTCCTCGGAGCCCGCGACGGCTGCCGTGACTATGCACTTAGTGCGCCAGTCTGTCTGCGCTCCAAGTTTGTCTTTGGTATAAGGCGCGCGTATGTGCGTGTATGTGTGCGCACGTTAAATAGTATATAAAAAAATACGTTTCATTGGGCATATCTCGACTGTCCATTAATATGTAATAATATTCACACACACACATCGAGTCCTTTCAATGAATCGTATACGCAATTATACATATAACGTGCATGTGTGTGTATGAGTGTGCTATGCGTGCGTTCGTATATATACCTGTTTAGACTCCAACTGTCAATCAGTGTCGACAATGGCTTTATTACAATCCCTGTGCAGACCATTGTGTAGTCAAATTTTCCAAGTCTCGTTTTTTAACAACCATATAAAGAATTCGATGTCGACGACGACGACGAAGATGACGTATTTTAAATGTTTTATTGGATTTCGGTTGACGAAATGCTACGCTATTTATTATATGTCATAATAAAATATAATCATAAATAATAATAATAGTAATATCCTATAATAATGATAATATCAACACGAAATGCGGGCGTGCGCGCGCACACGCCTGACTTGACGATGACGTTGTGTATTGGGTGTGTATATAGGATCGATTGAATTTTATATGTACGATGCGATAGAGAGTTCGACTAAATATTATACATAAATAAACACGCATTATAATTTATAACCCATTTTTTGTATGTTTATCGCATATAAGGAGTAGGAGTACGTTGTTTTATGTTTGACTTTAAGAGTATAACTTTACTTCCAACAAAAGCGAATTTCTGCAGTTCCATAAGCAAGTAATTTTTAATTTAGAGTTCTTATCAGCAAAAATGCTTGCCAAAAATATCAAAACATTTTTATTCAGCATTATTTTTAAAAATTAAAAATTAATGCAGTGCACTATGTTGTGTATATTTTTCTACAGAAACCACTGTATTTTATAATAATAAATACAAATAATTACTAATAAATAAAATGTTTATACTACATAGATACAGGCAATAATGTACTATAATTTGTATTAAAACTTGAAAAATGGTTTGTGATTTAATGATTTAAATGAATATTATGATTGTAAACATGTAGATAAATTATAGTTGCTTGCAGAAAAATATCAAATAAAAATTTAACCACCTATTAAATATTATCGATCAAGATGATACATACTTGTAGGATATACTTATTAGTTATATCAAAAGAAGTAAGAAATACATTCCTATACTTTTGAAAAAGATTACCAAATATATTGACATATTTTCGTGTATTCGTATTACTCATCGTTTGGTAGTTATTATATGGTAATCGATTATTGAAATCCTGTATAAAATGTGTTTATGGAATTAAACGGTTTATGTGTGACGTTTCAGTAAAAATCGTGGATAGGTAATAATAATAATACAATAGTCGAGTTGCAGAACGCGGCCGTGTCGAAATGTAACTTCCAGATGTATTATTATGGGTATATTGTTGAGAAATGTCAAAAATTAAACCCTTTCTATCAGGTCCGTACTCATTCGCATCCGTCAATGCGATTGTAGGTTTATCGTTTAAATATAATATACATATGTATACATTTCTCGTATACTTACCAGTATTGATGATATTGCTTGACCGGAAGCAATTATTGGCACGTTTAGGACGTCGAATGGTTTTTCGATTTCCTGTACCCATTGTCGTGTTCTATAAACATACACCAACGTCTGACCTGAAGCACATTAACCTTTTATATATGTACATTGTGTATTTCCATTTACCATTATTGTATGTATAAGTAGGTATAATCTGGCCGGGCTGCCTTACAACCCAGTGAGTTAACGCACAAGGCTATCCAAACACTAAACGTGGATTACGATGTATGTCCATATATATATATATACATATATATATATATACATTATACACATCTATATGTCCTACATAATATTATTATGAATCGTATGGAAACTACCTGGCCATCACTTTAGCCATTCAATCGTATTATTTAGTTGTCGAACGCGTTGACATTAACAACATTTCAGTCAGATAGGAACATGAGGCATCATTATTATACGGTTAAAAGAAACCGGATTTGCGAAATGTTGCAATGATGTACATTTATTGGGTCTTGGACCCTTTTTATTGGTTTTTCTATTTGCTTTGGTACGAGCTGTATCTCTGCTTTACACTCACATAGTGTGTTATTACTGATTTGTACCTACCCCTACCCATACTCGTTATTCCTTATTAATTTATTGTATAATTGTATAAATAATATGAGTGATTATTGTTTTATTTTATTTTTAATAGTAGTAGTAGTAGTAGTGGGGGTAGTAGTAGTAGTAATAGTAGTAGTATTAGTAGTAGTAGTATAGTAGTAGTATTAATAGTAATAGAAGTAATAGAAGTAGTAGTAATAGGATAATAGAAGTAATATAAGTAGTACCTAGTAATAGTAATTCCATTGATGAAAAAATTAAAAAATAGTTGACCAGGTTAGTGCGATAGTGAAACAACAATATTAGTTTATCTGTTAAGTTGATGTTGTTGAACCTGAAGGTAGTTTTAGGTCAAATGAGTTAACTAACATGATAGTAAATGTAACTATTTTGAAACAGGACCCAATAAAATGGGTTATTAAAGATGAATTAAATATGAAACAGAATGCTAACACAATTAAGAGTTAATTCAATAGATACTAGTTAGTTGATCGGTTCGTGCAGACACACGTTGAGTGTTATATAATTTATGTGATGAAATTATCAGTATGCTGGTCTAGTGGTCTGTAATCAGTATAAAAGAAGACACTTTTCAAAAGTGTACTACGCAAAATTAAAGTGGTATTTATAAGCGAAAACACGTCTCGGTTGATCAGATTTAATTTAATAACGTTTAAAATTCACATTGTTTCATAATGTATAAACGATACGGAAAAAGACAATTCAATCATCAGATGACGAAGTAACATTATAATGGCAAACCAATGAAACATGAAGGGTGGAAAGGATGGGAATTTAAATTTGAAATAAATTGCATTTACCTTTTTTTGGCATGCAAAAAGAAATCGTGACATTCTAATACTGAGGGGCGAGGAGTGCAGAAAACCGTGATCGATTGGGTTTTGTGTGACACGTATAAAAAGTAGTTAGCACAAACTACTAGTTTGATCGTGCGTCTTTATTTATACGACTTTCGAGAGTCGTTATTTAAGGGTATTCAAAGTTTGTTGTTTCAAAATTATTCGGCGTAACGACGACCTTAACTACGCGCGTAGGTTCTGCAAAGTGCAAACATGGAGAATCATAGGTCCGAGCGGGATCACTGTAAATATGAACTCGACCACGCAGAAGAAATACGAGGTCCGAATCGTACAACACAAAAAATGTGTGCACGTCTTGTACGAGATCCGTGCAACTTGTGTGTACGTAATATCATTGATTATAAACATAACATATTACACATCTACTTCGGGATCGTTAATCATTTTAGTTGCAGTGGGTGACACGTCGTTTCGAGGGGTCACGTTGTCGCGTTGCTAATTATTTCCACGAAAACGTTTACGTTTACGAGGTCGGCGAGACAAAAATGATCAATAGGTCTAGTATACACGTATATAAAGGGCTCGCGCTCGTTGATACAATAGTGATATATTGAGGACGATGCAGTCAGTTGGGCTGACGGGCGTCCTCGCGCACACGACCTCAGAGCTGCTGCTGTAGGAATCGGATTGCAGACAGAATGTCTGCTACGGGCCCGCCGCCGGAATACGAGAGAAGTATCATTTAGTCACGTTGTGTACACACACACACACACACACACACACACACACACACACATACTCATACACGCACTTATGTACACATTAGTGTGTGTGCGCGCGCGAGTAATATTATGTTTGTGAATGATGATGATGACGATGATGATGATATTGTGGTCGTCTATAGGTACTGTACCGAACCCACGAGGATGGTGTTCCGAGAACAAACATCCCACCTGTTCCACGTTGGGGGGGGGGGGGGGGGGTTGTACACTCGTATTATATACATACTTACGCACGCACGTATACACACGTAACGCACACACACGAGCAAGAGTATAAATAGTTATATATGTACGAAACCCACGAAAAAATTCCATTCACTGCGCGTCAATCTACTTGTACAACGATATTATTATATTAATATAATACAGAGAACGAAAAACAAATAGTGTTGATGCAGGTTATACCGACGTCAGAAATTTAATAATATTTGTTACTATATTCTATACGTATGTTGTACATCGTGTACTTACCGTACTATATTATTACATTTAAATGCTGCAGTATTCACCAGAAAAATTTTAATTACACCAAAAAAACGGATAAAATAATAAATAATATACACTTTAAGTACCCAAATAATAACCATTTTTGACAAAGAAAATTTTTAAATTTTAGAAACTTGTTTTATAAAAGTTGTGTTGGTGTATTAATCATATTTATAATTGTATTTTTATTCATAGTATGATATACCTTATGGTTTTGATATTACAATTATTTTTATCGGTTATTTAAAGAAAATATATTCATTATTTAAAATATTTATAAAAAATTATTATCAGCAAAACAATCAAATTTTGTACTATTTGTGATCTGCAAAAAAATATTTTCTATGAACATTTTTACTACAACTGGAAAATAATTTTTCTGATTAAAAGTTAATAATAAAGTATGTTTAAGTAAAATTCAATTATTATAGAATTAGTATGTACAGTTTAAAAAAACACAGTGCAGTACTAAAATGAATAGCGTGTCAGCTATATGGTATGGGTACTTCACTCCTATAGTCCTATTATCAACATTATTTATTATCACTGAGATTGCTAATAAAATATGTAAAACCTATGGAAATAAAGTATAGAATGATAAAAAAAGTAAAAAATTTGATATACTATTGAGTATTGAATACTTCTTTATACAGAAATTTAAAATTATAACTCATAAGATTTATGGTTAACTACATTTTATCTTAAAAAATACAAAAATATTTAGGAAAATTATGTCAGATAAAAAAGAGCATCTTGATTTTTGATACTAATGATACTATATAGTGTAATTCGAAATTTTGCACTAATAACGGAACGGGGGAATATGGGAATATTGGGTTTTATTTTTTTACCGTAATCACGTCCGACCGAGTGGTTTTTGGGTCTATTGTTTTTATTGGATGACGAATAATCGATATAAGGTACACACATATTATGTATAATATTAAACAACAGACGATTTTCGGTCGTCGGGTGGGATTTCAGTAGATATGCTGCTGCTGTTGATGCCGCCGGGCCGTAAAATTCTGTTTTCCCAACCGGGGACCATAATTCGGTGCGTGCAACGACGACGGCGCTCCTCGGCGCACACCCACACACCCACACACATACCCATACACACGTCGACGGCTGCCCGGTGAACTTTGTCCCCGTTGCAGCCACAGTGTGTCGCTATGGTGACGACTGCGTAAATGTATCGAGTCGCGTAGCCTATGTGGACGAGCCAAAACCTCTGAGCCGCTGGGACGTCTATATACGTCATTGGTAGTTTTACTTAATACTTGTGCACTTTGCACGCCACCTACCGAATATATATATATATATATATATAGTTAATACATAATATTATTATTAATTTACAACTCAGATATCAGTGATCTAAAAACAAAAGAAATTCGTAACTATTAATTAGACTAATCCCATTTGAGTTATTAGTTTGCTAGTTGTTAGTCGGTTACAAATTATAACAATAAATAAAAATACACAAATTAAATTATGTTACTATATCATAAGTTATCTGTTCAACCGTTTGTTAACTTTAACAAATTTTAACTTTAGATATCATATTGTTTATACGAAAATAAAATACACACAATATGGGGTTATCAATGCCTCGCAAATGTAGATTTCATCTTTTGGTTATAATATCATTAGATCACTATAAAAGATATATTAAAAAAAAAAATAAATAAAATTATAACTTTTGATATTCTTTAAATAGCGGACACTATTTATGTTATTTTATCGTTGTATTGTTATATACCAATTATTATATCATGTACGAATGTAAAAATATAAAATCCGACATAATTTGTAAGTTGTTAATGCGTAAATGAAAAAATATTTATTTTTTTTTCACTGTAATTAAGATACAAAATTTTATTTTAAATAATTTTATCAACATACTTGGATGATACATAATGATGTACATGATATATAAACGTTGTATTTAAAATATATAAAACAATGTATTTTCTAATTATATATAGTTCTTAGAATTAGTGCGAATTTGATAGTCTATTACAGTACGGACTACGGATGCAACTGTACATCGGTTATATTATGTAGGTACTACTCATCCTATCTGGTTGTACAAATGTCGTTATATCTAATTTGTGTATAAATTGCTCTATGTATAAATGTTGATTACTCAATGTAAGAGGGAGTTGAAAGCTTTTAAAGAACGGAACTGTAGAGAAAGCTGGTTAAATATATGGCAACAAAATTTGCCAAGTTAATTAAAGGAATATCAATAATAGTTTATAGTATTTGTATATAATAATACAGTGAACTCTAAAGTATTTAATATAAATGATTAAATAATCTATTTACTGAGATTTTTCCCAATTATTTATATTGAAAAAAACATTAAGTCACTCAATAAGGAATTCACCGAATACGGTTTTAGAGGTACCACACGATTGCGTACGATGTATCTTTTTGAGAACACTATTGCGTACGTCAACACGATTGCATACGTTAAACTATTAACTTTAATATTTACCCCAAAAGTCAAACGATTGCGTACGATTTACTGTACAACGTTGCCAAATTTATGTTTTTATTTGTGATCAGTAAAATTTAAATATTGGAAAAATGACTTAAGTTATGGTACCACTTAAAAATCTTAATTTTCGACAAATACCTATGTTATAATATATAGCATACAAAATAAAATAATTAAAAATAATAAAATTTTAAAAAAATATAATAAAAAATGATAATAATAATACCTATGTTATGGTACCACTTTTTTTTAAAAATTTTTTTGACAATTTTAAAGTTGATCATATTAGAATTTATTTTTAGGGCCACGTGCTCTATGTGTTTCTTAATAATAGTCGATCAATAAGTCGATTAATAAGTCGATCCTCAAAGGTGAAGTATATTTTTAGTAGATCGTGACCAATAAAAGTATGGCCACCCATGTTGTATAAGTTCAAAGCAAATGGCAACAGTGCTTCAAAGTTATAGATAAAGACCGTACGCAATCGTGTTTTACCGGGTTTTAGTTGATGTCTGCAGTTATTCGTCTGTTGGTAATGTTGGTATCGTATGTGTTTTTATCTGGTTATAGTCAACATGATATTCTAAACTACTAACTAGGTACAGTTCATTATGTTGTGAAAATAAAATTGAAAATTCCTTATTTAATAATTGTTAAATTAATCATTTTTGGTTTTTTAATGGAAAATAAAATATTTTTAAGAGCATATTTTAGTATTTTTGCATTTATGATAATTTTTAAAGGCAATAAATTCATACATATTTTAAGGTCTTTTAGAGATAAAGTCCCTAGCCTTAGTAATAATTATATTATAATTTGTTAGTGTGCATACTGTATGTATTTTTTTTAAATATGTAGTCTATAGAAGTTCCAATATTTTTTTATAAATGGTATCTACTGATTCGGATTAACAGCATAATCGGCTCAAGGCTTTCAAAAATAAAAGGTCTATTTTCAAAATTATTACTGACACCCCTTTTTTAATGCTTAATCACAAAAACATACATAACATACACACCATAGGCCATATCATATTTATATTACACAAAATTGTTTATATTATTTATAGTTAAATTATTTTTCTCATTTAAATAGTTTATTAATAAAAAATAAATATTGGTTAAATTGAGTAAGTTCATTATTTTTCTAAAAATAATTATAAAATTAAATAATTACTTTACATCATATTTATTATAGTAACAGTTTCCAAAAGAATAAACATAAAATATTCATTTCCAACAATTAATAAAAACCATTATATTTTAATTTTGATTGATACCTGCACCTCCAATGTATATATGTTCACTCGTCTTAAGTATCTTACAAATTTATAGCCGGATTACCTTACACCAAAAAACCAAACAGGTGCCACACCAAGTAATGAAAGACAAAGTATTTGAGGTTAAAAATAATTAAGAGCCAAAAGGCCCAAAAGATCATGACTATTTAGTCCATAGGTTAATCTTTTGAGAATTTTTTACCAAAGTTTAATTTTGATTTTATAAATATCTATATTTTGCATTATAATATACACGTTATAAAATGTAGTGTCTATGTGTAAGCTCAATAAATGAAGTGACGATTTATATTTTATAAATATCGTCATACAGTGTGTTACATGAATAATTTTCTAACGTTTAACTTGAATATTAGCATTACACAGTCACTTATAAGTTGTATGTATTTACACAATATTTTTACATTTTAATACATTAATATACTCGTATTATAATAATAACCAATTCTAAATAATGCCAACAACGGTCGTAAAAGCGTATTATATGAATCACGTATAATCATACAAGGGATCTATGAATAATATATATTATATATTATATAGGCAGTGGTGTCATAACGTGCGTCTTAAATTCTTACCTTACATTGAACGATAAATTGTGTAGGTTGTCTTAATGTTCGTTACGTTGTACATTGCTGTTATCTAAACGATACACACGAAAATGACAAAACAAAAACATTTTAATCGAAAATAGAATAACGGATGCGAAAAAAAAAGATTAACAATGATTGCGTTTATTAGAGACCATTCAACTGATGACAAAAAATGTCGGAGTAATCCGTTCACAAGCATACTGCATACCATGTCCATGTGGACTGTTATTACCGAATTTAAACCGTGGTCAAAAGTCAGAATTTATACCTAGGTTTAGTGACTACGATCTATGTTATGGTTTATGTTATTTGTGAGTGGATGACCATGATATTTTTTTTGATCAGTCTTAAAATGAAAGCAGTGGTTAGGTAAATTGTTTTTTTTTCACAATTATCGCGTGCCGCATCTAATTCTCTGATTTCTTAATGTATACAATAACACTATGCGAAGTATACTTGCTAACGATAAATACCAGTTTTACGTCGTAATATTTCAATAACTTAGTTCTGAGCAGTGCGTCGAAATCTTAATAAAATAAGTCTTGTATATAAAGTATAATATATTTCTTATGTCGTTGTACGTGTGGTTTTTTTAATAATTATATGGATCGATGTTACAGGTTTTCGAAAAAGTAAAAATACAGATTTTTAATATTATTATTACAACTAATTTTAAAATGGCCTTTGTTTCACTTGATCGTGAACTTTTATAGAAGACAAAGTTTAAGTTATTCAGCATCGACGATCCTCTCCTGTTTTGGCTAAGTTCCTAATCCTTTGGTAGAAAATAATTTTTCAAATTATTTAATTTTCATCCAGGCATGTCAATGGACGGATGTATCATCTTGTGTCTCTCAGGTAAGTCATCTTAGTTTTCTGATTTTTTCACTTTGATTAATAAATGGGTTATTAAAGCTAAACTCCTCCATTTTGCTAACGACATAAAAATATTTCTGAAAATTGATAACACGGACAACTGTCTTTTTCTTCAATCAAAACTTGATGTATTTACTTCTTGGTTAGAATGTCTTGATCTACGTCTTAAAAAAGACGTAGATAATTAAAGTTGATAATTAATTCATCAACATTTTTAAAAAATATAGCAATTATCATTAAAAAAATAAAGTTGATTTTGTTGTTGGTATAACTATGTATTTAAAATTTTGGAAATTGTGATAAAAAATTGTTACATCACGAAAAGAAACACGTCTTTTTTTGAAATTCCATGTTATTGATGCATAATCGTTAAAAAATCATAAGCTACACTTTATAATATAATAGGTACGTATAATTTTGTGGCTTATCAGTTACCTAACTCTTTTGAATTAGAACAGCGCGTCAAGTTAGATGCACACCAGTCAACTATATGTATATATTTATTACTCATACCACCCACGTTCTTCGATGCATCTACGACCGTTATTAATAATGTATTCTAGTTTTGCGTAGTATGTATGAAACGTGGATTTATAAACCTATCTTGTGTGTAAGCATAAAAAGCATGGATAAATATTAAATAAATAATATGAACTTGGATAAGATATCCCTATATTAATATACTAAATACACAAGGACATGGTATACTGTGGTTGAAAAATACTTAGTTACCATAAAGGTTATATGTGATTTTAGGTACAGTTTATAATAAAGTAAAAATATATCAATATGCTAATAATTGAATTCAATAAATTTCAATTCAATTAATTTTAATATTATTTATTTTTTATTATTATTTTAATAACTGTTTAATAATATTTATCATAGAGTATAAGTTAATACTTTACATTATTATTATATTATTATATATTTTATTGATAAGAAAATGTGGTTATTTTTCCCCTTTACAACTACATAAAGAGTAAATAATAACTTTTAAGTGAAAAAAATATTAATTTCTAAGTCTATAAGAATGGAGAGAATGTAATAGTATTAGAGTGTAAAATATAACTTCTGACATCGCTGAAAATAAATTCAAGTACCTACACATATTTAGATTAAAATTTTAAAAATTAGACAATTTTATCAAATAGTTTGTTATTACTTATTAGTGTTATTATTTAGATACCGATATAGTAATTAATTAAGTAGCCTTACAAATCAATAAAATTTACAGATTAAGTACAGAAACAGATAACACAAGTGTATGTAAATAAAAGCATAAAATCGACACGTGGCTTTTTGCCCAGACTGGCCGTTATAAAAATTTCCTATAGTAACGTTTAAATGATGTTAAGTTCTGATGAGATATTGTATTTTTTTAATTTGTAAAATCTGGGGCATCTGTGTATATACTTAAGTGTATACCTTTTATGTCGATTTTGTGAGACTTGATTAGTGCCTTTTGTCGATTGTACAAATGTGATATAACGTTATAATAGATTAGTCGTGTTTACCACAACCAGGTTTTTTTTAATTAAGAGCATTTATAATATTCATACCAGAAGTTTATTTATATTTGATATTCAATAGATTCCATAGATATAAGCGTAAATAAAACATGCAATTATTAGTTAAAAAAAAAAAAAACGATTAAACAATTGGCTATTATAATATTATATATTATACTTGTCTTCTAAATTAGTATAATTAATTTAGCCCACACTTGCTGGGCAATGGATGGAAGTGGTTGCTAGTCTCTTCGCCAGGATGGAAATAAACCGTGTAATTCAATTAAAGACCGATTAATAATTAACAGGGTCGCTGTAGTCAACAATGCACATGTTCCAAGAAAAACAAAAATTGGTCCCGACAAAACGGTTTCGGTCCCGCTGCTTTCCAAACACCGTAACGACACACGCATATACACGTGCTCTAATAAAAAATAAAACTTGTCACCGAACTTTTTGACCGATTTTATTTATAAAACATTTCTTTTTAACTTCTCTTTTTATTTTATTTTATTTATGTCTTTCATTTTCAGATCTTCAAACGTATGCGCTAAATTTATTAAAAACAAATATTACTGACGTTCGAGAAAATATGGTGTCCTCGATATTATTATTTTATTAATGTACACTTTTGATATTTTATAATAACATCTTTTGAAAAATATCGTTTATGGATTATTTTTGTCGTTAAAGCTTTAATGACTGTATATTATCTCAATTTAAAAAATTCAGTGGTACTTTTAATTTCATATTATATATTTATATGGTATAATTAGTTAAAAATTTTATCAAATTCATTGATTGAACACATATTTATTTATTCTTTTTTGAATTAATCACAATTCAATAGCTAATACTTTAAACCTCTAATTAAACATTTAATTTTAATGAATTTTTAAATGAATAGATTTAATAAACTTAAAGTAGTACTTATTTAAAATTATTGTTTATGTTAAATACATTTTATGAGTTAACACAAACAATTTATATATAAAAAAAAAAAAACAAATACGGAAGTTTACAATTAATAAGTATAAGTAATAAAAATGCATATGTATAAATTAATATAAAAACAATTAAGTTAATTTTGAAACCAAACAAAACAGTATTTACAAACAATAATATTTTATTGTCAATACATTTGCTCTAAGTTAAATGGCTTGGTTAGAACAATAAACGGCAATCACAATTCACATTTTAGTTAAAATTCTTCTGAATATTTTGAATGAGTACTTAAAAATATATAGAAATTGATGAAATTAGCATTAAAAAATAAAAATATAATAAACATCTACCTGTATTAATAAACAGTTAAGAAAAAATACCTTATTGAAAATGCTTATAAGTTATAAATGTTATAATAAATGTTTTGGTCGTTTTAATGTGTAGCACAGGAACAGATTGCTATTATAAATTAGTAATGGGTACTCAATAACAATGTATTGCAACCTACGAAGTATATATTCTCTGTAATATACACTTCCGTTGAAATTCTTGGTAATAGTTGTTTATTTGATATAGAGTCATAATTGATCCCACACAAATTCGACTATCTTTAGACAAAACACATATATAATATTCTTAATTTATGTCGGATTGTAAATAACTAACATGTATATGTATATAATATAATAAGTGTAATACAGTATAATGAGTACCACCGACGAATCCATCATTTCCTGTTGACGTACTCGAAAATAACTCCGGTAATCGCGGGAGTGAACGGTCAAACTCGTCGGGATGTTGAAGAGGGTCACTCGATTGAGGGGAAGAAAAAAAAGAAAAAGGTACTTGGGCTATTTCTGACGAGAGGACGATTTACAAAATGCCAAAAAAAAAAAATCCAATATCCGGTAGGCGTTGTATGGTGAAAGACACATGTGGTGGTATGCCGTGTGCAAATATCGCCCGCCTACGCGTACTATAAGGTTTTGGTTGTCAAGACTCCTCTTCACCCCTTACACACACATACGTGTTATTCAGCTGAATGTTTAAATACATATGTACAATTGTATTTTATGGGGAATGTGTTATTCCGAAAAATTATTTCGTTTCTCTGTGAATGATTTGCATTTATGTAGCATACATATTACACGTGATTATTTAGTTCATAAACTTATATACATTTCTTTCCTAGGCAAAGTTTTATTGAATATATAGTATACTCGTATATAATAAAAATAAAAAATATTATCGTATTATATTATTAAAATTCAATGTTTGGTTAGATTTTTAGACAACAATCGTTTTATATCATGAATAAACATAGGCACGTCATACATTATGTACATGCTAGCTACGATTGATTAGTCGTAATTCAATCCTGATTGATTTGATATACTTGGTATTATTAATTATTATTTTATTATACTTTTATGCAGTGGTGTTTTTATCGTTAATTTAACAATAGTGATATTAAATTATCCAAAAACGAGTTTACTTTATGTTTTTAATAGTCTTTGTTATTTATTCACATTCAAGTGCTATAGGAGTTTTGAAATCTTGGTAAATTTATTACGTAAATTCCAACGATTGAAATTGAAAATATGTCATGATCCTTGTAGATACATAACAATATATGCTATTTAGTTTTCTATCCCGGCGTAGATTACTAAAATTAATAATCAGATGTGATGCAAATTATTTTTTAATATTTTGGCGTGGATTACATTTATACTCATAATTAAATGTAACTTAGGGACAAATTACAAGTTCTTCTAAACTTGGTGCAAAATAAATCTCCTCAGAAGATAATCCAAGGTTTTTTTTAGATATTAATAGACATTTATCAATTCATCATTGCAACCAGAAAGATTTAGTACTTATCAATCCATAAAATATTTAAATGCATTTAAATGCGTTAGATTAAATGTATTGTATAGAATTCTGAGACTCTCTAAGTATAGTTATTATTATTACAAGTTACAACGTCCACTGACCTCATAATTTTGTCGGAACTCGGAAACAGCTGTTATGTTGGATTCTTCATTGAGCGTGGTGTAATGTGTATAGTATGCTATATCTACTACGCACTAAAATTAGACAGTCAACGGTTGAAGGTAATGTGAATTTTAAAAGCACCGTACAACATTTGATTTCTTGGAAATTGAACGATATCACGTAATGAGACTAATAAATTGAAATGGTGGTGGTGTAGAGGTTAGGGTTGTGAACTGAAAAGTATGATACTACTGCGACCGCAGTTTGACTTCGCAGCAATAACGGCATGCCTCAGGGTAAAAGGGAGAAGGAAAATTCGAAAAAATTAAAAACTTGATGAGAGGACAGCAGTAGCAAGTTACAACTATGCATAATATTTTAGCTATAGTGCCTTGTGTACAAACAATTTTACGGGGCTGTGTGTTAGCGTGGCTCGTCTTCGTCGTCATATATACTTACATATATATATATGATATGTACGTAATTAGAATTTACGGAAGGGAAACTCGACAGGCTTATAGTACAGAGGGGGTTGGTAGGGGTAGAAGTAGAACGAAGGGCGAGAGTGGCGCAAAAGAGTATCCGATAATTGATATGCAAATAATAGTGCTCTCGCCGCCGCAAGGGCAGGGTACGTTTGTTTATCTGCGGGACCGCACGCAGACCTCGTTTTATACTCGGCGAGGGATTACCGGGGAACTCGCGCGCCGCCGACGCCGCTCACTCTACGCATAATATCTACTGCGTGTCGCCGCCCTCACCGCCACCGCCGTTTTGTCACTCACCAACTATACACAATACACATAATATAATACTATTGCGTGCATTTGTATGTGTGAGTGTACGATTGTGTTATGTACGCCAACAATAGGCACAACCCTTTTGCCACAAACCGACCGCGACACACGTTAACAGACACTCGCGCGCACAGAAATATTATTATTATTGTCATACCACCGAGCGATGACCGTATATATTAATAATAATTGTATTATATCATCGCGTGTTTCTAACGTGGTTTAATATTATTATTGTATAACATTTTACATTATATCATCCCGTTATCTATCTTCTGAACGTCACCATATGCGCGTCGTCGAACGTTATTATACTAAATTATAATATTTTGTATTTTACTTATACACTGCAGTAGAAAATTGGTGACACTTATCTCAATAGTTTAACTGATTATCGGGAAAGGGCAGCTATATATACAAACTGATTCTTTTATCGTCGAACACTCATTATTTCAAAATCTATTAACGTTTTTGAAAACATTTTTATACGAAAATCGGAATTCTCAAAAATAATTTTTGTGTTACAAGTATTTATTGTTTAGGTTAGTGGAGAGAAATTGTACGGTGGAACCCCGCAAAATTATGGTTAACTGTAGTAAACGGTTTACTACTCTGATCATCTAAACTTTAAATAGATACTTATATTTTAAAAATTACTCGTCCAAATTTCAATTTGTGTGTATTGAAATACTCTGAAAAAATATTCTAATTCAAAACATAAATCTAAAGATGTATGTTGTCGTTCAAAAAAGTAAAAACTTAAAAAAATATATCAAACGATAAAAAATATTAAAAAATGTCATTTTATTTTGATTGTGAATTATATATAAAATAACTTCAAAAACGTTAATAGATTTTGAAATAACAAAATATTGTTCAAAAAATAACCTTATGTATAAATGTATGTAGAGTATAGATTAAAACTACGTGTACTTATTTGCAAGCTATAATTTGAGAGGATCAAAAAAAAAAAAAATGTCTACACGGTGTGTTCCTCGTATAGAAGTCAAACTATTATTATAATTATTATACTATAGATGTCATGTACTGTATCTTAGTGAAGATGTATAACGATTGTCTAGTAATTATTGAAATAATCGATGATAGTATCAAAAATAATTATTATTATGCCTTAATATACGCGATACCGACAAATAATCTTAAATCGATTAGTATACTAACGTGGAAAGATAATGGATCTGACATTGTAAGTACAAAAGTACTGCTTAATTTTTTGGTTTGGTTATATCAATATGTTTTTATCTCAATAATAAATAGAAAAGTGAGAAAATATGTCATTTTTCGTGGTTATTCTGTAGGTATATTTTTTTCATTGTATTCTATGTCGCGATTTATATTCGAAATCAGTATCTGATAAAACATATGGTGAAACCGTCGTTTTATTCAAATCACGAAGAAATTTGAATAAAACTTTTCACCATATTCTCCCTCATGCATAAAACCGACTTTAAAACTATTCGCCTGGTTGACTTTGAAGGGCTTTAACGTTGCTACGTTGAAATTAGCATTATGTTTACGTTACGAAGTTGGAAGACAAAACCGCTAACTTAAAGCATAAAAACCAGTTATTTTACTTAACCGATGAAATAAATTCGAAATATTTCGAAAGTTTGCTGTAAAGTATAATATATATTTAAATATGTATGTAGGCTTAGGTTTATTATATGGGTATTATACTACAGATGGTTTAGATTATTCAAGGAATACGGTTTATCGAGTGACATCACCCTTTTTAGTCAAAAAAAAACTTTATTGTTCCGTCCTGCGGCTATATACGACTTTTTGGCCAAAAAAGATAAATTCGTTTTATCTTTTTAATTAGTATATTTTTCGTTAAAATTTAAATTAATTCATCCTTAATAATTTATTAACATAAACATAATAATTGTTTGAACTGCTGAGTGTATAATAGAGAGGTGTCTAGACTTAAAATAATGGTTTTAAGTGAAATATCAAATAATTGTAATATATATTATTATGCTTTATGGGTTATTATTTTTAGAAATTTTAATCAATAATTATTTGTATTGTATAGTTATTGAAAATAAATAAATAAATAATTTTTAATTTTAAAATTAATCTTAAAGTAGTATTCTTTTAGTTTTTTATAAAAACTAAATATAACATAAAAATTTTAAGAGTTTCAAATGATTTGAATTAAGTTATATGTAAATTTAATTTAGTATCTAAAATTGACACATCATTTTTATCATAATTATCTGTAATGAAAATCATATATTTTGTGTAATCTTAAGATAATATCGATAAAATGAATAATAGTATACTACTACAACAGTAATACATATTATGTATTAAATGTTTTTGCTTGTAATAGATAATTTTTAAATTTTGTTTTGAATTCATTTTATTACATTGTTATTTAAATTTTAAGTCATTGCTGTCTTTTATCTTTTTTTATTTTATATTCATAATTATTTAATTATTATCGAATGATTAACATGATACATGTATAATTATTGTACCTACATGTATTTTTATACACTCCTGTATATACTTTTTTTCAAAATTTGAAATCCCAGAAGTCTTAAATTTAATTTTAGACATTTCTAAAAAATATATATAAGTACCTATGTGTGTGTATATATTTCTCATCTGAAGTTTAACTGTACAATTTTGATCTTCAACTATTTGTCAAAAGTGTATTTTGGCCACTAATATAACGTTTATTTGGACATCTTCCAATATTATATGCTGTTTAAAAAAAAAAAAAAACAAAAACAAATAAGATACATAATATGACGAGTGTAGATCTACGTGGTAGATCTATTGTAAATGTATGTGGTTTCTTAATAATTTATAAACTCAATAGATATAACTTATAACTACATTTTAAGATATTCGGTAGTTATAACACATATACTCGTATATTTTATGCTCCAGACAAATATCGCTGCATTTAATTATTTTAAATGCCTTTTTTTTTTGAAATTTATGATTTCGAAAATAATTTTTATTACTTTCCTTTCTGGGTATATATACCTATAGGTAGGGTGTCAAATAGTGTGCAAAAAAAAAACCTAACATCTATTATATATTGCATTGTTGACAATTATTATTGTTGTAACTTTACAGTGAAATTATTGACAATGAAAAAATGATAAAGATATTGTTATAGTGTAAAACCATAAACACTTTATGATGTAAAAAATTTAATCTAAAAAATAAATATGTAAATGAAATTAAAACTCTGCAATATAATAATATTAATTTTAATATTTTACCATTTAATCTATTCCGATAAATATTAGCTGTGTTGTAAGTAAATGTAGTCCAGTACATATTATAATGTATAGTGTACAGTGTACACACAGTATTATGCATTACACGGATAGTTGAGAAGTATTTACTTTTGCTATAATTATTCAAGTTTTAAAGTTCTTTTAGTAGATGAATATTAATTTGGGAGTTTCCATGTTAAATGACATTTAACATACAAAAAATAGATATTTTTTTACAAAAACATTAATAAAATTAAGTGGAGTCTCCATTAAAATATTAAACACTATAAATGTAATATGTTGAAGTGAGTGTGAATTTTTTATAATAGGTACCTGTACTAGCAATCAAACAATTATAGTTGCATTTACTATAGGCGTACATTTTGGTCTAGAGTAAATAAATATATATATAGTTTATATATTCAAATTACATATTGTAAAAAGTCGATTGGTGTTATTATAATAAAATATATATTTAGTCAAATGTACATATACCTAGATATATTCCTTAAAGTTTATTTTACATATTTTTGAATAATTAAAAACTTGGTTTTTAAGTGGATAAATTATCTTAAAGAGTACATTTTTTGCAGCTAATTTGTCTACTTCCAATGACGAATACGTCATGTTGCGCTTTGCACTTCATCTTTAATTAGAAGATATGTTGCGAATAATTCGATTTACCAGTTTATTAGTCAATGATTGGATGTTTGTTTTAATAAACTGAAAGTAAAACAAAACAATGAAATTGATTTGGTCCGTGTATCTATATAAAAATAGAGTATTGTTATTAACACTTGTTTGTATATAATACATGTGTGAGCTTTATCTTTTGTATTATGTAATTTGTCTAGTTACGCACCTCACGCTTGGGTGCAGTTATCGGAGGCATGCGAATCAATAAACGTAATAAAATATGCGCCTCTCGTCGATGCGCCCATGTAGTGAGTACCTATATATATATAAGCTTACGTAATATTGCATTATTGTAGTGTAGTGATGGCGTTGTACTGCAGTAACGATAATGTACCTAGGGGTGTGTATCATAATACCGTTTCGGGTGGCGTATTTTTTATTATTATTATTATTATCTGTATAGGTGGTTAGACTTATATGTATATATACTATAACTATGCCATTATTATATGTATCCACGTCGTGTAGCTTGTGTATGCCCCACGATAATAAAGTGTACACAATATATTAAATATATATATATGCGTGTGCGTGTGTATTATTCTTACATATTATCAGTATTAAATTCGTCGCATGTGGCCTTTTTAGGATACAACAGCGGCTCGCGTATTAGCGTGTGCAACACGCATGAATGTATACAGACGGGGTGGATTAAATTTTATTCGGTTCAGAAGCGAGATCGTGTGTGTCTATGTACAAAGTGCGTTTGCACACTTGGCTGGCGCATTGCATACACACTCACATAATATATATAAATATATATATAGTCATGTATGTACGTAGAGGTATTCGGTAGAATAAAATATATAATATGTTACGATTCTTGGGTGTATAGTGATGCGCGGGGGCGAAGAACGACCGCAAAACTAACGGGCGTGCGATTATATACACTATTGTTGCGTATAATACGAAAAGGGTCTATATTATTAAACGTTTACATAGCGCGGGATGGTGATTTTCGTTAAAAAAATGCAGCGACATCGACAATGAGCTGGCGAGGGCGAAAATAACACGTCGTCGCCGCCGCCGTCTTGATCCCCTGTGGAATTTCATCGTGTACATAATAATAATAATAATAATATGATGTGCAGCGTGTTGTGCGCGCGTACCTATATAATACGTACGTGGTGAAGAGAGAAAAACGTCGAAGACCACCGCGGTAGTTGTCTATATATGTATTATATATTATATAAAGGCGATTCGGACGTCATTTCGAGTGCCCATTATGTTATTTCATTATATTTCACTATATATTATATTGTCACCTGCTGCCCCGCCATTGCAGTAGAATGGTCCCCACCCCTGGCGATAAAATTCAAATTTGACCCATTGCTGCCACTGTCTCGTAACACCGACCGCTGTCATCACTCGTGTGCGTAGAATTTAACACACGCGCACACATCACAGTCTCCGGTCCAGGGACCTCCGAAACGAAAGTTCACACGGCCGCAATCAGCTGCACGTACATTCTTATGTGCCCGCGCATACATATTGGTAGAGGCACTCGATGTCAATCATATTTTATTTCCTTTTAATACATAGGTGGTGTCTGAAACTATTATGCGTCTTTTATACAGAAAATATTTCTACCCGGGTGGTTATCATTATTGCTATTATTGTTGTACGTTTTTTCTCCTATCTATGTATTATACAATTTAATCTACAGCTACTTGTATTCTATATATAATATATAATATTGTATAAATATATATATAATACTAATATTATTTTAAAAATAATAATTTTCAGTCCTGATGTCGAAGCATGTGTGTGTGTAAAATATAAATTCAATTATAGGTAATGTTAATTTGAATTAAAAAAAAATAAAAAAAATCACGAAAATAATTCAGTAGCTATATTAAATAAGAACATGAGTTATACAGATGCTAATTTATTGTTAGTTAATAATATTCAAACTAATACTTAAAGGATAATGTAGATACTCTTATTGGTTTCATTATCGTATTGTCGATTCGATTTGCATTAATTCGAAATAATTATTGTTTGATTGTGGAGAGAGCGAGAGATTGAAATATTTTCTTCAATATTGTGTACAAGCATAAATAAACCTTGCGGCGGGGGCATGTATACTAAATACTATATAATAATACATTCTTATTATTATATACAATTATATAATTTAGTCTATTATTAAGGTATAATATTATATAATGTAATAAATATAAAAAAAATAATGTATTTTTAACAATACGAAAAATCGCCGTTGTTTGGGACAAAAAAAAAACCTCCGAAAAAACAACAATTATTCTTTCAAATCGTTTCTGCGGTATCGAGCGCATATAACACACATAATACAAATATAATACACTCTTCTATATAATGATAATGAAGTGGAAAGGAAAAAAATGGCATATCGGCGGCGTATAAGGTGTATTATGTCCGATTGTAATAACAAACCGGCCATTAGATTAATGCGGTGGAGCTAAGTACACACGACAGCCGTCGCCGTTACCGGAGGGGGCCGAGGGGGACGGCGAATATATTGGTATACGCACACACGCACGCGCACACACACACAAATAAGCGGGCGCGCGCGCACACAATGAAAACATCATCCCCTGGAGCGTACATACATATAATAATAATCTTTACGTATATTTTTAAACGGCCAATTTCACAGGCGTCAAAGCAAATAAAATAGTAACCGATCTCATGTGCACGGCCCCTTCTCTTGTACAGCGCACGCATATTATCGTAACTGTATCATGTTTATGATATTTATTATGTTTGTATTATTTGGTACACGACGCGTCTTATTATTATTACATTGTACTTAAGAGATAGTTGATTAAACAGGGACCTAACAGATACCCACGTTTATGCGGTTAGAATTATTATTTTAATGTTATATTTATGTTCAAGCGTGTACTGCGTATGTAACATAATAATATATGTCGTATAGCTCGTAAAAAAAGATTTTTTACACGTTTTTGAATTATTGCGATCAAATACAAAATAAAATATTAGAATACTATTAAAACTCTTTATAGTCATATGGTATATGTTATTTCTATTACATATGTAGGTACATAAAATTATGATAACAATTTAACTTTAGTTTTTTAATTTATTTTATATTTGTTACATATTTATAAAATATAGGGGATAAATTATTAAGATGTCTATGTATAAGCGAGGGAACCAAGTCGGAAGTAGCACAAAACATTATAAGCGCGAGTTATTGTATAATATGTTTTTCTCCAAACCCTAAAATTTTCTTTCGCAATTACATTTCCATTCTCTATATTATTATTTTAATATCATAATATATTACTCCTGTATATAATATATACAATGCTTGGGCCTATTTTGTATGCTATTATCTTTCACAGGTAGGATCTGGTGCCTATATAAATATAATCTGCATGTATTATACACGGTTAAAGGTTTAGCTCGCGCACTTTCGCTGGACAAAAGGTAACACTTATATCGAGTTAGGATGTATATTAGTGTATTATGTATACTATTAAGGAGTGGATACCGGGCCTACGTTTTACGAAGCATATTTATTATTAATATATATATATATACGATCAAACGTGTGCGCAGATAGAAAATAATAATATTTTATATAATATAGTATGTACTCTCGTGTGCACAACATTCCTATATATATATACAACATACACACACACAGACACAAATTTTGAATACGTAATTATAAACCAATAGTGAATCAGGAAATCGTTTTCAAACATAACATTATGGAATAAGTATCTGCACGATCATCATGTGGGTTAAAGATCTTGACCATATTTCGAGAGACCGGAAATATCGTATTCAATTTCAGTCTGCGGTTTGACTGTGATGTGTACAAATATATATAGTACTCACAAACGGGGTATAATATTGTAATATATCAAATATTCAAATCATCGCTTAAACGCGATGGATAAATATAATTATCTGTAATTGTTATATTGACATATAAGAGCAGTTGATATCGAATTTATAGAAGTTGAAACTTAAAATAAAACTATAGAAAACTAGAAAAAAAAATATTAAGTTACGAGTTAAATTAAAATTGTACCTATTTGCTGTTTTTATAGAAATTATTAAGCTTTTTTAAATAAGTAATATAATATTCATATTTTTTATCAAATGTTATTAAATTTTAATATATAATTTATCCAAATTATTAGTAATTTAATGAATTCATCGCAGATAAAAAATTGAATGCAGACTGTAATTTATGCAGGTACCTATAGTGTTATAATTATTAATTACAATATTTAAAATTAAAATTTCTTTAACTTAGTTGAGTTATTATTTTTTTTTTTTTAAGTTTTCAAACTGAATGCGCAAACAAATGAAATACTTTCTTTCCAACTTTGTTGTTTTTAATCCACTTAAAGCGGCCCCGTCAATATTGTTATCATAAAATGCAGAAATAAGTATTTCCTTTTGCGAATGCAATTTCATATGAATAATAGAAGAAGGAAAAACATGGAAAAACGTTTATAATAGTTTACAAAGCCATAAAACGCGTGTAGTGTGCAGGTGTATATTGTATACGAATATATAGGTAATCGAATAAGAATTCCCGTAATGAATAATAATATTATAATATACTCGTATTTCACTGTATTTGTGGTGGGTGGACTTGGCTTTTTGTCGAGTGTATTATAGGTATTGTATAGTAGGTACACACATCGCGTGTTCTCTATATTTACGCGCGTACGCCGCGCAGCCGTCTCAAGCGATCGTTGATATCGTTTTTCCGGCGACGAGACAGAGAGAAAAAGAGAGAGAGAGAGAAAGAGAGAAAACCGATGAAAAAAAGCTCGTCGGACAAAATATCGTCTCGTTAGGGTGGAGAGCGACGTCGCGTCTAAATCCACCGGAGACCATTAATCATTGCCGCGTACCACGCATAATGTATATGTGCACACTCGACGTCTACACGTAAGTGTAATAATACACGCGCGCCCGGTGGAAACAATAATTTGTCGACGCGTATAAACGATAATAATAATATAATACGGGTCGCCTGCCGCCGCCGCCGTCGTCGCAGCGTGGCGATGAGGTGTTGAAACGCGCGACCGACTTGACGGACGGCCGCAGTTGCGTTAAATCAAGCAGACGGCGCATTGTTTTTTTTCTAATACGGTTAACTAGGCCCCTTTTTCGCCGGGAAAATTGTTCGAAACCTCCGAAAGAAAAACGCTAAATTTAGTCGTCGCCGTCGTGTCACCCTCCCCCCAATCACCGCCCCCGCTCTGCCCCGCTCCCGTTTTTCTCTTGCACCACATATACCACCACTGTCGTCGTGTAACCGCTTGTAAATCCATTTGTCGTTGCCGCTCGCCCGCGGGACCACAGCCTCCCCGCGAGTGGTTCACACGCGTCCCGACCCATACGCAGATGCTCAGACATCTATCTATCTATCTATATATATAAATTCACTCGTATATATTATGTGTGTGTGTGTGTGTGCGAGTACTTACTTTTGTTTCTAGCTGTGCCGTTTTCCCGTGGCCAAAACTTTTGCGATGCAACACAAACAAACAGACGAGAGGTTATTAATTGCTTAGGAGCGCTTTTGTTGTCTTTGAAAACATTTTCCGCGAGACGATTGGCAGGGCAAACGGGGGGTGTATCCTACATCCACCAGCCGTCACTGCCACTGCGATACCTCCTCCAGGCCGGCGTCGGGTTTTTGTGTCCTTTCTTATTTTTTTTTTCATCCCGTCCGTCGTATAAATTTATTTATATATATATTCTCTTTTTCCAGTTTTCTCTTTCGTGTTTGCTCTTTGTACGGACATCCCTTATTTTTGCGCGACACAGCCTCCTCTCTCATCATCTACTTTTCTCGGAGTTGACCCGGTCGTATTCCAGAATACGGCAACCATAACGATGGAATAAGACAAACTCAACGGTATAATGTACGCGCCGTACAACTCCCTTTCACGTCTCACCTTTATGTCCTTACCCTGTTGTCTGTTTTATGTGGCTCACCGACAATAATGATGATAACCAACCTTACATCGACTTTAGTATACATATTATATAAATACCTTAAGTGTACTGGATCACGTCGTTTGTGTAATATTCTAATACCTATATTCGTTCTAAAGTCACCAAAAACGACAATATTGTTTTCTAAATGATTTTAAACATTTTTTCATATCATTTTTTAATACTCACGTTTTAAAACCATTTTGTTTTTTTATAGGTACTTATTATTTGTAAAAAATTATTTTATTTTTGTTTCATATTTGATAGTATAATAATAATAATAATAATAATAATAATTTATTATACTTGACATTTGTCATTGTCAAAAGTTTTAAGTTTATAACATATTTTGTTATGCTTAAGTATATCAACTATAAAAACGATTAGTTATACTTACCGTGTTATAAATTATAAATACTGTATTACTGTAACATAATAGGTGGGTTATACATTGTACATTTTTATAGATATACACGTTTGTATACTCGTATTATATGCATTAATACTTCATAATATGATCTATTGTAGAGTTTATTTATCAAAATCCCAAGACACAACTGACACACATAAATAAAGTATAACAATATTTAACTAATAATTATTATTAAATATTATGTATAACAACACGACTCAAATAAAATACAATATATTATGCGTATGAATAACAGAAATAATATCGTCTTGACAACATTTTTCGTATTTGATATTATCCGAGTACATTGTATTAACTACATAACAAATATTATATTTACAGACGAATCAGATCTTAATATTATACGAATGAATAAGTCGTTATAAAAACGCAGCTGCAGAGCTGTATAATTGTATAGACGTTTAACCACTGAAATCAAATTAAATTAAATTTTTCTTATAAATACTATACGGAATATTATTATTCCGAATCGTAACTGTAACTAATAAGTTTTATTTCAAAAAATTTTGCGATTCGAAGTCGTCACTGTTGAAAATCTCATGTATATAATTAAATTTAGTGTCAGGCGTTGAAAAAAAATCGTACACGCGCATTGTATCATTATGTTTGTGGTAGAAAAATATGTAGCTACAATTATATTATTTACGAGAAAGTTCGTTGGCATAATGGCATTTCATAATAAACTGTTTGGCAGCCGCAGAACGCTGCAATCTGCGCGTAAATGCAATTTACACACCGCACCACTAGGACGAGAATGCCCTTTATTATTGTTACCATTATTTATGTTTGTACACAATATATTATACGCATGTTTCGACATTATTTCCTACGAAACGTCACCGTTAAACAATTCAACGGATCTTAAAAAACGATTGTATGATATTTACAATGGTCTTTGGCTGCAGCGAAACAACATATTAGGCACCCCCGCCTTTCTTATGAAATATTATAATTACGTTCGAATGTTTGTTTAGTGCGGCTACGCTGCAATAATCGTACACAGTTTTTAAATGTTCGAAACGATTTATTAATTGAGTCGTACACACATATTGTTGTGTATGCACGTAATGCGTGTATATCATATAAACGGTGCGTACGTATAGAATACTACAGCGTGTCATGTAATATATAGGGACCACGCCAATCTTATATTATTATCAGAATATATATATAATCATATATTATACACGAAAATACGGAACACGCGTATATTTCGGCGGTCTGCCTCTTGTTATTTATACCGAACGTTCGCGGCCGGATTAGAGAGACTTTGACAATTTATTCGTCTGCGCGCCAGGCGTTCGTATAAGAAAAACAAAACCGAAAATTGTATAGTTCCATTAATTATCCCTGGGCTAGCGTCAGTAGCATACTAATACTACAGTGGTTTAATACGCGAGTGTGGATCTGCTCTCGGGACTTGACAGTTACGACGTAAAACAATAATAATAGTATGCAGTGCTCGTGACATAATACACCTATATATAATATATTATATGATATATCTATAAAACGTTGCGGTGGAGATGTACTTTAAAAATCGCAGGGTTTGTATTATTATTATTTCGGTGTACTGAGTCGAATATCGTTTTTGGCGTAGCGAACGGATTAACGCGATCAGACCAAACCTTGTCGAGCCCCCAATATTTCCTGTCGTTGTTCGTGGCGCCAAATCGATCAGTTTTTATCAAAAAAATAAACAACGCGCATGCTTTCAGTCAAAACGTGGTGTATAGAAATAAAAACCAGCCATGATGAAAATGAGGACAGTGAACTATAAGAAAAAATGGAAAGAAAGATGGAAAACTAGACTTAAATGGAGAATTTAAAACTTTAAAGTCCTTATTATAACTTTTTTTTTTTATCATTTGTTATTAAAATACACAATCTGTAAATATTATTTTACAATAAGCGTATGTGATGGAGGTGACATGGCTTGAGTAGCAGAAGATAAGAAGCTGTCCATTGAAGGCACTTAAGGTTAAGAATTTATTTTAATGTCCTAGCAATAAAAAGTGAGATTGAATACAAATTTAAGGGGAGGTAAGGATACATACAATTTTATTTAAATAGGTCACGACACCAGGTACGCTTAAGACGCCTTCTAGGGTCACCAAGAATAGCATTGGTAGATAGTTCGGAAATCAGGGGATTACTATGGCTGAGAAACTTGGAGTGTGTGCGTTTGTAGAAAGTTTTTCGACGTTTTGGACTGTTGGAATAGCTAGATCTCTATTTAGAGTGTCATTAGGTACATAGTAGGAGGCTTTGGTTATTTAGCGGAGACATTTTGATTGGAAGACTTGAATTTTATTTAAGTTGGACTTTTTGGCTGCACCCCAGAGTTAGATGCTGTATGTCCAGATCGGTTTGAGTAGTAGTTTGTATAATAGTAGCTTATTTTTTTAATTGATGTGTTGTGATGTGAGAAGATACGTAATTGGCGAGAGCGATTATTCAAAGTAAGTTTCTTGCTGTGGGTGTGAGTTGCCCAGGTTAACCTGCGGTCTAGATGTAGACTTAGGTATCGGAGATTTTGGGCGGTTGGGCTTATTATAACTTATCTTAAATTTATATAATATGCTAAAATAAATTGTAACTTTTGATAACTTTATTAGGAATGTTAAAATAAAATATATCATTAATAATTTAAGGTAATTATTTTTTATTTTATTTTTTTATTTTTCTGATATAGTTAAAACAAAAATATTTTGGTATGTAAATATTTATTGCATTAATAATTTTGTGTTAGATACTAGATATGAAAATAAAAAGTTGAAATGCATATAATTCGTATATTTTGTGTTGAATGTAGAAACATTTTTATTCAATTAATATTTATTACATAAAATTAATTTTTGTTATCATTTTAAATAGGGTTCTTAAAAAAATATATAATATGGTCATTGGTCAAAGATGTTTTTTTTCTTTTAGTTTTATTATACCCATCATGCGCATAATAATAATATAAAAGTTTAGTATTAGGTAAATTATAAATATAAATGTAATGTAATGTTTATATTTATGATATTCTAAGAACCACGGGGCTTAAAACGAAGAAAAAAATTTAAATAAGCATAGACGTACTATTATAAACTTCTCAGGCAGAAAGTTAAAATGCTGCAGATTTTCGTTTACGCTATCTACTATTGGGGACAAACCACAAACACGCACATACCATATTATTATTATTAAATAACTCTTCGCTTGATCTATAAACACTAGCTACACATAAATATAACCCGTTTTAACCTGTAGGTAAGTTATATTATTGTTTATATATATATATATATATATATATATTATATATCTTTAAGACAGTGGCCTTGTTTGATGTATTAAAAATATGATCAATATACACGCACACTAATATCGCATAAAATATACGACATACCATGCAGTGTACACACACATAGAATATATATATATATAATGAATATACCGTTTTGACTTTTGGTGATACATATTATATAGTGCGAAAAACTCGCTGACAGCCTTCCGCGATCGTTTCTTTTTGATCTGAACAGGCGGCGGAGCGGCATAACCGTAGTGGCGGTGACAGCGGCAGCGGCGTTTTAAATTTATACCGACAGGACACATCTGGCTGCAGTAGCCGTGGACCATCGGAAACACGACGACGGATTTATTTCCATTCGGGTTTGATGATGATGATGATGACGATGATAATAGTAATAATAATAGTAAGAATCTCGTAATATTCGACCGGACGTATGTGTACGCGCGCGACCCGAAATAGCCGCGACGAACAGAGAACCTCCTTAATTAAATCGCCGCGTACTATAGTAAATACACTAAATAGTAATACTGACTTACATTCATAATTTAACTATTATCGATATTCGATGATAATGATTTATTTTAATCTATAGTTAATGTGTTTGGTCAGACAAATTCGTCGATTTCGATCAGGTTTTCGTGATACCTTCCGTGCATACACCGCGAAGTACGCTTTCACACCAATGAGTGGGTTGTGGATGTTTCGATCATAGGTTAGGTTAGGTTAGACATCTCAACGAAAAAAGATGTATTGTAGGGTTCGTCAAAAATATATACTAAAACCACAAATTTGTACATAATGCAATATGATATATATTTTATTTTTAATATTATATTATAATCAAACGTGAAATCGCGTAATTCCTTTTATATTTAAATTTTCTGGCTTACATATTATTATAGCAAGTTATTTACATAATATTATTTTGATTAAAATCATTGTACTAAAAAGTCGACGAGTAATATAAAATACAATAAAATATTATAAATATATATGCGCGACAATATTATACAGACGTGCGCGTGTTACAACAGGTGTATATTAAATATCGATATGAGTACATATTACTATATATACGTACAGCTGACTACCGGCAATATCACGAACGATTTTTACATCAAAAAATAACTTACGTTTAAACTTTTTTTTGTTTAATAAAGTAAAAAAAAAATTGGACTTGTTGCAAAACTGTTTATTTTTAAATTATAAATAGTATAGGTACCAATATATACATATATATTTCCACCTCTCCCATTATAATGTGTAAAGATCTTGTTTATTGTGCGTACTTGTTAATTAAAGCATCCATAAACTTTTTTTTTTTAATAATAATAAATATTACCTATTAAAGTTTCATTATGTATGAGTATATATTATTTTTTTTAAATTAAAAGTTTTCGTTATTTTATAGTGGTTTGTACATAAGTAATTAATCTCATTTTTGGTCCTTTCTGCTTTTATACAGTCGCTTTTAAAATTTAAATCAAAATATGGATTAACAACTATTTATATAAATTCATAATAATCCTCATGTTACAAAATTATATTTATTGATGTAAAGCTCGTTCGAGTTATATACTAACAGAAAGCTACAACACAAACGTATCAATAATGTTACAGACTATTTACATAATATATACATAAGTATCAATTTTATAATAGAAGAACAATAATCAATGTAAATATGAATATAGATACAGTTTTTTATAGGTATATACAATATTGAGTTACACGTTGTTCAATAAAGACATTAAGTTTTATTTACATACTGCAGCTATTATATTTACAATATAATTTATAACAGTAATTAATATGAGCGTTCGACGGTAAAATAATAAGTGTGTCAGATGTGCGCATACAGCAATTAGTGGAGAATGATTAATAATAATAATAATAATAATAAAACATTGATAACGATTAAAATATACGATGACGTCAAAAATGTATTTGGGAACAAATTTATATAATTTACGCCAACTATGTATTATTAAGACTGCAGGGAGGGTAAACAATAATTTTAAATGATTAAGTTATTAAAATTCTTACAACATAATTATGAACATTATTATGGGTGTTATTAATGTACCTACTACGTTTTTAAATGCCTACAATGTTCGTTACAAATCACTGATGAAAATACGCATCATGGAGGTGAAATCAAGATGATAAATCAAAACCTCATCGTATACATTCAGACATTCCACAATACGTGTATCACAACCAAGCGATGATAGTCGATGGATATAGTCAACTAACCGTTTTATATAATTTACGACTGAATGTGAAAAGACTCACGGACGTTTCTGTCGTCGGCTCCTCTGCACCTGTGTAATATAATAACGTGTTGTTCTCGTGACAACTCGTATACGACTTACAACGGCAAAAGGATTGTAATTTGTAAGTAGATACATATTTATTCGTATCATGGTAATATTATGGCTTTATGAGGCAATAAATTATTATTTTTATTATTAATATAATTTTACCACGCGATACATAGCACACGAATGCGCTGCGTGAACAATAGTATACGATACGATAATCGCATAATATACTCAAAAGAGTAATTCGATAGAATATTTGAAATTTTTTTGTGATTTGTACCTGTACAATTTAGGTAAAACATCATTATTATATAGCAAACAACGTCTAGCAAAAATCATGAACGATAAACGTATGTTCACACGGTGATTGAAATTGTTATTTGACAAGGAAGTTAAATAATAACCTATAAAACTAATTTTTAAAGCATCTTATTTATATTTTTTAGAAAAAATGTATGAAAAAATAAATTAAAATAAATAATATTTTTTAAATATTGTAATTTTGCTTTTTATCATTACTGCAGTTAGACTTAAATCTGTCGAGAGTTATCATAGAATGGGATGGTATTGGCTTTTATACTTCAATAGTTTAATTAAAGCATCACGTATATAAAAAGGATATATTTTTTGTTGTTGTTAATATTGTGTAACTTGATTACGTTTCCTTTTAATTAATTTGTCAACTCAAGCATTGAATAATGCAATAGTAGTTTATAAGCACCTATATTATATTATGATGTATATACATAATATGGCTCACCAAGTTTTCCCGATGGTTATTGTTTAACTAACACAGGAAAGTGGGAAATCACAGTGGGCCACTTTTGTATACCGAATTGAATGAACATATGAACTAGTAAATACTTATTACTATTAAACACACACATATATATATATATATATATATATGCGTCCTTAAATTGTTTAAACGTGTAAAATTATCGGATCTTCGTGAGGCATTTAACATATGAATTGAAAAAAAATGACAAATAATAATAATATATAATATGTATAAAACAAACATTGACAGCACACACGCACACACACACACACACACACACAAATGGGCGTCGGACTGTGAGCCACCGCGAAAGATACACGCACGACCGTCCATCCGTCCGTCACCTGATAAGCCTAGTCGGCGGACGCGTTTTCCGAGGAGTGACAGCTGGCAGCATGTGGTTCGTGTCTCGATTTGGTGAATTTTTTTATTCTCTCTCTCGTCTTCCTGCGGCACAATCGTCTCAGTTGCGGCGCGCGACGCGTTTTTCTGGCTTCTCACGCGGACGAGTACAATTTGTTCGTCTGACAGCAGTAGCAGCAGCTCGCCCTTCCCCGTCGTAGTCGTCGTCCTGTACAGTGCAATACAATATATATATATACACACAAGTCGTAAAGAGAATATAAAAAACAACACATATGTCAACAGTCTATTGGGGACTAATATATAATAATACGCCGCCGACTACTTATTCCCGTGTTTAATAATAATAATATAATATTTTCCGCGTGCGACTCGTGACAAGGTGATTATTAACAGTACTGATGCTGCTCCCATGTGACGAGGGATCGATCGTGGTTTTATGTGTGTTAAAAAGCGATGATTGTAATAAAGAGTAGGTGATCCGACAAGACGATCCCAACAAGAGGATGTAATAAACAATTTTTTTTTTTTAAATTGCTACAACTAAAACGATATACGTATAAATTAAAGTATAGGCTACACAATAATAAACGTTTATCATATACGATACGTTATATATTTCGGTTAATACTTAGATTTCATTTTACTTCGCACACGAGCTATTGGAATTTAGCTCGGTATAAGGTTATGTTTAGAAAATAAATGAATTATATATTATATGTTCGTGTAATATTGATTTATATTGTTTAAAAAATTTTATTAATATAAAATAGTAAGTCTTAGTTTAGTAAGCAAATAAGTGAAAATTAAAAGTTATAAAATACTTTTTATATTTGTATGAAGTTAAGGATTCAACAAAACAATGATAATGAATTACAATTATTTATTAAAAGTTAATATGATATGTCTGGAGAAGAGTTACACTAGAGTATTATCCTATTTCTTTAAAAATAACTTTCGCTAAATTAAAAATTTACAATTAAAATGAATATAGCTCGTTACTTAATTTACACAATAAAGTATTTATACAAAGTTACATTTTGATTGTTATAGGTACTTTATACCATTTGAAGATTTATTTATTTTGGATGGACTATGTGTTAGTGTATGTTTTAGATATACTTCTGCAATTTTTAGTTTTTGAGAATGTATTTTTCATCACAAATATATAAGTATTATTGGTAAAAAATGATTAAAAATGTTGATATTTTATTATAATTCTTGTTGCTACGGTGCACAATAGGTTATACAATGAATAAATGAATTAGGCATATATTGATTTATTTACAAAAATATAAACTTTAAATTTACATTTTGTAAGTAGGTAAGATTAGTATTAAAATTGCATAATTTATCGGCGAATCTAACAGGCTTAGATATTAATCTTGATATATAAATATATTTAATTACTGTCATAATATCTGTATAATGTACTTGATAACATATTTTTATTATACGCAAAAAGACATGGATATTTATATTAGCCGATGAAATATCGGCTGTTCATGAATTGTGTCTCGATATATAAAAATCGATAAGAGGGTATACGAATTGCGCCCAGCTTTATCTTTACAACTATTTAATAATTATATTTTTTTTTCCAGTTTTATTTAAAATGATAAGGTAACTATTAAGCAGATTATATTTTTAGTTTGTATAAGGGAAAGAAAATTATATTTTTATATCTTGTAATATTTTTAAGTATTAATTTAATTTTTTAATACTAATTTAATTTACATATAGGTACCTACTTCTAGTTGCAAAAATACGACAAAAAACCATATTTTTCACCTACCGATAGTGATAATGTGCTTTTGATGGTCTTAAGTCTGTAGGAAAATTATGTTTTTACTTTGGGACGCAACTCGTGTACTCGATAAATATTGTAGAGATGCAATTCATATGGAAAATGGATTTCGGGACGCAATTCGTATACACCGGAAATATCGTACTATCGCAATCATTTCTGATTTGACTTTCACAGATCACAAAATATTTGATTTTTATTACATATTAATGTAATTTACATTAAATTTTATTAAATTTTACATTTCGTATTTAGGGATATATTAATTTATTGTTAAGGCAAATTATGTAAATGTATACAATATACAAAAATATATTCAAAATAGCGTGATAATGATGCATTTGGATAAAATATACATTAATTGCATTTACCTGAAATATAGGTTTGTACAAAAGTAAAATGTTTTAAGTGCTCCGTAGTCTAAATATTATGAATGTACCTATTATATTTGTTTTCAATTGAACAATCGACGGGAAAATCGTGATAAACCGCGTTGCTATTGTATAATGATATTTAATCTAAAGTGCCTTATTATTATAGTATAATCACAGTTGATTCACGCGTGAGCTAACGCTTAGGTATCCGTCCAACGTATAATACAGTATTTGATTAGTTACGTATTCATCAATGAGATGACTCAGAAGAATAAGGATTTATATACTATAGGTATTACTTACCTACACAAGTAATGTACAACAGGTTTAATTAACAATTAATAATATAACACTATAATCTCATGATATGCGATTATTATTACAGTCAATAACTCAGGTTTTAAACAAATATTTACGTGTTACGAGACGTGCTCATTGTTTGTTTATTTATTCTAAAATATTAGTATTTAAAAAAATTAAAAAAATAATACTGTAATAAATAATTGATTGAAGAATATGACGTTTATGTTAAATATTTATCATTTATAATATTTTTATCGTGTACTCGTATCTGTCATGTGATAAATCATATTTGTTGTTTTTAGGAGGAAAAAAATGTGATAATAATTGACCCTAGTCATTATTTTTGATATCAAAATATTATAGATATATGAACTCACGTTATAGTTGTGACGAAAACTTGACAGATGAATTTCCGTCATGCGGTTGTTGCTGTTGCTGTTGTTGTTGTTGCTGTTGCTGTTGCAGTTGATAGTAATTGTGCAGTTGTGTGTGGGTACCGGGTGTGGAGTGATGCGAGTTGCGGAATCCACATCCGGCCGCTGTAGCCGCGGCCACCGGATTGGGCACGACAGCGTCGAAAAAGTCTGACGGGTCGGCGCTATACCAGCCGGGCGGCCGATGATGACCCGCCGCGGCTGCCGCGGCAGCAGCCACGTACTGGTGATGGTGCGAGGCGAACTCATCGCCGTGGCTGTGATGGTGATCGCCGGTAGCGGCCGCGGCAGCCGCGGCGGCAGCCGCCACTGTCGGAGTGGTCATATACCTGTGATGGTGATGGTGCAGGTGATTACCTGCGGCGGATGACGGCGAATCGTCCTGGTGATCGTTGTCGTACTGCAGGTGATGGTGATGCTGGTGGTACGCCGGAGGCGGCGGCGGTGGCACCGACGAAGCCGGTCCACTCGACGTCGGCGGCGTAGCCTGGTCACCGCCGTTGGACTGGTGAGGCGTGGACGGCGGCTGTACGCCCGGCTCTTTTTTCGGCTGTTTGTTGCAGTCTACGTGCATCAGCTCCTTGACACCACCGCTGCCGCCGTGCAACAGCAACTTACACTGTTCCTCGGTGACCTTCTTCAGCATGAGCTCCTGCTGCCGCTTAATGGCCTCCTCCTTCTCCTTGAGCGCGTCCTTCTTCTTGAACCGTCTCCGGCGCCGCAGGTACGACCCGTTGTCGAACATGTTGTACGAGTCCGGGTCCAGCGTCCAATAGCTGCCCTTACCCGGCTTCTTGTCGTCGCGCGGCTGCTTGACGAAACACTCGTTCAGGCTCAGGTTGTGCCGGATCGAGTTCTGCCAGCCCTGCTTGTTCTCCCGGTAGTAAGGGAACCGCTCCATGATGAACTGGTAGATACCGTTGAGCGTACACCGTTTGTCCGACGCGTTCTGTATGGCCATCGCTATCAGGGCGATGTACGAGTACGGCGGCTTGACCATATCCTTGGCCGCGGCCGCTGCGGCAGACACCACGTGATGGTGGTGATGGTGGTGTGACGCCTGGTAACCGGCTGCCGGGTTGTACCCGTACCGGGCGTACTGCTCGTAAGCGCCCGGATACGCGGCCGGATTCGAAGTTCCCGGGTACATGCCCGTCCGGTAGTACGCGTTTTGGTCGCCGAACAGCGTGTGCATGACGATACGGGTGTAATATTATTGTGCAATACGCACGATCGTACGATATCCACTCACAGCGACGGTTATTAATATCGTTTGTTACGTATCCGCGAAAAAAAAAAAATAAAAAAAAAACGTATTTATTTAGAATGACAAAAGGTGTAGGTGTTTTATTTTATAGTTACTATTATTTCGCGAGTTCAATCACGAATAAATATATATAGATATAAATGTATATCGGTCGATAGGTGTGTGTGCGGGCGCGTATACACACACACACATATATATATATATATACGTGTGATTGTGTACGTATATATTTACACGGTCGCGGGTCGTCCGTACTAGAGAAACACGCGAGACTCGACGGTCTTTCCGCGGAAATGTTTGCAATGAAAACAATACCGCGAACGACAACAAACCCGCGCGCGCGCGGACCGACTGTGCACCGCGGCGCAAACGAAAACAACCCGAAAAAAATTATACTGTCGTCGGCACGCACCACCGTCGCCGCGTAGCCGTCAGCTCAGTCGCAGTCGCAGTCGTCATCACGCCCGCCGCGCTGCCGAGTGCGTACGACGCCACCCCCGGACGTCCGGAGAACGGACTCCGGTTGGTCGGCCGCGGCACGCCCACCGGCCAACCGGGCGGTCTGCTCCCCGCTCGCGCCGACCGCGAGTCAAACGGCGCCAGGGGTGCGGCGCGCGGTCACTCTCCACCGTCTCGCCGGCGCGGCCGCTGCGGGCGACGTGACCACGCACCGCGGCGCGCGCTGGATAGCGACGGCCCGTCTCGGAGGGCCATATTGGTGCGGAGGTGATACGCACGCACACACACACACATTTATATATATATGTGTATAATGTATGTATATATATATATATATATATATATGTATATGGTTATGTGTAATGTTATTATGATTTCGTGGAACGACCGCCGCCGAGAAACGGAAAAATCGCGTCGCGCAAGGGGCGGCAGCGGTGAGCCGGGAAAACGAGGAGAAAAACCGACGCTGTCGACGAGACGGCTTGTCATCGTCCGCGGACGCGCGTGTGCGCTTTTACGCGCCGCAAAAACCTTTGATCGCGAACATCTATATGTCAAGCTCGTGTATATGTATATATATATATATATACATACATAGTGCGCACAGTTCCGGTATACGTAGGTATATGAGTTTCGGTATGTATATGTACATAAATATATATATATATATATATAAATATTTTGTCGTGTGTGTGTTTGTGTGGAGTTTTCGCAGAGTGCGATTTCGGTAGTGTATAATAATATATGAGCAGTGATTTAACAATTATGTAGGCTTTATATTAAAGTCTGCAGTGACAAAAACAACAAAAATAATAAAATCCAGTGGATAGACTTTGATTTGTTGTGCATTTTTTTGCCTCCAATCCAACAAAAAGGGACATAGTTATTTTCATTTTTTCATGATGACAAAACATTCATAATATTACCTGTAAGTTTTTTTTTTTTTTTTTTTAATTCACACAGGATTCCCGACTTAATTTTGATATTATAATTTGTTGTGAAAATTTGTTTTTAAATTTAAATTTAAAAAATTTAAATAAAACGTAAATAATAGTTATAATATAATTTATAAACGCCATACGTTATATTATATAAGTTACATTATGAAATTGATTTTTAAAACTGCTTCTTTTTAGTTAAAACTAATACGCATCAATCATTTTCTCAAGAATCGCATCGCTTTCTGAAATCTAACAATTTATCATTTACTTAATCTATAATTATTAATTACTCGTCTCATACTTTGTAAAACTCGACATTTTATCTATAGCTGCTAATATTCTATTATAGATGATGATAATTAGAATTAGCGCAAACCATATACGAGTTTATTCAGATGAATAAAATTACATTAAATTAACGACAAGAAATTTGATTCTAAGGTAATATTAAAATTAAATATTAATTATTTTTGAATGTAGTTTTATTAAAAATATGTATTTTATTTTCAATGTAATGGGAGATGGGGCCTCTTATTGCGTGTTCGTGGATGGGCTAGTGATGTTTTACCCATCATGTTATCCTATTGCTACGCAACTAATAATTATTGTAGGTGCATAATACTACCACATTGCAAATTAATTAGGTATCAGAATGCGGGCGATATGTTTTTTTTTTATACCGTTAACATTTTACCCGACCTCCGTTACCGAAATTTGAATGCTTCTTAACACCGTATTTAATACTCAGCAGTAGCCAGCAGATATGTATTATTTTTTAGCACCTGAAAAAATAGGCGAGTAAATATTTGCATAATTTACCTGTTAGCCTTATAATATATTGTAGGTACACATCCACCAATTCATTACAAATAGATTATTATATTAGTATAAGAATTTTATAAACATGTGTATATATTATAATAAGTAGGGTATAATAATTAATATAAGTATACTTAAAACTTTTAACTTACAAATTCTAACCATATTAGAATTATTTTTAATGTTTATTTTTTAAATAAATAGCATAAGACGTAAGTGCAAATTATTTTATGTATTTGTATAAATAATCAGTATTATTGTTACTACGGAACTACGGCAGTATTATATCCCGTTTTAAGTTATGTAATCTTGTTGTGATTTGAAACTTTAAGATGTACAATTCTACATTTCTATGTGGTATTGTATATTATGCTCATGTAGTATTGATGGTGGTCGAGCGTAAATAATAGATAGGTATAAGATACTAACGTCTAAAGAATAAAAGTATATTATAATTATTGTACACAGATATAACGTCAAAGGACATTTTAGAGATAACTATATAATGGTAACCATAGAAATAATTTAAATATACATTCAAATTGCGTATAAAATAATGCCTATTTCTCGTTATGTTATTTATAAGTCGAAGATAAAAATTAATAGATTCATAGATTTAATGCTGTCGTGTCGGTATAATTAAATATATTATATTGTATATACAATATAATATGCATACTTTCAATAATATATGTGTTTATAGCCAATTAATCAAACATTGTTATAAATTATGTTTTAATAACTACCCTAATGTTTATTTAACTCATTGGCTGTATTGTCGAAATAAAAAATATAAACATACGTATACATTTATACCCATACGTACACTTAAATGTAACACTGTCACACTAATGTCATATATAATTGATAAATGATTATAAGGGTCTTATATTTCGTTTTTTAACGACTTCAAATTAATACATAAATTCTAATATCATCATCTTGTATAATTAGGCCAATTAGGGTGTTAAAAGAAGAAACACGCTTAAACAGCTTAGTAGATTGATTTATTTACAAATGTATTTTATAAAAAAATATAACATATGAGTTTAGTTACGGTTAATTAGGCATACACTCTATATATATGTATCAGTATAAAATATGAGTACCAGTCAGAAAAATACGTATACAACATGATAATAATGTTATATTCATAAACATAAACAAAATAATCAAATATTATACTCAATAATTATTGTACATTATAATTATTTTGGTGAAAATTCTATTTTCCCATATACCTATATTGTATAGCTATACTGAGTGTCAAGTGGTCAATAAGTTTAGAAACGGTTTTTAATCTAATATTGTAACTGATAAATTAAAATATTATCATAAACTAATGAGGTTATTAAATATACTATATTATAAATGTACAGTAGGTAGTAGCCAGTACTTAGTAGATAGTGTTATTTATTATTGCTCCGTTTAGGTATTAAAATACTCGTACAGTAATTATTAAAAGTTTCCAAAATTATAGAACATCTGGTATACCTATATACTTCGCGCAACTGCAGAAAATTACGTAATAATTATATAATGGGTAATAATAGTATTATTGTGATCAATTCAGCTGTTTATTATTTTTGTAAAACTTTATTGGATTTACCTACCTACTTATACAATATTTATAATGATTAAAACATAATTAAAATTATCTAGGTCATTTACAAATTGGTAAGTAAATAGGTATTTTTTTTATGAGGTTTTTTCAATGAAAATTAAATTTAAATTTGTTGATACTTCTGTATAACACATTAATAATAAAAGGTATACCAGTTGTTTAAAGATTTGATACGTTTTTTGATTTTAAATACCTTAATCGGTTGATGAGGAATATTTAAAATAAAATCTTCACAGAAGTGTTTAATTTTTTTTTTTTTTTTTGCTTAAACGTTAAGTAAAAAATAACTTAGTAAATGTAATGATTATTTATTATATACGTACATAGCACAAGTTAAGTTAACTTTAGTTTATACTCAAACGATATAAAATAATATAATTATGTATTTTTGTTTATAAAAATAATATTTTTTTTTTATAAAAATAGTCATACTCGTAGGTATATTATACATTACCACTTCGTCTTTTTGTATTATTTAAATAATTTTATAGATGGGCAGTACCAGGGGCGCAATTTCAATGAAAAAATTGGGGGTGCTTATGCTCTTCTATCTATTTTTATAATGTTATTTTAAGGTTATGGAAACATGTTACTATTAAAATCTAAATAAACATAAAACAACTTGGAGGTGCTAGGCCCCCCCCCAAATTTCGACTAAGGGTAGTAGGCACTCTTTGACAATAGTTATTAATTTTACTTACCTATTGATTTTATTAAAACACAATAATCTATAGGCTATAGGCTATAGGAATGTAATATTGATATATTATAGAATATTAAAGTATATATCAAAAATATTACATTAGCATGAATTATAAATGTATATACAATTTTGTTTTTATTTATTCTATATTGTATAAAATATGAATACAAATTTATAGTTTTTTAGTATGTACAATAAGTATTTTTACTTCGCAGCTTGCAAGTACTTACACATTACTTTAATTAATTAGTATAATAGAATGATATAACCATGTGTGTAGCATAGAAAACGTATTATTTATAGTAATAAATAATTAGAAATTATATTTACGTAAAATACGACGACCGATCAGCTATGGTATTTTTTTGTTGTTGTTACAAGAATTTTTGTTTAGGTATATATACATGTATTAAACATAGGCGTATAACAATAGTTAAAATATGTATTATTATTTTTAAGTATAATATATATGATATACTTATTATACATATATATATAATATATATATTTATATGTATATATATAAAGCATATGTACAATTTGCGACTTATATAAATGTTTGTATATAATCAAAAATGTATTAAAATTCAAGAATAGATAAAATCGTTAACTGGTGGACGGTAGTTATCACGATAGACATACATAGCTATTGTATATTCTATAAAAGATTGATGTATATACAATAGCCATTAAAAAAAATAAATATTTTCTCATCGAAAAACATCAAAACTAAATTACGTACTATATTAAATTATTAATAAATGACAACATCAAATTAGTCTGGTTGTTATATGATAATAATAATGGGTATCACTAAATATGAAATCATAAAATTATAATTTATTATTTATTATTTAGATATACGATATATTTATATTCTTTAAAGTGCAATGATTATATAATTAAATATTGGATATACTATATTGTCTAATATTCTAATCGTATCCAAGAATTTTACACTAAACAGGGAATTTGTTGTTACTAATTTACTGAACAATTTATGAGTTCATTAATATTACTTTTTAACTTTTATTTTCTCCGTGTAGAATTATGATAAAATTTATTATAAGGTTAGGTTATATAGATCTCGGATTTTTGAGGAAATAATTTAAAAATATTAAAAACCAATGGTTTACCGGTTGAATTAAATCAAAACATAATTTCGTACACAAAATCCATTTTGAACTTAAACGAAAAGGGACTTGGTTCTAAAACAAATTGCGGACTTCTGTGTACGTATATATACGTACACTGCTGATATTAATGTTGTATAGGTAGTCTTTTTAGAATACACTTTTTGGACTTCGACAAAGAGCATTATACAAACTATTGCTACAGCACTAAATATAGAAAACGATCGAATTACTCACAAGTCATCTTATATATTATGAAATATATATATATAGGTATATAGACATATATTATTATTATTAAAAAGGTATATTAGCTGGTACCGAAGTGCCAAAAAAAACTCGACGCGAGTCTGTACAGTAAATATTATTTATAATAATAGATAACGGAAGTCGTTCGCGGCGACGGATTAACATCTTCCGGTCCCTGCCGATGATGCGCGAGGGCTCCCATCATCGCGGCCCTTTGTCGGCGTTTCGAGCTAATCACACGGATTACGACGAACGTGACGTTTGCCACCGCGGCATATCGCCTTTGACAAAAACGAACATCGACCGCGTGCAGCACACAATAATTATCATAATATATTATATCAGTCGGGATAACCTCTTTGCGAAACCGCGGCTGCATGTGTTTCGACACATATTGTAGTATATTAAGTACATCACATTGACTCGATGATGGCGTTGACTGCATAATTTCAGCGATCATCTTGTCACGGTGATATATTATTATTGTATCTATGCAATAGCACAGTGCCGATATACACAAATGCACATAACGTATACAATTAGTGTTTTCGACAACCCCATTTATAACTACGAGAATGAGTGTTTTTTTTTTTTTTATTTACTCAACTATACCTACGCTCATCCGAGCTATTTTACACAATGTCAATATATTAAAACAGCATATTACGTAGGTATATTATTATTGTATTGTACACTTCACTGTAGTTAAAATTAAAATCTGAAAAATCATGTATATATATATATATAACACATTTATTTATTGAGAATTTCATGTACATTATTTTATCTAAAATCATTGTTAACTCCCTTTCCTAATACTCTTATATATTAAGTGTTGACCTTTCGTAGCTTTTTGTGGTGTAAACCTTCCCACGAATTATCAGAAAATAACAGACAGAAGTCATCAGTGTAGATCACCAATTTACAATTAATATTTAAGTCACAGACTGCATTTATGAATGATGGTACAATATAATATCATCACAATATGTATAACCATTTTTTCTTTCACAGTATTTATTATCATTTTCGTAATTAATTATTCTACTTATTAGTTATCGTGCGTAGGATACCATGCTGTATTAATTATTTTTTTATGTACAACATTACTTTAGAAATAAAAATGTAATTAATAAGTGGTAACACAGTCTGTATCTGTAGTGTGTATAAATAAAAAAGTGTTTGACATAAATTTAAAATGATTAAATCAAAGAGCTTTAGGTATAATGTAATAAAATACGTATATTGCGAGTTTCGTAATATTCATCACTAATCATTAGCAATTAGATGATTAAAATAAAACACGTGATATTCTGTTTAGCTGTTTAGTAATAAATATTCTTTATTTTTAGGGGTTAATGACTTATACGTGCATACGCGACGTAGGCATTTGAATAATTAAATAATTACAGATTTACTGGTAGGTACTACTAAATAAAGAAATTGTGTATTAACGTCCATATTATAACGATCGTTCATGTAGGTACTCGATTATCCATAGTAAACATTTAGTTTATTATTTTTTATATGATCCTGAACGGTTATAAATAATTATGACAATATTTTATTTTAAATTTTGAGCAAAGCGATGGAAATAAATTATACAATGCTATGATTGTTATTGTACATTGATGTTAAGAAATTAATTGATATTTATTTTATAGATTTGATCGATTTACTATAAAACGTATACAAAAAGACTACACTGAAGAAATTATCATAAGCCTGGAAGTAGTTGGAGGTAGAGGGTACCGCACCCATTAGATTTTGATGTACACGAAGTTTACAATTGTAATTTTATTTTGCGTAAGTAAAAAAACAAAACAAAAATAAAACTTTTAAATAAAATGTTGAGTTTTGAATAAATTATATTTTATAATCATAAAATCAAATTTTGTGCTGCTCTGTTGTCGATAATCTAAAAAGGCTTATTTTTGTTGTTTATGAATCAATTTGTTTTTTTTATCATTGATTATAAGTACTATTTAATGCTATAATATTATTATTTATAATCAATGTTTTTACATACTGCGCCGTGAACTAAAATCGATGTAGTCGTGCACATTAAATTGCCTAATCAGTGTTTTCTGAGGTGTAGAAATGTTATAGGATTAATGTAGAGAAAAAAAAAAATCATAATCCAACAGCGTCAAATTGTTTAACGGTTTCTACCGCAATTAAATACAAACAAAAAATTATATACAATGTTTTTTTGTTTACAGTGTGAACAATTGTCGACCCAAAGGCTGCTTTTTTGGCTGTTGAGCGATGATATTTATTATTGGCATTGATCGACACGTCTAATTTGGGATCGGTGTCGACACGTTGTATATCGAAGAATTTTTTTCTGTTTGTCGTTTGTTTTTATGATTGCTTCCTTATAGCGTGTAAATAATAGTTCGATAAAATAAAATGGAATCGTTTGGAAGGAGAGGGTTTCTAAATTGATCATAGCGTGCTACTATGTTTATGTGTACTTATTATCGAATTTATTTATTAAACCAATCTTTAGGTATCATCTTTGATTCAATCTTACTTTTAGTAAACATTTCTATTACATTGTAATAATTAATAATCAAAAAATAATCATTTTTGTTTTAATTTTTTAATAGATTTATAGTCTTCTGTGCAGAAATGTTAGGTTTTTTAAATTTCTTTGTTCCTCAGTTTTCTAGTATCATTGTTTGTACTTAATACTATTAATAACCAATTTTAATATACTTATATTAACTCACATAAAACAAATATTATGCATTATCAGCTTTTATCGACGGAATAATGTTTATAATTATATAAAAATGTTTTTTTAAATTTTAACTCTTGTTCTATAGAATCATTGAATATTAAACTTCTTTTTTCTAACTAGATATTTATTTTAATTATATTATTATTTTATTTGTAATTATTATACTAATTTTATTTGTTTTTATATTCAAATTCTTTTCTATATTAATTTATATAATTAGATTTTTTACCCGTAAATAAATGAATACATTTTTATTTGTCGACCGTCGGACTGTGTTTAGTATTATAAATACCATTCATAGATAAATTATTGATTAATTAAAAAAAGTTATACAGTTTCAACTAGTTATATAATTGTAATAGTATTATTAAAAAAAATAATAAAGATGACCGATTATAATATTTATATTACATACAAATACGATGCAAAAAGATAAAAATATTATACATTGTTATTTTCTCAATTCATATTTGTAAGGTTGTTTTTAATCTTAAGACCGATAATTTTTTGTTTACAAAAAAAAAAAAAAAAATTCGTAAGATAAACTACTCGAAATGTTTGGTGTTGGTGAGTTGCGGCCCAGTCCCAAAATAACGTACGAATTGCGGCCCGGGTTTATGAGAGGTACGTACGAATTATTGAAATTATTATAATAATAAATCGTTTAATGATCGAAAAAGATAATTTAGCCACAGTCATTACTTCCAGGTCCTTGATTAGGTTGGATCACTGCAATTAGCGTATTCTTCACTTGGACAGCTTTGCACTTCACAATTCGGACGGCTCTGTGCGGTGTACGTCATGCGATATCGAACTGCAACGATCCGCGTATGATTGCAGTCTTCCCAGAGCATTTCGGTCTGTATACAATACAATAACATTGTGATTTGCGGTATTGCAAAGACGACGGATACGAGTGCAGCTGATACACGAGAACAGAGTATAAAAATATACCTAATGTTTTCGTATAGTATATTATTATTATATATAAATATAATACGTTTTAATATCGATGAGTCGTGTTCGGCGGCAGCGGCGGCGTATTGAATTATTTAATAGGACCAATCAAATTAATACGGTCGGTTAAAAAAACATCGAGGGTCCGGGGCTTACGCTCTGCGAACCGCACTCGGCGCGGAAGGGTGAGCTGGGGATGATGGTAGCTAGGGTATAGAGGGATGAGTTAGGGAGAACCGGGGGTGCCTATTATTCGGAACGGTTGCAAACGTTGCGACTTGACGGCTTTATGCGCTGCGGTTGTTTGTTCAGCGCGGCCGTCTTGTTTATCTTGCACCGCGCGCCGCATGCACCACCCTCAACGTCACGGTCACCCCAACCCCCGCCCCCAAAACCGTATATAATATACTAGCACGCCTGAAACATAAATTTATATATATATATATATATATATATATATATAAAATATCATATACGTGCACACCTATATACACTGCAGCCTTATTTTCACACACATACACGCGCGCGCGCGCCTACCCGTCTTTGTGGATACGAAATAATAATATTAATAATCTAATGTTACGGTCCGCCTCTACCACTCGCATGGCGCACAGAAAATCGTCCTCACACGCTTGATGATAATATCTAATTAAAAAGATGTAATAAATTTTCACAGATAGCGTATGAACACATACAGTGTCACGGTCGCACAGGTATAATATAATATACGAGAAGACGGAAGTACTACAGGTAATATGTACAATTAGTATCATATATACATATAGTATATATATATATATACATATAGTATATATATATATATATATATATATATATATATATATATATATACATTGAATAAGATAACAACAAAATAATACACAATTATAGTATATTACAGGGATTGGCAACTGGCGGTCTGCATCCGGACCAAGCACCTTTTTTATTTGGCACGAGCTACTTTTTCAAATTACGTTATGTGGTTATAGCATTTATTTTTTATTTTTTATTTGTCTTTTAAATAAAAAAAAGTGTATTGACCTTTGGCCCCGTAGATTTCAAAGTTCTAAAAATTGACATTTGAGCAACTTCGAGTTTCCCGTCCCCGGTATCGTATTATATTATTATTATATTTATGCGTCGTTATACGCGTAGATACCAGCTCGTTATAATATCGTGTTATATTGAAATAACAACGCATGCATCTATAATGTGTACATAATATGAACCACGTGCATGTGCACAGCTATGTACGTTAGTGAGCTTGTCAGTGCCGTGGACGTACTCCCCTGTAAAAGATAATATTATGCGTATAATATGCATATTATTATGATATTTAATATGTGTACAGAGTGTAACTGCAGTAAAAACTGACATAATATTTAATCATTAATTGATAAATAATAAACTGTATTATAACGTAATAACTAGGTCAATATTTTTTAAATATTATGTTTATAATGATTAGGCTTAGTACTTAGTAGATAATTAATGCGTTATAGTCGTTCGATCGTGGTCAATACTATTACATCGTTCGGGCATTGCAACATTCTTGAGACAAATTTATAATTGTGCCAAATGTCACAGACGTCGTCTTGATTCACTATAATTACATTGAATTAACCACCACCTCTCAACGACCCCTCAATCAGACAAATATTTGCAGATTCGCGGACGGAGAAGGGGTATGTTTATTTTTATTGGTTGGCGTATCGCTTATTATTGTTTATTTTCCTATCGATACGCATCATTAATAAATTATTTCTAACGAAATATTTTATATTCAATATAATCTATAGATTTTTCAATATTACAATTTATATCTAAGTATCAGCACTCCATATTATATAAAATATAAATGAAATAGATAAAAGATAAACATAAGTGTAAACAATATTATAATAGTTGTTACACATATAAGGACAGAACAGAATAATAATTGATTTGTTTATCTAACAAAATGTACTTGGATAACAAAAGAATAATAGGTAGTCAAAAAAAATTAACACTTACTAACAAAACAACATAAACAATAATAAAATAAGGTTTAAAATAGTACCTATCCGTGACATAATTATTGTAGGTAGTAATAAAAAAAAAACTATACACTCCGGTTTATCAGGGGGTTTGCCAGTCTGTTATTAAAATGGTGCGAAGTTTTTATAAGGGTGTTTAGTATTCGGGCTCTCGAGATTGGTCACCCACCCTCTCCTAATACTTTAAATTCAGATTCCCTTTACTGTTTAATAATATTACCACGATATTATGGTCCATGATTATGAATTACACATTATGTGGTCCTCAAATATTATATTGGAACTATGGATGTCGAGATATATGTCAGATACGGGCATGTGTTGTGTGTCAATGTCAGCCATCGTAACTAGGTACAGTTAATCGTTTAATCATCCTCAATCGCATTGTATAAACTATAAAATGGTATTTTTCATAAATGAAATTTGTTTTATTCTTATTATTTTTAACAGAACAACTTCCATAACATTGAGTTTGATTTAAAATAAACTGCATTTTTAAGGATTTAAATGCATTTCAAAGGTTTTATTGTGCACCAAACGCACTTATGTTTTATTGTTAGTTCTTTATGATTTATAAACCTATTTACTCAAACGCCATTCATTTGTATTCTATCAACTTATAGAATAAAATATTATAATTCGATAATCAAATTGTTATACTAATTAAAAACATTTTATTGTATTTTAGTAATACGATTGTTATAGTTGTTAATTATAACTAGTATCTTAAATGTATATTAATTATATAATTTAGCATTAAAATTAGTGTATGTTTTATTATAATAACTCCTAAATATCCTTGAGCTGATTCATAATCCTATTATTTTACGGATCCACGAGTTATAACATCAAAAAATTTGAATGAACCATTACTTTTTTGAAACTATAATATGTTTACCCCACAATCGACCAGTTAAATACCATGTATGTATAATGTCATATACAATATAAACAATGATATTGGCGACACAGCTTGTGAACAACAGAAATCAATGATTGACGATCATAATATAATGAAACGTGGTACATAATATTATAACATTACGTTTTGTCTGGATTTAACAATTATTTTTATGGCTGATTTGGTGTGTGAAATGTTATAACACGCTACATAGAACGAGATAACCTGTTTGTCGTGTGTAAATTTAGATTTAATAAATACGTATCAAAATAATATTATGCCGACCAGTGATTAAAAAAAAAAATCGCTATTCATCTGTAGACGTTTCTGAGTTTCGCCAGTTTTTCGTCAAGTCCCAAGATCGGATCCTCCAGTGACGGCGGCAATAACGACACAGTCGTGTTTTGCTGCAGCGATGAGCACTCCGCCAAGGCTGCGGGCATTACACTGCCGACGTCCAGCCCAGCTCGGTCAACGATTTGCGCCATGAGCGAGTTGACTTGTTCTGCGTCCACCGCCGTGGAAGTTCCGCCGCCGAGGGCTTCACTGATACACGTTTGCCGAGCCCCCAAGTGACCGGTCATCCGTTCGAACTTGTCCAAAGAGGATGACACTGACAATAAATTCATGTCGTACGGGTTACAGGCTGTGGCCATCGACGAGACGACTGACCGCATGGCTGAAGTAACCTGTGGCAGGTACATATTATGCATTAGAATAAGACAAGCTTTATTCCATAAAACACCGACGTCTTTGGATATATTTCTATATTTCTCTTATATATAATTTTAAGTAGCAACACAGTTTTTTGAAAAAAAATAATATTTTTTACGACACGTTTTTAAAGCTTTTTACTTTTTTGAATGATAACATACATTTTAAATTTATTTTCACGAACAGAATATTGTACTAGAGTGTTTTGATCTATAACAATTTAATTTGAGACGAGCAGTCTATTAAAAAGTTATAATTATTTAAATTATAGTCTAGCAGACTATATATAGTGGACCAAAATGTTTCAAGGTACACCTATATCACAAAACTCCACTCATCTAAATTTTAAATACTTAAAACTCATAAACAACACATCTAAATTTCTAAAAATATTTTACTTTGAGATAAGGAATTCAAAACGAATGTTGTCATAAATATAGGATCGTTTAAAACTGAAGATAAAAAAAAAAAAGGATTAGGTACTGAGCATTGAATCTGTTACATTTTTTAAAAGTCTTGTTTAGTGATAATAGACTACTTACCTAAATTAAGAAAACAAATTTTAATTTGTCATTGAAATTAGGTAGGTACGACTTAAAATTAAATTGTCTAATATTTCTAACTTTAATCTAAAAATATCTATAATTAATACGATTAAATATGAAATTAAAAAGAAATGATTAAATATATAAATGTTAATTTCATTTCGAATATGCTTTTAGATTTTTATATCATGCATCAATTTATCTAATTGTATAAATCAGCGTTTCCAAATTTGTGAGTCCGCACATGTACCGGAGGGGGGTCCGCGAACTTAAACTTAAAATACTATATTATATTATTTATTATTGTTTTTTATTATAATTTTTATTTCTATTAAGGAAATCCGCAATCATTTATACTATCTCTAAGAACCCGATAGAGAAAAAATTTGGGAAAGACTGATATAAATGATTGTTTAAAATTACATTTTTGTAAACTGCACGTAATCTGTTCAAAATATTCATGTGTTCAAAAAAAAAATAAAAAATAATACATATGGCAAATTTATATAGAAAAAGATCTGCAACAACCAACAGACAAACATACATTTGCAATTCAGCTTACTCGTTCTCCCTCCCTCACCCTCCCTCAAATTTTGTAAATGTCCATACTGCGTTTTGCACGGCGGCTGCTTGCAGGATGTTCAGGGCTCCTTGTAAACGAGCCTCGAGGGTTAGCAAATCAAAACTCTGGTTATGGTTGCGCACTGCGTTTTCTGCATGCACCCTCCCAATTTCGAGTTCGCCGTGCATCACATGCTTTAAACACATCTTAATTTCCTTGGCCTCTTGTTTTTTTAATTTCTTGGCACTTTTCGTTATTTGTTTGGCAGCTAATTTCAAGTCAAATATTTTTTTGTCTAAACGCAATGTCATTATAATAATTTTAATATTGTTGCTATATATATCCGTTAAAAAATATGTTTGTCGATTGACTAAATACAACCTATAGATAATAATACATGACAATCAACATAATAACATAAACACTTAAATTTAGCCAATTGCGAAAACTTTAAAATATAATATAGTATGAAAATATAAAATATTTTCATAGTTGTTCTTCTGTACTTGTATAAAAAATATAATAACACATGTTACATGAGCTTATGACTTATGAACAAAATTATATTCGTGACCTAGTCAGTTGGTCATCGTAAAATAATAAACTGTATAAAAAAATTAAATATAATAATAATTTTATATGAAAACAAATGTAAAAAATTTTTTAATTGCAAAAATAGGTAGAATAACGTTATAATAAAAATGTTTTGTATTGTGTTGGTGTATATGATGTTTTGCGTCGACAATTCATGACAGTTTGATGTGGATTTAACGTCCTAATAACCATTCTTAGTTAGTATATGTATCGCGAGTTCATATTCGACTAAAAAGATTAAATATATCTATTATGGAATGTTTGCTTTTGATCGTATAAAAAACAAAAATAAACGACGATAGGGCAACAGTAAAATAATAATAAAAAAAAGTTGATGAGTACACGTCGTTACTGAGAAATGATTTATTGTAACTTGTAAGATATATAGCGGTGGTCGCGGTGCTATCATATTATTAATGTTTGTAGGTTTAGTAAAATTTTCATCTTCCCAGTGAATGGCACATCATGATCATGACGTATGTGATTACGCTGAGTTTTCGATTTATACTAGGAAAGTTTACATATCAATCATATCAATCTAAACGATAAACTTTCTCGGAGTCGGAAGAGAACGGGATCGTCGCCCTTTTGTTTTTAGGAAAACGTATGTCCGGACACGACGCGGCTAAAGTCAGATCAAAGCACACCCCACCAAAAACGCTGCGGCGTTAAGACAAATACGAACGAAACCAGTGTCCATCTTCTAACGCACTTTCTCTAATCCGAAAAGTTGGATTTTGTCGTCGCGTAGCCGACGAGAAGTTTTCATTATACACACAAGGTACCTACAGCAGCCACAAATTGTAAAATTGTATGTGCAGAGGTGGTAAATAGGTATATAAAAAGCGACGTGGCGCATCTATATTCGTAGTGTATAGTCTTTTAAACAATAGTGTACGGTTGACGTGCGTGTACACATAGTATATTATAGTGATCTACCCAGCGGAAGATGTATTATAAATAGAACTATTTTTGGTTTCAGGACTCCGTAGCATGGCGGCGTTTCGGCCGGAACGCCGTCTTTGATCGTTTCGCCGTCGCGCGACGAAAAATAATTAGCCAATGGAGTCTGCCGAGGGAGACAATGCGCACTGCACACTCGATCGCCAGGGACTGCGGTTTTATTTATTGTACGCGTCGTGGGCGGAAATGGGTTTTGCGCGGCCGATTCACCAGAAATCGAACCCGTGGCCTCGAGCGCTTCTAATGGGCATACCGTGTTATAAAGATAACAAAATAAACGTAACGGAAGTTTTCCCATAGAAAACGGCCATGTGCCGCGTTTATAGTTATTTATTTTATCGATTTATGCTCTTTCTCGTCTATACTGTTATATATATATATATACACATATTTTGTACATCTAGTACTGAACAATTCGTATCGCTGTACGAAAAACGTCTGCCAGTGCAAAATGGTCATGAATCAAAAAACTTAAATCTTATATTATGTGATAAGTGGGGCTAAGAAAATGATGCACTGAAAACTTGTAGTAAAGATATTACAAATTATAATTTTACCGATAATATTACAAAAATATGAATTTTAATTACAATATGTGGTTTACCATGAATATGCTCAAATTAATAAATTCATAGAATACCTAAACATAATTATTTTATAACTACGTGAAAAAATAAAATTTGTTTTATTAAATTATAGTAACCTGTTTATTATATAAATCACTAATTACTAATTAGTATATATACTCAATAACATATTATGTATAATTATATTTTTTTTGTATAATGTTCTTTCACTTTCCGGAAATTTTTACTGATAAGACGATAACATTTCACTATGTACAAATACACGAAATAAATGTATAATAATTTTATTTTAAATTTACAAACACGTATGTAAATGTTCCAAGAATTTCGATTATGCATATAATAAACAAAAACTAAATATATATGTAAAAAAAATTGCTTAAAATGTCCAAACTGACCCAAAAGTACCAAAATGTATTAATTATCTGCAAACATTAAAAGAAAATGAAAAAAAAAAAAATAAATTATAAATTGGAACTCTATGACGTATGAATTAAAATTTGTTTTTGATAAGCTTTGTCCTGAAGTACCTATGAAAAAAAAAATGCAAATGCTATAAATTCCTAGCCTTAGTGACTATATAATTAATAGAATTTCTGTGACCTTGCATATCTACACACGAAAATTACATAAAATATTAAGACCTTTTTCTGTAAGAACTGAAAAATCATTTAATTAAACAAATAGCAAACACTAAACGATACGTTAAGTAGGTATAACAATGCTATTATAATATGATAAAACGATGGGTTTTTATCAAATAAATCGGGAAAATTTCTCGATAAAAATACATGATAATTATTGTTTCTGTAATTCCCATAAAAATAGTTGTTTTTAATTTTTATATAATTTAATAATAGTTTATTTGTTTGTGTTACTAATTTAGTTTCCTAAATTGTTTTTAATGTGCATCACGCACACGATTATGCATACAAAATTTCACTTTTATATTTATTAGATAGATCTAACTACAGTCTATATTGTTTTTAAGGGGACACATCTCAACCGAAAATGAACAATATTGATGGAATGGAAGATAAAACGCAAGTTTAGTACTTTCCTAAACAATAACATGAACTTAGTTGAATACACAAAATGTATAATAATAAATTATTACATATTAATATGAAAATATAGAGGACACGTTTTTCGTATACTTCAGTACCTACTTCACACACGACGTGTTCGATTTGTATACGAATAGTGAGCATATATGATAAATCTTATATAGATACATGTGATTTTATTGTTATTGTTATTGTTATATATCATTAATATTATTATAAACATTTCGATTTTCGAGTGTTTTAATCTTTGACTTGCACATCTGCTGTTTCATGAATTCTTAATGATATTTTAAGACGGGTATACAAAATTGTAAAATAATAAATTAACGACCAGAAATTAATGTATGTGTCATGTAATTTTATGCTGCGTTTTACAAATGATGATTAAGAACTTCGATGCTCTTGAAAAAGTTAAGAATATAATAAACTACAGCTTATTCATTTCAGATATACGTTTGATTTTTGAAGACAGTATCGTCGTCATCACAAATGTTGTTTGTGTTTATTCGTGCATAGGTATATTTTTCTTCTGGCCGGAAAATAAATTTTTTACTATTTCCTTTATTTTTGTATCAACGCTCAATACGAGTATACCCGTATATTGGCATTAGTTAAGTATTAAGTAAATAAAAATTTTAGGTTTAAAATAGCAAAGATGGGTAGGCATAGCATAGACTGCGTAGTTTATCTGATTATTTTAAAACCATTTAATTTTTTAATTATTATTAATAAGGATGGACATTAACGAGTCAAAATCAAGTTAAAAAGATTTTATTTTATCTCAAATTTTTAACTCAATTGGTTACTTTTGAGTATCAGATAATTTAACTATTGATATAACTTAATTTATTTATTTTTAATTAAAATTATATCAGCTTATTAAATTATTGTTTAAGTTAATTTATTTTATTTTATTACATTATAATGAAAACTACTTGAATTTTGTTTGGTACAATTTTTTTTTTTTGTTATTGATGGAGTATTATATAGAAATACTGTTTAATTTATTCATAAATTTTATTCGGTAAAAATAAAGTGAGCTGATGTTTAAAAAAAAAAAAAACTTTAAATAAAATTAATAAAAAGTTTAAACAATGTATAAATTTTTAATTAAAAATCAAATTACATTTTTATCTATTTTTTATTAATGTGTTATACTAATTTTGGTAAATATGAATATATAATTTACTAGTTTACCTTTTTTTAATATTAGAATATTACATTACATTTTAATACATGGATAGTGAACTACTAATCGCGTGCTTAATCACGGTTGTCTTGTCTAAATTGTTTGTCGTTTGGATGAAATCTGGATGCCAAGCTATTTTCTAACAATAGCCATAAAAATGTTCATAAGTGATTAATGGTCTAAGTTTGGATTTGTCTCTCTAACGTGAGATCCGGTATATAAAATTTAAAAAAGCCTAGGCGAGATTCGAATAGTGAATTTACTTTATACTTAAGCAATAACTAACAATAAATAAAAATAATTAAAGCTGAGTTTTTTATGTAATGTATTTTTTGTTTTAGTTCTTAATTAAAATGTAACTTATTGAATGAAAAATGTGTTTTGATTATTTAGGCGATGCTGATAATTTTATTTTACATTTAATAAGAAATTCTGGTATATTTTTGTAGTGTTGTGATAGTTTTAGAATTTTGGAGTTTTAGAGCATTTCTTGTGAATATTATTAGCTTTATTTTTATCCAGCAGATTTTATTATTTTAATTTTTAATTTTATTGTTAAATGTTAAATTCAAATTAGAATTAAGAAATATAATTATGAACACATATACATATAATTAAAAAATTAAGAAGTTACATATTTAATAATATTATTTCATAACATACAAACTGCTCTAATAATTAAATATTTTATGTTTTATTGAATATAATATGATAGGTTTATTGAAAATATGATAGGTATTACCGAATTGGTTATAATTTATAACTTATAAAGTATAATTAGGGTTAGTATTTTGATGCAAATGACTTTGATTACTGAGACCACCATTTATTTTTGGTGGGCGATTTTTATTAAGCTAACATCGTCCATCGTCTGCATCACTCATTACTCATATGTAACAGGTACATCAGTGTACACTGTTAAACATACATTCAAATTTTTGTTAATAAAATTAATTAATGCATTTATTTATTTTTATTTTTATTATTTCCGTCTAAAAGTCGGAAGACAAAATAGGCTATGAATTATTTTGAAAATATAAAAACATAAAATTGATGTTTATATTTTTGTTTTTACTGTTAAATCTAAAATAAATGCATTTTAATATATAGTTTTCTGTGATATTTAAATCAATTCTAAATTATTTTTTTGATAATTTCCACATTTTTTAAAGTCATTAATAATCCTATTCCTAATAATAATATTATGAAAAGAGCTCTTATTGTAATGTAGTGTAAATTAAATTATAAATACTATGTGGATGAAACCCTGTTTTAATGATAATAGCATAATATTTATTCATCAATGCATTCCGTAAGGGAGTAACTGTGATTTAAATTGTAGTTACACTGAAATGTGTGTGTGTGTGTGTGTAAGCGTTTTTAAAGACGTGAGGCTTATTTCCCGTCATCAAGTTTTATCAGAGATTCTAACACTTCAGATACGTCCGTCAATTTATGTAAAAACAATTTAAATGCGTTCTTCTCACAGCTCATCTCTTGAAATTGTGGCAACTTTCCATGTTCCTTCGGCCATTACTATCGTTACTGTGACGTCTACATCTGCAGTGCTTTCTTCGTCACACCACGGTATTTATTATAGCAATAATAATCATAACAATAGTAATACTAAAATAATCATATAATACAAATGATTTAATACCAATAATAATAATAATAATAAATAATTATGATAAAATAGTGATGATAATAATAATAATCATAACGTGTAAAAAAACGACGCCTGACGCCTGTACCGCTGCGTTGGTCGAGTGTGAAAAACGTACAGTGCGCAGCAGGTCCACGGGCACCGGCTAGACCCGACAGCAGCTGTGTGTACGTTCTATTTTTGTTAATATTCGTATGTCAGACTTCCGAACCGTCGCACGCCGCTCTCGTGACCGACCAAACGGCGATTATACACACACAATATAATTACACAAGAATAGTATACCAGATACCGCAAACCGTGTACAATATTCTTCGCCGATAATTTTGTCGTATTATAATAATATTGTTTTATTCTATTGTATTGCGCAAGTTCGTTCCGCGTATCCGTCTCCGCGTGCGTCCGATCAGACCGGCTCCACGGAACACTTTGGATGGCAGTGCACCATGGGCAATTCGTCTTCGTCGCACGGCAAACTGCATAAATTGCAGTACAATGGTGCGGCTAGTTCGCGAGACCATCTGTCGTCGTCATCGTCTTCTGAGAGATTCACTTCCGGTATACTTTTCACCTACGTATAATATTATAATGATATATCCTACGCATGTAAATGTCCTTGTTAAATTATGTTCAAACATAATATTTTAACGTACGCCCACGACACCGCGCCTTAACACTATCCGGATCTATAGTTAACACAAAAGATGTGATTTTAGTACACGATGTTTTTGTTCTTTTCGTCTGTACACATGTGTACGTTTTGTTGCAGGCCCGCCATCCGCGCCAGGAAAACCGTACCTTGTGGTCGCAGATCCGGCGGACGAACCGGATGTGATAACAGTCAAGTGGAAACCACCGGCTCGCGACTGCGGTTCGAAAATCACAGGTAAAATTGCACAACACGATATCACTCTAATATAACTTAAAATGTACCTATGTATGTACAATATGTACATATACTTTATTTTGTCTTACTGAACATCGCGATGTTTGATAAATTTAGTGTAATCTAGATTCGACATTCTTTATTGTTACCTACCGTACATCTTCAAAACACTATAGCTGTGCTTCAAAGGCATGACATTTTTCCACAACCGTAATATACGAAATATTTTTTTATTATTCAAATCACATTTAAAAAATTTTACTATGATATTTTAATAAGACACTTTACAGAACCTACAAAAAAAATTATGATTACAAAATAAATAGCGAGAAAGTTCATTCACATGAAATTTATATTCTCCGGTGCCAAAATGTAGGATGAAACGTATTATGTGTAACGTTTTACTGGAATTTCTATTAATAATAACTTAGTGTTGTACACGTGTCATTAACCCTTGCCGATATCTTTAACATAGAATTAATAATTAATAAATAATAATAAAAATAAAACGGTGTCAAAATACGTACCTAATATTTCAAAATGTATTTATATAATATAATATATAAAATAAATGAAGATATAAATCGTTTTTATGGTATAAATGCTAAACCAAGATAGTTAAACATTTAAGTAGGCATAAGGTTTAAATATTATATTATGAATCAATAAAATCAAAATAGTTTATTTTCGGTTTGATTATGAATTATACAATTTATAGATAGATAAATCAATTTGTTTTTAAATCCTTAATAGAGTATATTCAATTTTGTGATGTTAATTTAGGTAAATTATTACTATATATTTATTTATATTATTAAATGTAGAATGTACAGGAGTAAAGATTGATTCGATAAACACATATTAATTATATGCATCAAACAATTTTATTTGTAATATATATTCATAGATTACATGGTAAAAATTACATTAAATGTTAAGTAGGTATATAAATGGGTGAAGATTTACTAAAAAAATTTCACATGATTAATAATTTAAAAATTATATAATACACAGTTTTATTACTGTAAATATATATTATAGACTATAAATGTTTTGTTAATTTTTATTACGTGTTCATTTTTTTATAAATATCATACAAGTCCTATTACATATACTTGAAAGTCATATTTTTGGCTGTGGATCACATATATTTTATTTTTTGAGTAGTATTACTTAAATATATAAATAATACACAAATAAATACTAAAATATAACATTTTATAAAAATATAAAATCGTTATAAGCCATTAGTCATAATTTCATTACTTTATAACTGTATTATAATAATTGTCTATTGGTTGTGCACTTTTTTTTTAGAAACACATTCATGATACAATATATTAATGTTACATTTTTAGTAAAGAAACTCAATAGATATTTCGCCAGTAGTATTTAAAATGAACCTTTATTGTGCTTAGTTGGTGTGTATCGATAGATGAGATATATCTGAATTTTTATTCATCGGCAGATAACATTGTTACGGAGTAAATGACCAAAATATAGTGTTATATTATTTGTGCTAGTTGTGCCCAGTGATAAAATTTCAAATATAATTCATAGAGACACATATTTCGTTATCATACTGATTCTATATTATAGGTTGTTAATAATATGATTTTTACTGATTTTTAGGATATATTGTCGAGCATCGTCGGACCATTTCGCCTCATTGGGTCAAAGCCACGCCGGGAAAAGTTCTACACAATCAGTTGACGTTGAGTGGCCTCGAACCAGGATGGCGTTATCAATTCAGAGTAAAAGCCATCAACGCATTCGGACAATCGCCACCGAGCATCGTTTCAGATCCGGTCACGATGACTGTTCACAGGACGGCAGTCGTGGCACCGGTTTTCGTTTGTGGAATAGAAGACCGCGTAGCGTTAGAAAACGATCAGGTCTGTGAACTTTATAATATTTCGATCTTTCTAAAAAACCGTCTTCCCTAAAGATCTGCTAATATAAATAACTATGCAATAATTGTTGTTAAATTAGATATTATTTATATAAAAAATAAATAAATAAATAAATAATTATTATAATAATATTAAATATTTAATCAAAGTTATTACATAAATTGATTATATTAGGTAGTTCTTATATTGTTATACCCTGAAAATTCTTATAAAAAAATATTTTTAGAAACTTCTTTAATTCAAATACATTTTGCTCGAGTACGACATTTTACCTGTGAAATATAAATAGTATTTTTAAATTGTTGCCATGTATTCAACGTGCTTTAATTTGATTTAAGTGCATTAGAACATACCTAATTTATGTTTTAAATAATACTTAAATGTTAATTTTCAATTGTATCAATCTCAAATTATTACTTGATTTTCTTCAGATATGATTAATAGAATGTCTAGAATTTATTTAGAATTTATCTATTGTATACCAGTGGCACACAAGGAATTTTGAGAGCATATGCAGTTAACACACATTTTTACACATACCTATTTATTTGGTATGTAAAAAAAATGTTCTCACTGCTCTTATTTACATATTTTCTACTCATATAAGTAGTCGTCAATTATTATAATATTTAAATTAAGCTTTTATGTAACATTAATTATTTACATCCACTCTCTCTCAAAAGTGCATATAATTGCATTATTTAGTAATCTGTCTATTTACATCTGTTATGAACCCTAAAAATAAGACCAACTCATATAATACATTTTATAATTATATGAATAGATGAATTGTTTTAATTATTCACCAGTATGTCATAGTAAATTATAATATTTTGTACTCGACACATATTAATGGAGCACGTATTAAGGTAAAATTCGAAGTGGAGTTTGAGGGCACGCCGACGCCGAAAATCAGTTGGTACAAAGATGGATTTGAACTGTTCAGCAATAGACGACAAAGGGTGAACACTGATAATGGCATGAGTACATTATACATCCATCAGGCTGAGTATTCGGACGAAGGAGAAATAAAATGTTCAGCTACAAACAGAGCTGGTCACGCTATAACTAAGGCTAGATTGAGACTCGAAGGTAATGGGAATAAATGCATTAGGACTACTGAATAGATTCAGTATAACTACTGTCCATCATTATAGAAAAAGATGTTTTGTCATACAAAATATAAACCATAGCTGAACGACTAATCAATTAATTCATTAACAATAATTATAAAATCATTACAGTAAATTTTAGGATAATTATAATATACTAAATAATAAAATTAAGTGTGATGACACAATAGGTGTGTGACATTGTGATGATAATAATCGTTTGAACGTGAAATTGTTTTTTTAGCACCACCCATGGTTCGTTTACCACAAGACTATGAAGATGGCTTACTCTTAGAACAAAATGAACCAATGAGATTAAAAGTATCAGTTTCCGGGCGCCCGTTACCACAAGTTACTTGGATTCACGATGGCGAAGAAATACGGGGTGGTGATAGGTAAAATTAATTTTAAACTGTTTAAGTTAATAATTTGTGACATAGATGTTTGAAGATACAATTAAACATTTTCTCACCGTCCATAAATAAATAGTAACTATATTTGAATATATAATTGAAATTAATTTTAATGTAACTGCTGGGTTACTTATTTTCGCATGCAATATTTATTATTTTTTATTCATAGCTCATATTCTTATTGTAAATATAGTTTTACAGATTGCATATATTATATAATTTATAAAAAATAATAAAAAAATATTTTAAATTTAAAAAAATTATATGAACAGTACACATTATATATTTTTGATAATTTTACGGTTTGTTAAAATTAAATGGGCTGATGAAGGGTAACTTAAAGTATCTGAAGTTATTCAATTCATATATTTTTATTTTAATATACATTTTTACCGATTTCAATACAACAAATACTAATATTGACAATTAAAAAAATATAATATCTAATAATATTGAATTTTAACTATAATCATGTAATCACAAAACATATTTATGAAATTATAGGTTTGAAGTAATTCATACAGATAAATATGCCGCTTTAAAATTAGCATGTGTTAAGAGATCAGATAGAGGGTGCTATCAAATTCAAGCAGTAAACCCGTTGGGTGAACATATGGCTTCATTTTTGGTTACTGTAACGGGTATGTAAAACGTTTATTGAACAAAATAGTATAAAATAATATTAAACTAATAATTTTAATTTTGAGTTTTATTTTATTTTTAGATAGACCTTCACAGCCAGGTAAAGTGCATGTATCAAAAACGTCAGGTAAATCTGTAACACTCTCCTGGAAGCCACCAGAAGATGACGGAGGCTGTAAAATTGGAAATTATATAATTGAGTATAATAGAGTAATATGATGTTAAACTTGTTCAATTAATCATATTTTAATAATTAACACTATGGTTCTCAGGTTGGATGGGATATGTGGTTAAAAGCGTCAACCAGTAGACAACTTACAGCAGATCTTGACGATTTACTCGAAGGTTCAGAGTACAGATTTCGAGTAAAAGCAGAAAATCCATATGGTATGAGTCTACCGAGCGAAGTTTCTGAACCAATATTCTTACCAGATATCAAACGAGGGTAAATTAACATTTTATATGTTATAAGCAAAATATAATGTAACTAGAAGGAATATTATTTTATATTCGTGCATTTTTTATACAGTATATACAAGCCAGTTGACAAAGTACCTCTTTTGTTCGAAGATGAAGAAAAGTTAATAAAAATTCAAGAAACGGAAATGTTAGAAAATTTTGGTCGTAAATCGAAATCTCCGGAACCGTTGTCTAAAGCGAGGAAATTAAGCGTAGATGAGGTTTCGCCTCCTGTACCAAAGAGACGGAAAAAAAAGTCAAAGACTGATTTAAATAACTCAGAGGTGGATATTTATAAATCTTTTAGTTTTTTAGACAAATCTATTGAGACATTTCAACAACCAATTGAACAAAAGGACCATTGGGGTTTACCTCCTGGGTTAAAGACAAATAATGGTAGGATAAGTAATGAAGATTTAATGAACTCTCAAACAAAATCAATGAATTGTAAAATAAAAAGTATGCATATGACATAAATTATCAATATTATAATATTGTAATATTATACTCATTGAAATTATATGTATTTTTTTTTAGGAAATTCAACAGACTCTCTTTCACAATTAAATTTCGAACGAGGGTCAGCTCCACCCATTTCATTATCATCTCCAGAATTAGGCGCAGAGTTTGAAGGTTTTGAAGAACAGATAAGGAACTCTTACAGTTCTAGTGAACTTCTCTATGAACGGAACTTAAATAGGTTCAATGGTTATTCAGAAAATGAAAATTTGTCATCCGAAGCTCAAAAAATTGCGATTTATGCTATGGATAGGAAAAATAGTTTAAGGCGATCGCCTATCACTAGAAGATCAAATGATGGTTCCGAAGAAAAATCAATTTTTAGTGATTCAGATTCAGTTCATAGTGTCATCGATATTTCTAAAAAATTAAATGCAAGTAGTTTTATGTCATTAGCGAACAGTATAGAAGAAGAAATCTCAGAAAACATTAAAGAAACAATTGACGATGACGAAACGGAACAGTCTACTTCGTTATCTGGTGTAGAATCTGAAATGTCAGTAGAATCAGACGATGATTATAGTATGTCAGACAGGTCGGAAGAAAAGTTTACCAACTTTGGAAGTGGAAAACGAGCGTTAGAACACAATACGTCGAGCGCCTTCTTTTCAACAGTATATTATGACGATGATTACATGTCAGATCAGAAACTATCGGACAAGGAACGATCAAAATCACCTGCCCAACGGGTAGAAAATGTCGACGAAGAACCATCGACTTCGGCTACCAAAAGTTCTGAAAATTTCGATCGAAGACTGTCGCTGACGAAGTCAACACCGCAGTCCGCAGAAGAGACGTCGGAACAGTCTGACTCGATGTCTCAAGACTCATTAAATTATTCTAATGGGTCGGTTGATAGCAATGAATACTCTCGACCGGACGAGAACAAATCGGACACAGCTGAGATAACCACGATAGAGACACTAGTGGATAGTACTTATAGACCAAGAGACGGGATCCCCAAGTACGTAATGTTACCAAATCCATTCTACAAGGAAAATTATGCTGTGTCTGAGAATACAGACATGGTGAAGTTTAGATTATCGTCAGATACAACCGGTATCGTACCACCCGAAATACCGAAAAGGGAACTTGGCATTGGTAGTGGTATCAGACAGACGCTTCCAGTCATTACAGTCACGGAGATGAACGATTGTAGCCCCAAGTCTGTGCTAAAGAAGATTTTCATACCACCGTTTTTAAGCAAACAATCAAACGGGCCTGACCGTGATAAATATGATGACCACGTGTCTCGGAAGAAGTCTCCGATGCGAGATTCGAAAAATGTCTGTGCAGCCAGTAACGGAGGAGATACGATTCAAATTCCAGTCACTACTGCCGATACTGGTACCGAAGACAACTCTGACTGTTGCACTGACTCTGATGCCACTGCTGCCGCCGAAATGATTGCGGTTAGACATTACGGTGACATTGTAGAACAGTACAGTGGAGTGAGTAGGAAACCTGCAGCCAAAACATATTTGGACTTCGAACAGTTGAAAATGGCTGCTGCCATAGAAAATTGTGACGAACCAGTCGTTACATTTGAAGCTGGGTTGCGAGACAACTATGAAGACGATAACGACAACGACATCGACGAAGATTGTGCGAATGATGAATACTTTGACGATACCGGTGATTTTTCATTGGCTACAATGTCCGAACAACCGGAAGTCATTGAAAATCCGGCGACGTCCATAGAATGGCTGTCGGCCGTTGTGCTACATCAGCCGAATGTGCCCGAGCCCAACGCGATTCCGTATTTGAAGATATTCGGCAACCTGTCATTGGCCTTGTTCGGCTATTGGCTATACATGTGTAAGGACGAGAAATTGTCCGTACCGGTTTTTGGTTTTTTGTTATTCAGATTCTTCAAGACACAAATCTGGGACAGGATTTGATTTTATGTTGATTTTTGTATATATATAAATATATATATACATTGAACTTTGAACTTTCATAGGCCGAGATATACACACGGCTCTGATAAGTGCTATATGGAAAAAGACAACGTTCCATAATATGCTATATGTCCATAATGTTTAAAATTTAAACATGTTTAATCTCAATATTTATATTATTTTATTGTTAATTATTATTTTTACTTTTTACACTTTATGAGAATTATGAAAAAAATATTGTTAATGTTAGGAAATTGTTATATTTTATACTGAACGTTATAAAACATTATGAACCAAATAAAAAATAATATTTTATATCCTAAGCGTTCGAGACGTTGAATATTAACATGCAATTCGTTTTCAAGTCAACTTTTAATTATATTTACACACCGAAAAATTAAATCTTTTCCCTTACTCAATCCGTAATAAACAAAAATATTGTGTCTTTTAATGCGTGAGAGTGTTTAACATAACTTGTAGCAATAATGATAATAATGATAATAATTATAATTACGTACGTACGTATGTGGGCAAAACGGTGAAAGGTGGTAAGAGAAAAAATATTGGCAAACGCGCGTAACATGATGTATACGCCTCGTATAAATGAAAGGAAGTTGTCAAAATAAAATTCGTTAAAAAAAAAACCCCGAAACGAAAAAAGTGAAATAAAAAATAAACTACAACAAAAACTTTAAAATAGCCCAACTGCGTGATACAAATCGCAAGCAATATCGCTGTGGAAACTGCGCATGTAAAACCGATCCCCTCTACGCGGTTTCGCACTCGACGGGCGTGGACGTACTCTCACGCGCGTATAGAGATTCGGTCCGAAAACCCGTGTGCGCGTACACGTACTTCCACTGTTTGCCAAACGATAATTACTATAATAATTAATACCTAATATTGATCAAACATCGAACACCGGAAAATCGTCGCCGTCGTCGATTATTCCGGGTTCGCGAGTGCGAACGCGAACCGGTCGTGATAATAATATAAATACATCATGTCGATGCGGACAAGAACTGAAAATAAGGAATAGACGACTGGCGGAGACGGACACGAATCCTCAGGTACGTCGCGTACCCGTAACATGGCACTATTCATACTGCAAATGAATATTGCGTTCAGACATCCTGTTTTCCATTCAAATTATGTCCCGAAGACATTGAAAGACTGAACGAATATTCCTCCGAAGCAAAAGCATTATTTTCCTTACACAACTATTGTAGCCATTGGTATATCACTGATATAGTGAGTCCTTGCTTCAATATTGATTTCAGCGTTGAATATTATTATTTAAAGTTCTATGATAACGGTATTTATAACTGTCACAGTAGAATAAGAAATTTTCACTTTCATATATTTTACAACATTTCATGTTTTAATATGCACTTAAACGTAATAAAATACGCACTGAAAGTAATTCTTGTCCATCTAAAACCAGTGTACTTTGATTAAATTATAAAAACTAAAAATGTAATAAAAATAATCATCAGTTATAGTGGCGCAATTTGTGTATCCGATGACCAATATTAGGGACGACTAAACGCTGATAATATTACCTAGAACGTATCGTCTCCTTTATTAAAAATATTGACGTGTGCGTTGTCCTTACGGTTTAAAAGTTTGATATACAGAAGAGTTCTTACCGTAGGTAAATAGATGAACTAAAAAAAAAAAAAACAAAAAAAAAGTTGATAAGCTACCTGTAATATAATTTGATGATAGTTGTCGAAAATTCAGGTTTTATAATGTTAACACGAAATAAGTAAAACGGTAGAAAGCAACGTCTGATGAAACGATAGGCGATAATATTATAATGTAAAACACGAGAAACTTAGGCATGTCCGCTAGCGGGTCATTTATTTTTAAATCGTCGATTTCCATAGTTTGCTCAAGGATGTTTTGTGCTTAAATTTAGAGTCGGCGCGCACGACAAACAGACGTTTCGGTTTTTACATGACGGTGGATTTTCGCGTCCAAATGATAAAATAAGATTAAAAAAAAAACAATGCCAATAAATTATTATTATTATTATATAAGCGCGCACGGTAATAATTGCGATTATAATAAAATTGTATACTTCAATGTTTTGGATCGATTTAGTAGGGTTGGACTGGTGCACTATCTATAGAGCATCTGATGACCGCCGTAATGATGACACAAACTCCCCACTACTGCTTAGACAGGTTTTAAGAATATTCGGTTGCTGTATTATAATCACCTAATAACTATTGAATTTGATTTTTATTACTATCATCATTTTAAAGAGCAAAAGGAGTGCTCAAAAATTTTTTGTAAAGTATACAAAGTTATTTCTTTCTGTGGAAATGTTTCTTAATAAAACCGTTCCAAAGTATGGGGAAAATGTAACAAAAAGTATGAAACTATTATTGATGCCTTATAATCGATGTTCGTGTTCGATATTTATCATAAATTTTAAACTCAAAGTGTAACATAATTTAAATTCAGAATAAATTTTATTTTTTTTTACAATACTATAAATGATAATCTCAATAATATAGATCACTATATTGTGTTCCTGGAGCTTGGAGGCTTAATTAAACCTTTTAAAAATAGAATTATATTTTGGTCCATTAAAGCTTTGTTGATTTTTTCTCTCATACTTTTGGATTACGTCGTCGATAATAATGGGCTGGCACGAATCCTATATATAGTCCGTTACTCGTTAAAGGTTAGGTTCGTCTTTCGATTTTATTCCCACCGCTATATTTATTGCTGAGCTGTCGATGTTGTCAGCCAAAAAAAAAAAAATATTCTGGTTTCCAAAGGAAGCCCATTATAATATATATATATTTATATACATTATGTACACACAAATAAACAATAAATCATGGATTATAGGTATTATACGACTTGCTTAATTATTATCCTTATAAATATAGATCGGATACGCAGACATCTGAAGTTTGTGGAACGGAATAGATTAGATCAACTGTTCAATGCGTGGGGAAACACACCTATGTGCGTATTCATATTAATATTAAAATATATGCGATAAAAATAACGTTGTTTACCGCCGAAAATAATAATTTTATTGCATGGAAAAAAATCATAAGGAATCGAATAAAACGAATCTCGCGTTACTGCAGGTTGATAATATTGCCAACTGGGCTACATTTTATTTACCTGCTTTGTGTTTAATATTTTTTTACATTTTATTGGGCCACGGATAAAACATACATTTTTAAAAGGGTATTAGGCCACATTATTGTAATTATTAATGTTAATAATATGTTATAATTTAAAAAAAAAAAAACAATTTTTTAAAAAAAATAAGCATAAAATATAAAATATACGAGTATAGACTAAATTTATAACACAATAATCATTAATAAATAATACATAGTTATTAATTATTAATGTAAAAACTATTTTTTTTTTTTTTAATATTATGTGTCTGTGATACAGGCTTACGACATTAAATTTGGTTGTTCTTCCTTTGTTGTATTTCTATTTATTTTATTATGATAATTTAATTCTTTCAAAATCAATTTTGTTTTCTGGCTTTTAGTATAACACTACGTTTCTAGGTAAAATGCAAATTTATAAATATATATCCATCAAAATATTAAAAAATTAACGATATTGATATGTGACTTATAAAAATTATTTTTCAAGTGGAAATTTAATAAGACTAGATAAGATTTGTAGTTTAGGTATAGTTCCAGAATTATTTAAAACTCATAAATTATAATATATTAATATGGCAAAGAGAATCATATTTCATTGTCAAAAATTATGTATATAAAATCGGCATTCAACAGTCGTTCAACTATCAGATTTAATGTTACAACATCAGACATTTTTTGAACATAAAATTTCAGTGGCCATTGTAAGACGTTTCATTGTAGCTTTATAGGCTTATAGCCGAGCATTCAATATAATTAATTATTTTTGAACAAACAAATATAAAATCAATAAGCAATAGCCAATAGCACTACGCTAATTTTGACCATTATATGCTTTATAGTTTATGTTACATACAGTTTGTGCGATAGAGATACATTTTATAACGAGGCGTCTTCGTAGATTATCAATCTGATAAAAACATTATGAATAAGTATTTAATAATTCATTAATTCACATATCTAGGTCATACACAGTGTAGTAGTGTAATATAATATGAAACATGCATTATTGAATTATAATAATTTGCGTATCAATAATATTTTTAGAATAATAGTCGTTTGACCAAAATTCGACCAGAAAAACCGTTTTAATTTTTGTAAAATCAATAGTTCAATACGCTCTAAAATATCACATTTCTTATTGCTTCTAATCATTTTGTTCAAATAAACAAATTCATAAGAAAGAAATCTATTTTTTTTGCTTATAATTTTTATATAATTGGTTGGGCTACTGCTTTTTATATTTTGTTTTACCCATCTTTGATAAGGATTTTTTTTTAAATTGTATTTTACTGGACAGATGGCGCGCTACTGATGAATTTTCCTATTTTATTTGCATTAACATCATCATCTACTCTATAATACTCTTTAATACTTTTTCAATAACATATATTTCTATTTTTCCATAGTATATTATATATATATATATATAAATGTAATTATTGAAATATTATATTTCTATTTTATTTTATTATTAATTAAACTATACTTAGATTAAATTTTAAGAGAAGTTTAGATTATTTTTTTATATTTTTCTTATGGCTATGATGTTTTTTACAATAAGCAGTTTGAAGGTACATATTTTAGGAGAAAAAAATCATATATGAAGGCTGTAGAGGTTAAGATATATTATAACACTTGATAAAAAATCGACAGCAATATCTAAGATATAATGTAAGGAAATACTGAGATGCCCATAATTGTAAGTATATTTCTGATTTGAATACGTTCATATTAATTGTCTGTAATGCATTGGTATGCTTAAAAATAAAAATGTATTCGTTATGATTTATGGAATTATGAATTATTAAAATGTGTTAAAATGCCTTTTTTATTTTTTTATGATATGCATATATGCATAGTTGTATTTTTATGCATGATTCACAATATAAAAAAAAAAAATTAATTAGTTAAAACTTAAAACTTTTTAAAAGTACATAATTTCTCATGTAGATATGTAGATACATATAAAAATGGTCCAAACATATTATCATATTTTGCCTAACAATCAAAAGACAAAAGTAAAAAAATTTAAACTCTATATACAAAGTATTACATTTAATACTAAGTATTAAATTAAGTATTTTACGTTGTAAAATTTAAATGATTTTAGGTGAAAAAAAAAATTTTGCAAAAATGTAATAAATTTGAACGAAGCATACAAATTGAATTGATATAGGCATGACTACTGTAGGTAATGTATATTATTTTTAAAACAAAATTCATTAAAAAACAATTTTAAATATATAATATATATTTTGCGAATTCGTTTTAATGAAACATTTTGTATGCAATAATGAGTTTGAACCTATGTTTATCATAATTCATATTATAAAATATTTAAATACCTATTTAATAAACGGTTTTAAATTATTTAATACATTTATCTATTTTTTTATTTTAGCTAAAATTCTTAAAACAATGGTATCTACCTAATTAAATATCAGTAAAAATAACTTATTGGTTTCATTTTGTTATTATGACATTAAATATTTGAATGTCAAAAATTGGCAACATTATAAATTTATTTCTGTAGTTTAGTGTTACTATAAATACTAAAGCACCAACGTGAAATAATTTTGTCATTAATTTGTGAATAGAATGTCAACAAAATGTATACTTTTATGAATTTTTTGATTAAGTGATAATTTTTAAATTGTTTTAAAATCATTAATTATTTTTAATATCATAAGCATTATAGAATATATTTCAATACATCTTTATAAAAATAGTAATAATTTGATGTTGGTAGTTGTCTACATAAATATTTTATGATTAATTCTAAAGTAAATTAATTAAAAAGTTTAATTAAATCGAAAATAAATGCTATTGTAAGTAATTATAGTAAGTTTTTATCTAATAAGAATATTTAATCTTAACTGTTATTTGTCTTGCTATATATTATTCAAAAATATAAGTTCTATTTACAAATACATTTTATATGAATAAATTATAAGCACGTTGCTTCATATTATGAATTTATGATCAATTAGTAAATTATTTTTTTAATATTTCATCTTATTCCAAAAATATAGTTAATACAAAAGTACCTGTAAGTTATATAAATCAATTATATTTTAGCAATAACTTATAGGTGTAAGTACCAAATAAGTCTTAAAAAATAATTATATGAATACAATCCTTGAATGAAACCTATTGTGGTTATAATATATTATTATAATTATTTATGCATGTAAACGTATATATTTGTACGTATTTTATTATACTATAATATAGTATATAAATACAAATGAGGATTATAATATACAAAATAAAGTATTTTTTTTTTTTAAATGCCTAATAGTATATTTATTTAAAATTAAAACTTTATTTTTCGCATCTAAAATTTGTGAAATTTTCCGTTTAAATGTTACATACCTACTGCACGATTATTATACCATTCGCATCTAATAGAATTGTACGAATTTGTGGATTTGAGAATTCAAGTTAAACATACCTAATACAGTAATCCACTTATAATATACAGCAAATTGATATCCACTTGCTTACCTTTTTTTAGTTGGTTTATGAACATTAAACAACTTATGACGAACTTTCCATTCAATTTATAAATTTATATTTAGTATTATTCAGAAAAAAAATACTGATTATAGGTACTATACTTAAGTTCTATTATTATAAATATATTTTTTTTAATATTTCATTGTGTTTAAGTTATTAATTATTTTTGTAATTTTAAGTACTGCAATATAAAAATATATGTCTGCAATAATAATATGATACGGTACGCCGGTATTCGGCGACCTACCTTTATATGAATGATTTATAATGCCAATTTATGGTATCACGTAAAACGTTTATTTTTTAATATCATAAATTGATTAACATAATATAATAATGTGTGGAGAGTAAATTTAATCCGGACCGCGTGATTGGCCGAGCTACGACGGACGGTGTCGTACCTGTAAAGGCGCGACTATGATACTATATGTGGGACACTTATTATATAATTGTTTACAACAGGGATGAGTCCACAATACCTTTCCGCGGTCTTATGTAAGTCGTGGTCAGGTTAGCGGCTCAGAGTAAACGCCTGAATGATACCCCAGTTGGGTGCCGGACTTTGTTCATATAATCCTAAGAAGGACTTTTTTTATGGTAAATCGCAACGGTAGATCGATAGAGACACTGCGTAACCGGTGGCAAAGGACGGTGACAACCGCGTGTAAGGTCGCTAGTAGTCGGCTGCTCGTTGTTGTCAGAGGTGCGTCAGCAGTAGTTGATAAATTCTATCAACTAAACGGCGTCTTTGTCGTCGATTGTCGCTCCGTTCGGGCCGTTACTTCGCCGGGTCGATCGTCGTTCCTTGCGTACGTTTACCGCTGGAATCGTTCTTCAAAATATTGGCCCTGGAAACTCGCTGTCTAGTATTTACGAGTGTCATTGCAGCGTATGAGCCATTGAGTGTTTTCGTCTCCGGTCGTTGAATGTTGAGATGTTTTCAAGTTGGAAAGTGGATATTCTCTTATGCCTACCGATTTTTCATCGTCAGCTACTCATAAAATAATAGTTATATTAATACCTCAATCATTTCAATTTATAAGCTATAAATTACCCGTATCTAACGGCGGTGGCCGGAGGACGAAGGATGAGGTATTAGAATGCACCGGCGTTCGGGCCTGTTAGCGTCGACCTGATTGCCGTCGATCGGCGTGATCGGTGTTCCGGCAAGAGCGGCATTGACGCCCTCGGGCCCATTGAATGTGATAAGACCGTAGTTTACTTCGGTTCGTTTACCGGTCCGGTCAACGCCGCTTTTGACGCGGACATTCAACGCCGTCCCAAATCCTCAGACGCCGTGGACGGCAATATGTGCCCGACAAAAAACTGGTGGTCGTCGAACGGCTTTGGGCGGTTGGTGGACGGCTGCGGACGGTCAGTCGACGGTGTCTGGTGGTCAGCGGCGGCACGGCCGGTCCAGGTGCCGGGGTAGTCCGCGAATAGCGGCCGTTGCGCGACACACGCGTGCTGCACGGTGGACGCGACCGCCGTGAACGCCCCGCGCGCATCTAAACGCACCGCGAACGGCTGTACATGCCGTTCGTTGGCCGCCGTCACCAAAAACTGGCCGGGCGCACACCGAACGGTATACATTGAAACCTAACCGCGGGTTGACCGTCGTCGTGGCCATCCTCGTTGCTGCCACTCGCCACTGCAGCTCTGAAGATCTCACGTAACTGTGGCCGGCCTGTGACCGCTGTTTGCGAGCCGTCCCCGTTGTTCACCTGCGAGTATTGAGCGTCTTCCGCGTATAATTGCCATTTTCCGTCCTTCCGGACTTCCCATCGCATAACTTACGCAAAGTAGGAAAGGCGGTCTCCCAGAGCACACTTATCGGACGGTTTGTGACTCGGTCAGTGGGGCAACGGTAAGAGTTATTCTGGCATTGTATCGGTCGACATACCGTCCGATAAGCCCCCTCCCCCGTCGTACAACATCGTGTCGTTTCCGTCGTGTCGGCGCCTTACGCGCCTGTGCTTTTGTTTTAAAATATACTTAAACTTTAAAAACCCAAATTTCTTTCTTTCTTTCTTTTTCTCTTTTTCTCATCGTTTTAACATTTTTTGGGTTGTTACAATCATGTCGTTGTCGTCGCTTTATAACTCGCCGCTGTCGTCCACCTCTTCCGTTTGACACAATCTATCCGTGACGCAGACACCGTTGCTGGTATTCACATCCATTTCACTTAGTTTATCTGCGTATCTACTCGCCTTAACAAATTCTATCGGTCCTTGATCCTCGGTCGATGTCTGTTCTTTTTTGGATTTGTTCTGTTTACGGGCGCGCCTCGTGGAACGACTCACAAAGATGTTCAAGAATTTGCTAAAAGTTCTTCATTTTTTTTTTCGGCGTATCTAAAGTTTCGAACTGTATCACGACTATAACTAACGACTTAACGACTGTAAAAAAAAATTATCTAGTAATCATTCGATCGTAGAATTTTTGTTGGTTGTTTTTGTCATAGTATTATTATTTTTGTTAATAGCCAGCGATTTCTCTCGAATTTTAAAACTATACTATAACATATTGGCATTTTACCGTTTGCAAGCTCTTTGACTTAATTCGTCACAATCTCGTCACACGTTTTTTTTTTTCCATTGAACAGATGAAAATATTTATGTATTCTTAATAACTCTATAAAGAAGTCAAAATGATTGTAATTAAAGAAACAATAACAATTGGTCGCTAATTAATTGGCAAACACTTTATGCTTAATACTTCGCCATGATTCCGATCTGACTCTCATAGTGGATAATATGATTGTATGTTATCTATACTAAATAATAAGTTATCGTCTTTATCATGTCTAGGATATGTGATAAGTGTAGTTTATCTGTGTTTCCTACTAAAAATAAATTTTTTTGTATAAGTTGTAATGGAAAATATCATACGGAATGTGCTGGAAATTTCACGACGTAATCTGAAAAGTATTCCTGGATATGTGAGTCACACATTTTTATTAATAAAAATGAAAAGAACCTTACTAGTCGTAAAAAAGACGTAACTTTTCTAGTTACGAAGATATAAATATATTATTGATTAGAGATGATATATTCAAAATACTTTCTAAAATATGCATATTAGAAAATTGCGTGTCTTTTAACTTCATTAAAAAAAATTGAACATAATATCAGAATTTGTTAAAATCATTAATAAAAAGTTTTCACAAATAGAAATAAAGTTAGCTAACCTTGAGAAACAGTTAAATATATTAAAATTTGAAAATAATCAAATTGAACAAAAATTGTTGGGTACCTAATAATATTATTAATATTGCAATAATTGAGAGTCCTATGACGAAAGATGAAAATCAAGCTAATATTATACAAGAAGTATATTTTATTTTAAATGTCAATTTAAAACTTAAAACTTAATGGAATATAGTAGGTACTTATTTATAATTAAAAAAAAAAAAACGCAATACCGTATATTTTTATAACTGTACTAGCATGATGTGTACCTAATCAACAATATATTATGATATATTCAATATTTAATAACTGTTTTTCCCCAACTTGAGTTAAGTTCAAACCGGTATATTAAATAATATTATTATTATGATATACCTCCAATGTGTAGCACAAAACATCTCTGTTAATATCAGATGTATTTCACTTCCGTAACGTACCACTAACTATGTGTGAACTGCAAAGAATGTTTAATGACACATATAGAGTAGAGAGATGTGACAATAATGATGGTGAATACCAAATAATATGCTGACGTGTTTTGGGTACTTACACGCAAAATGTTTCACACTGTAACTACGTTTGTCGGTGCATTCATTTGACAAAAAAAAAAAAAAAATTATTGTATAGTTTATTCTAAAGAGAATAAAAAATTTTTTCTTTAAACCTACTGTATAGTGTATACTGTCTATGCATAGATAATAATATCTAATTTTATATGCTATTGTAGTAGATTAAAAAATAAATGATTTCCTTACATATAATTTAAAAGTTTTTTTTACTAACATAAAAAAAAAAAAAAAACAATATATTCTGCTGATTATGGGTATTTTAACTTTATTAGGTACTTAATAACGTCTAAGTTAACTTATTTAATGGCTTAGTTTTGTAATAAATATTGTACACTATCATATAAATAATGTAGATCGACACTGAGATGAGGTCATCATTGTTGTCTAAAAAAAAATAAAGACGTGGACGAGAGCCAAGTCCTATAGAAGTGTCTAATTATTAAAAAAAATATATTGTAATCCCTCCAAATTACATAGCACAACCGGAGAAAATACTTTCGTATTTAAGAATGTCAACAAACTTTGGTCATATAGGTACATTATGTATTGACGAATTGTACAATAGTAAAATACACTACGTAAATACATTATACACTGTGTATTTATTTTTAGAATAATATGCAAATCTAACACATATTTTAAATACATAGGAATAATAAATTTATAATCATTGAACATAGAATTTTCTGGAGATAATAATGTATATGTATATACCTAGGTAGCTAATGTTTATAAAAAAATTATTTATTACCATAATTTTATTATTTAAGTCATATAAACTGCGATATTCGTATTATCACTGATTATACGAATATAATAGATTCTATTCTATAATCTATGGTGTTATGAAATGTTTTTTAACATATTTTTCAAACCTCTATACCTCTATAATGTAGGTGTTAGTGATCCGTGTTCGTAATACTATGATTTTATCACTGAGCAATATTAATTATTAAGTTTTCATAATATTGTTCTGTAGATTTTATTAAGACCTTCATAGTAATCGATAGAAAATTTAAGATATGGTAGAATTTTTCAGATTACTTAAATAACCTTTCTGTGACATTTTATTGATTGAAATATACCTAATCTTAAATGTTGCTATTATTATTGCCAAGAATCACGTAAAATTCACTGCAAACTTTAGTAATAGAGTAAGTATAAGAACTAGGAGACATTTTGGCCTTGTATCAGGTATGTTTCAAGTAAAATTAACAATTTAAAACATTTATTTAATGATTTAAATATTTTTATAGCTTCTATTATATTCAGAGTTTTATTAATTGTCAATAGACATTATATTATTACATTGTTTAAAATTGATTACAGTATTGAAAACTTGATCGTTTAGTATAATTATAAAATTATATCGATAGGCCTACAGAAAATAAATAATATATATTATTAATTATAATTTTCAGATAGATTAACACATAATAAATATTATGGGATGTAAAATGTAAAGAATATCTATAAAAAATTAACAATTATTTAAATTTTAAATTAAACTAAAAACTTTTGAATTGAATATTTATTATAGTTTAATCTAAATATCAATATTAATGTATAATATATATATTAATTTTTAAGGCCTGTGCAGAAAAGATTTTTTTTTTTTTTTTAATGGGTATTTAATGTATTTTGAGTTTTTATGGATAATTTTTTTTTTGTGTAACAAATAATTTTAGATTTTTGTTGAAAATATTTTTGAGAAATTTTGAATTAGATTGTCAAGTTTTTTTAATCAAAACTAAATATTGTAAAATACGATATGTTATGTAGATATACGATGATATTGTTATTCGTACACTCGATATGCGTATTTAGGACAGACAGATAGTTAATTTGTGTCTATGATGAATATCTACAATATCAATAGTTTATGTCTTGCAAAAGTAAACTCCAAGTCAATGCATTTCTGGTCAGGGGTGTGTTCACGTCGGCGTGAATGAAGGCGTTAAATCTCCTCTTTGACTTTCTCTATCCTCTGATTTTCAAGTGATCGATTGTTAAAAAACCAATTCATGTTTTTAATATTTTTACATTTTAGTTCGTTGTAATCCTCGGTCTGATAGGATAGCAAAACGATCACACGCCCTCTCCTTCTCCTTTCGAAAAAAACAACGAAGAAGCCGAGTACGCTGTCGTTTCTGCCGATCGGACAGAATAGCGGGGGGGGGGGGATACCGAACCGGTGCATATCCCGAACAAAGGCCTCGCACTTACCGGACGATCGAAGAGTTGTACGACGAGAACGACTTGATGGTCGCGTTGGCGCTGCTGTACGTGGACGACTGGTTTTGCAGCATTTGCTGCCCATAATAACCACCGTGCCGCGTAACAATAATTGTTAGCCGCGCGGTCGCCGGTTGCGAACGTTATTACTTGGTGAGGAAATCGCACCGCGGTTGGTGCTCTACTGTCCTCGGGCGGTCATGTCCTATACGCCGAAAACGGAAAACTGCAGTGCAACGCGCAATGGCGGAGGAAACCGGTATGTCATGCGTCCGTTCCTTCGGGCCCAGTTTCGACTCGGTGCTGATACCGCGCGCGGGGACTTAGTGGAACGTCCAAACGTGGTTAGGGCGCGACCGATGACGACGGACTGACCTGGTATACACGGAATTTATTTTGGGTCGTATGCGCCGCTGCGGCGCGACGGCAACGCAATAACGATAGCAATAATACGATGATGATGATGCGTGACCACGATGATAATACAATAATAGTATGCGCGACACCGCTCTGGCAGGTCGGTGTTTTATTCGCGTCCGCCTGCGTGCGCCGCTGTCCAGCGAATCCGTCGCCGCCACCGTGAAATTGCCGCCGAAATTTCACCGTCGCCACCGTAATCGCCACAGGTGTGTTGCGCCGTGTACGCCGAGAAAACGGTGCGGTGCCGCCGAAGCTGCATCTGCAGCTGCTCGAGACGAATGCCGTCGGTCTTAACAAACGCAGCGCTGCGTCACGACACGCCCAAAGGTCAGGCCGGATGAGGTGCCAGGTCATTTGTATGCGCCCGCTTGGTGACGTTCTCTCGACGAGACATCGATGCGGATGCAGCCCCCTCAAGCA